>NC_088255.1:0-307500 GCF_036013445.1 Caloenas nicobarica | reverse complement strand
AGTTCAGTGCGTGCAGCGGCCAACTCGCCTCAAGAAATTCACTGCACCTTTGGGTAAGGCTACAACAGGACGTGTTTATTGAAATCTGCGGCTGGGAGTGATTTGTCCAGCAGCAAACTTTTTTTCTTTTTTACTCAAATGATCTACAGGGGCCCATATACCCTGCAACTGCTCACTTGCACTACGATGCACATTGTATAATTTATGTTCTTAATTATAAAACGAAGTTTATCAGCATGTTTGTCTGTGTTGTGTAATTTATTATTCTTCACATGAGAATAACAGAATGCATCTTGGACAGGCTATTCATTCTTCATTGTAACAAAATATATTGGAATGGAAGAGATTTAATCCCTAAATTATTTCACTTCTCCCTTCTTTACCGGATATTTTTCCTCTAAGAAAAAGGAGTCAGAGTTTGAAAATCTTTCTAGAAGACAATTACTCCCACTCCCTCCAAAAAAGAGGATCCTTGTCTTGTCTGCAGATCCGCACTTGCTCCCTCTCAGTATTTTGAGCTTTAATTCACAAACTTTGGTTTCTTGCTTACTGACATTCCTGTCTTTGCTAGAATTCCAGTGGAGGGACTGTGCTCTTAAGATCAATGCAGTTTTCTGAGGAATACAGTTTTCTGAGGTTACTTCAGGAATTATTGAGGTTTTTTTCCCTGTTATTACTCAAACCGATACAGTTCTGGGCTTCCACCAGGAGTTAGGTTAGCAGAAGAGTTCAAATATACTGCAATTTTAAGAGCACTTAGTCCTTATAAGGTGTGACGCATCTAGATGTACCATCTGGCGGGCTCTCAGATGTAAAGGAGACCTGGGAAGTTTTGCACCCTGTGCCAAAAGGGACAGCCGACAATTTCATCACCTCTGTTCCCACAAAGGGGAAGTGCAAAAGGATTCGGAAGAAATGAATTTTTGGGGCAGAGAGGTTCACCATTAATCTGCCTTAACTTTTCCCCTGCCCTCCCCTCTATACAACTTGTATTTTAAGAAGCTTATGTCTCATTACTTTTTTAATTTGTGGCATAACAAAAGCCCTGTTTCAGTAACACTGGCATTTAGAGCATCAGACAAAGCAGCTGAGAGCAGAGGGACACATTAAGACATTCTTTCTACAGGAACATGATCATAATCACTTGATAATTCTCCTCTTGTTTATCACATACCAAGTTAGTGCTGCAGCTATAAAGAAAATCAGATCCAAACCACAGTTAAACAATTACTGTGACGGAACCAGAAAATGAACCCTAATCAGTGCAGACTTCCCAAACGTTAGAAAGTTATTCCCCAAAAGTTTACTCCAGGGATTTTTGAACCCAATTACCGTGAGACACACAGTACTCTGATAAGATCTTTATCTATATGTTATTATTACTGCCTCCACTGAACAATGTGATGTCAGTGGCATTTAATTTCATTCAGTCTTACCAGGATTACAGTCAGGTCTTGCTCATTCACCCTGCAGAGCGGGCGCTGGCAGGAACCAGGGACCACCTCAATCTCTGCAAACGGAACACGCCAGGCCCAGGCACAGCACGTCCCGTCCATCAGCTTGCTGTCGCCTCAGTCCTGGGAGCCACAGAAATCCCAAATCCATCGAAAACACCAAGTACTATCGCAGTATTCCAAAGAAAAATATATGGTATCTTGATTTAAAATAAGAGGGATGTGAGGATTTGACAGCAGCACTATTCAAAGGCCATATGAACCAGCTAAAATATTCTCTTTCAGACAGATGCAGAGGGATAACAAAGGCAGGCGACGGGAAGATAGGTTTGAGTGAGCAATTAACTAGAACAAACCCAAAAGCCAGAAAGCATTTTCTATATCAAGGCAGCTAGATATCTCAATATTAGGATAATATGATTAAATACATATACTGTAGAATAACATCGACAAATCACACTATATATTATGACCTCTTTTTCTTCATCTACATGAGGGTACTCTCTTCTGCATACACACAGTAATGCAGGAGTGAAAGGTAGACTTGCACACTATTATTCTTACTGTTACTATCTGTTACTGTATTTTTGATACTTTTTTCCCCCTATTATAAACTTCGATCCTGTTTTAAATACAAAGCTCATGGGCAGCGCTCATTTTAACTTAGTGAGACACTGCTGAAGTGCAGAGCTGAGAACATGGAGAAGTGATTTTCCCAGTTTAAGCAAGACAAGAAGATGGAGCATTACCTGTTACAGGTTTAGAGTTCTCAGTGCCTCTCACTAGCCAGGTAACAAATCTCTCTCTGAAACACGTGGTTAGTGTTGTAAAGTACTAGTCCTCTTCTGGGCAGAGCAACGTGCAAACAGAGCACAAGGAGAGAAAATTGGGCAAGAATTTATAGAAATGTCACGTCCATAACCCCACCGATTCCAAGTGACACAGCACTCTGGTGATTCCATATCAGTTTTTAGGTATGGCTGTACAGCATCGCTTTACCTTAAAACTCTGGATCAGCATTAGGGAGATGTAGGAAAAGCACTTCGTAAAATTACCTCCATGGGCAACCTGTTTGATTATTTAACTCTTTTGATCACCTTTCTTTACCGCTAGATTATAAAGGATTACATTTTGTGCCTGGATTAATAGATTTTGTGTCTATCCTGCTAATGGAACAGTCAAAACACTCAAGATAGTATTTCCTTACCAATATCAAGGGCAGGTGAAATGAACACATAGAAAGTTACACAGTAATCTATTATACTGTTAATAAATAATGTAATAAAAATTACATTCTTCAATAGAGATGTGCAGCACTTCTGTCTCAGTCAAGTATCAGAAGAGTGGGAATGTTCCCAGAGAAAAAGTTTTACCTTGTTACATAGGGGAAAATGCACTTACTGTCCAAAGCAGAAAAAAAAAGAGGGATAGGGAATATGTAACATGATGATCGTGTTTTGTTCTGTATTTGCACACGATTCATGCCCTATCTCAAGTTAACTCCAAGAAACCATTCCTTTCCACCCGCCCCCTACCGAATCTGATAGTTGAGTCCTCAATGCTTTCTCATTAACTGCTTATTAAATGCGATTCATCATTTTATGAATCCTTCCCAGCCCTCACATGGCCGAGGTCCCCGGTGCCGTGGGCGGGTGTCCCTGGGCTGTGCGGACGCCTCACAAGGACCGAGTCCCTGTCACGGGATTCGCCATCGCAGCTGCAGAGAAGCCCTTTGGAACTTCTGCACCGTGTGATGTCACACACTGCAAGGAAATCACACCAGAATATCGAACCTGCTCAGTCATATTAATGCTAACTCACTGTGATGGATCACTACATGCGAAAATTGGGGGTATGTCGTCTTCTGCCTTACGGAAGACAACAGTAAAAACATGTCATTAAGTGTACTAAGATCTTTAGAGGTATGATTAGTTTCTAAAGACACCAACAAATCCATTTTCAGATTTTACAGCTTCAGTATGGCAGTTCACTTCGAAATTCTGGGTACTATGTTCATCATTAACTAAAAGTAGTCTAAAACCTCAAATAAAGAACGATTTAGTATCATTTACTATCATGGCACAAACTGAAGTGTTACTTCATCAGTCCAGATACTCCTTGTTTAGATACCGATCTAATGAGAGCAATTTAAATAATTCATAAAGAAGAAAACTCTGGCACCTTTGCGGCCGTAGGTGGGGTGCTATTGCTGTTAACACAGGGAACACTCGAAAGCACAGACACTGTGAGCCCTGTTCGTAGCGAGTGTCTGATACTGAACAGCACTAACCTGATCAATATTGTTTACCAAGAGGATAAACAACCCTGAATTGTATGGACATAAGCCAGTACTCAAAAGCTGCACAGGTATTATGAAGAACGTAGACTACATATTAGTGCTACAGCAGTTTCATAGCACCTGGAAAGGTGCTATATTACCAAGGTTGATTTTTTTAATAGCTCATATAAAATGGGGCACTGACTGCTATTTGTTGCATAGCTTTTACCCTCACATAAAAACTGATGAGATTATAAGTTTCTTCATAGCATTACTTTCCATTTTATAGCTATACAAGGTTTACTGTGAAATTTTATATAGGGACAGATTTAAACTCTATAAATGTTTTGTCACTATGACAGCCATTCAGTCTAATACATAAAAAAAAAAATTACCATCTGTTGCTAACCCAAGTGTCATTATTACATTTCTTTCAGTGGTTTAAGCCTAAGATTTTTCCATATATTTGAAATTTCAAATGAAAGACAGCTTGATATCAACAGCAGCCTAAATTCTTAAAAAATTATCTACACCAAAGTCATAATTTCCTCTATCTCTGGCCCCAAATATTAATTCTTACATTTGAATTTGCAGAGCTTCATTTAATTTGACTAATAACAGTACAAGTCTAATAAGTCTATCAATCTCTGCAGCTAATCACTAGCGCCTTTAATTGGAGGATGCCAGCACTTACAAGTCATGTTTTTGAGACAAGATCACACAGGATGTTACGACAATGTGTATCTGTTCATTCAGAGGGACACGGGCAGCATTGCTATGCCTGTCCTCACTTGGGAATTTAAGCCTTAGCGAGGGTTGACTGATGAAAACGTCTGTAAGGCTCCCACTCCAAGCTCTGGCCTCACAGGACTTGGCTCCCGAGACCCTCCCGGAGCATTCCTGGGGCACCGTGCGCCCAAAGAAACCTTTTGTCCTGTGTCCAACCCTGCAATCAACGGTCCTTCCTCCTTTGTTCCATTGACTTCAACTCAAACGACTGCACGTGGCCCTCCCTGACCCCAAGGGACAAACACATATTTATTCAAATATATCATGAAACGTGTATTTGTGCAGATCAGTTGCTGACATAAGTCCTAGGAAGAGCATTTGAGTATTATTAGTAACAATAACTGAAGTGATCAGTAAGGTATCAGGGGAAGGACAAAGACATTATGTTTTAGTGTGAAATAGAGGAAACGCTTCAGAGATATTTTAAATTCTTCAAAGAGTAGCATAAGGTATCAGCATCAAGCCCATTCTTGGGCTTGTTCGAAGGCAGTGGAACTCAGTTTGAACTGGTTTGTGTTGATGTAACCATCACCTCTCCTCGGCAAAATTTCAACAGCAGAAATACCACAGAATCAGCAGAACATCGTGGCGAGGAACAGACATACTACATCTATTTTATGCACGTAATAGCAAAGCACAACAACCAGAATATATTGGAAATTTACATACATTTTAAAATCTACCATCACCACGAATCATTTCTCATTTGGACTGTGTTCAACAGGAATTTTCTTGCAGAAAAAATTTATTATTATTTGAAGATCTGGGAATTACTGCTTGATGAAGAAAAATGATGACAGTAATTGACACCATGAGAAAACTCAAAAAGAAAAAAGAACAACCCAGCTCCCTGAAAGAAAACAGATTAATCTCTTAATCTCTTAAGAAGGAGATTGCAGGGTAGGCCTGAATCTGTCAAAGCAAATTTCTCCTGAAACACACCAGATTAAAAAAATGGAGCAAAACGAAAAAGATCACAGACACAGAAAAGTATTAATTTTTGTCTACCCATCAGTGGTGGTTTTTTTGGAAATGTTCACAACATCAAATAAAATTCAATTCTGAATGCTGCTTGGTTAACAGAAAGTTACAGAACTTATTATTACATTGTTGAACTTGGGTTTTTCTGTTTTGTTTGGCTTCATTTGGCTATTCATATGTTATTGTTTCAGCATCAAATACATTGCACAACATAATGCAGAATCAGAAACAAGCAGGATCTTTTTAATAGCAAAGCACATTGGAAATTCTGATTTCTTTTTTTTCCCAAATTTGGATAAGCACAAAGTTCAATTTTAATGCCAGCTGCCTATTATTAGAGCTAAACCCTGTTCCGCAAGTAATGGCAAAAATTGGTCAGGCACAAACTTCAAAAAAATACAGAATCAGAATAAAAAAGGCTTTTCTATATTTCCTCCTATCCGAACAGCTCGAAGTATTTTACTGGCATGATTTTTTTTAATTAATCCTACCCTTCTGTAGAATCAGTGTTCTAATCTCCATTGTTTGGGATACAGTGAACCAGCACAGCAAGGGGATTTTGCAAATACCAAATAGGGTTTATTCACTGACCACAAGAACTTGTCATAGAAACGATAGATCCTATGGATCACATTATAAGAGACAAAAAGCCGTAATTACAAAATTACTAAAGTAAAATAACATAAACATCATGATGTGCTGGCACCAGTATCTGACCTTTATAATCACATTCAGCAATATGAAGTCTGGTTTGGATTTAACTTCTTCCAAAATTCTTTATGATCTTCTTAGATTGCAAGAGTTCTACCACTCAGTCATAAACCAAAATCTTTGTTTCTTTTATGTATTTTATGATTCCTCTCATCCTGATGACAGCAGCAAGTTTAGTAAAGCTTCCTAAAGCATTCAAGTAATTTAGGAATTGAAATCCAAAGGAAGAAAGTATATTTATATTTAGGTCTTATTAAGAACAGAGAGAATTTAAGCTTCTGTACTTCTGAAAATAGAGAAATTCAACTGCACATACTACAGTGAATTCATGCAAAAATTTCACTTTACCACTATTACTGCTCCTTCTATCAATACATTTCAACAGGTGGTTCAACAGTGGTTTGAAGAGCACTTACATACATTCAGTTGTTTTAGAAGAAAAAGGGCACCAATAAAATGAGTACCCTTAAAAAAGTAACTTCTTAGAAAATCTTACAAAATGAGAACGGTTCTTCCACAACTATGGAATAATCCTGACTATGGGTTTTATTCATGAGTCGGTTTTTACTTCCAGAAGTGTGCCGCATCAGCAAAAATGAATCTTTAACACAGGGTAACCAAGTGCATATCAGGAAACCTCTAATTTTAGACTAAATACAAAGAGCTCTCCACAGCAGCAAAGCCCAACATACATTGCAGGGTTAAATCTGGCAAGGAAAGCAGCTGCTTTTAGAGCCACACTGTGATACACAACCATTATCTGAACTGGAATTCATTCTGTTCATCGTTGTTCTGTCTCCAAATAAATGCCCTGACTTTCTGATGAATAATTCAAGAGATACACAGGCTCTCTCTATTTTAAGCACAGCTATTAAACTTGACTGCACAGTGAACAAGCGTCAAGCTAAAAAGTTCACAGAATGTTAGGGATTGGAAGGGACCTCAAAAGCTCATCCAGTCCAATCCCCCCACCGGAGCAGGAACACCCAGATGAGGTTACACAGGAAGGTGTCCGGGCGGGTTGGAATGTCTGCAGAGAAGGAGACTCCACAACCCCCCTGGGCAGCCTGGGCCAGGCTCTGGCACCCTCACTGTGAAGAAGTTTCTTCTCAAATTTAAGTGGAACCTCTTGTGTTCCAGCTTGAACCCATTACCCCTTGTCTTACTGTTGGTTGTCACCCAGAAGAGCCTGGCTCCATCCTCCTGACACTCCCCCTTTCCATACTGATCCCCATGAATGAGTCACTCTTCAGTCTCCTCTTCTCCAGCTCCAGAGCCCCAGCTCCTCAGCCTTTCCTCACACGGGAGATGCTCCACTCCCTGCAGCATCTTCGTGGCTGCGCTGGACTCTCTCCAGCAGTTCCCTGACCTTCTGGAACTGAGGGGCCCAGAACTGGACACAATATTCCAGATGAGGTCTCACCAGGGCAGAGCAGAGGGGCAGGAGAACCTCTCTGACCTACTGACCACCCCCTTCTAATCCCCCCCAGGTCCCATTGGCCTTCCTGGCCACATGGGCCCAGTGCTGGCTCATGGTCACCCTGCTGTCCCCAGGACCCCCAGCTCCCTTTCCCCTACACTGCTCTCTAATAGGTCATTCCCCAAACTATACTGGAACCTGGGGTTGTTCCTGCCCAGATGTAGGACTCTAGATTTTCCCTTGTTACATTTCATTAAATTTTTCCCTGCCCAACTCTCCAGCCTGTCCAGGTCTCTGGATGGCAGCACAGCCTTCCAGTGTCAGCCACTCCTCCCAGTTTGGTGTCATCAGCAAACTTGCTGATAGTGCACTCTGTTCCCTCATCCAAGGCATTGATGAATATATTGAATAATACTGGTCCCAGAACTGACCCTTGAGGCACTCCACTAGATACAGGCCTCCAACCAGACTCTGCCCCATTGACCACGAGTCTCTGGCTTCTCTCCTTCAGCCAGTTTGCGGTCCACCTCACTACCCGATCCTCCAGTCCACACTTCCTCAGTTTAGCCGTGAGGATGCTGTGGGAGACGGTGTCAAATGCTTTGCTGAAGTCAAGGTAGACCACATCCACTGCTCTGCGGTTCAGGTTAGGAGTAAGGAGGCAAGGTGACCTGGAAGACAGAAGTGCCGTGTTTCCATGTGCTGGGGCAGGTCCCCAGTGGAGACGGGTCCACAGCTGCCCTGGGCCTCCAAAGGCGGCCGTGGCACCAGAGTCCGTTGGTGAAGCTCTACAGAAACATCTAACTGCTCTGGAAAAAAAAAAAAAAAAAGTACCACAGAGCCTAAATTAGAGCCAGATGTTGGAAAAGCGGATGCCTGAAATTTACTGTCATTTCAAGACAGAATAGAAACACTTGTTAATTTTATTATTTACTGAGTAAATTGTCCTGCTAAGGAAGCCATGTAGAACATTTATAATTTCCTGATGCATCTCCTGTTAAAGAAACAGGTGCTCTATTGACTAAAACCATGCAATTAGTATAAAATCTGAACCACAAACTAAATCTGTGTTATCATTCCTACTCTGGTTACACAATTAAATATTATTATATTCTAATCAGTCATTTTAAAAAGATAAGGTAAGTGTGTGTCAAGATGGTAACAATACTTATGTCGACGGCACAGCACTAGAAAAGGAAATCGAACAATTCAAGTTAAAAAGATTGATAGTAAGTGGACAGTTTTCCATGTCGTACTGCAAATTATATTGCTTTAATCTGGGCAAACATGGTCTGTGCTAAGCATGTAGGGAGGTAACATTTTCATGGAAACTTCTGACAAAACGTTCAATTAAATGCTCTTAACGAATCAAGAGTGATTGTTTTAAAAAGAAAGAACAAGATTGAGAAGTTTCCCTGTCAGATGCAAGTTTGTTAGCCCAATAGCAGTGATTTTATATATGGAATTACAACACAGTTGTGACATCACTGAGATAAATTCAAGATTGGATGACATGCAACTTTACAAGTCTCTTTTCATTACAGCGCAGCAATGGCACTGGTCAAATTTTACCAGATAGGAGGAAAGGAAAATCTTCAGTTACCAGAAGCCATTTTTACGGTGTCCAAACGCAACTATCATCTACAAAATTTCTTTGAAGAGTATGAGTGCAGAAAGGCAAGTAACTTCTCAACAGAACAACCAAATATTCTAATTACCAAAGCAGGCCATACATGTCTTACAAAACTTCTCTCGCTACTTTTGTTGCAGTTTTTAGAATGCCATCTACCAAGAATATCTTAAATTAACCTGAAGAGCACTGATCTTAATGAACTTAATGCCTCCATTTTAGAGAACACGTTCTGCCAGCAGCAGCTCAAAAGTAGCCAGAAACCTGAAAAGCCATTTCGCAGCCTTCAAACACAGTAAGAGAAACTGCACCAACTGCATCGGATTAGAAAAACGAGCTCAAAATACAGAAATGGTTCAACAGAAAATATACTAACAGCACTCTCTTGTGCACCTAAAAATGTTTAAAACTGCCCAAGACTAGGTACTGAAGGAGTAGTGGAAGACAACAAAACCATCTTTATTTTTCAGAGTCAACAGTGGCAAAATGTAACAAAAGAATAAGTCTTTTAATGTAAAGAAAGGAAGCATGATCCAGAATCTGCAAACAATCCGCGTGTTGGACCTTACCGTTCACTAATACAAACTTTATCAATACCATTAAAATAGTTAAGCCTGATAAAATGGAGACGTTTTTACAAAAATACAGCAATGCTACAGGGAAGGAATCAAGAAAAGTTGATGGTTTTATGGCAGTTGGGCTAATTTGAACGCATTAGCTTTGCAGATATTTTGTACGCCAGTTTTTTCACCTATGAGCAATTATTTCACTGCATAAACCTTGCTGTTGAACCCAAAGATTTTCAAAAGCACATTAGTTCAATTTTTTATAAAAAACTTTGAACCTCAGTTAAGTTGCCATAAACTCACAGACTCTCCCTTTTGTAAAGAATATCTAAAACTTTATAAACAAACACCTGTATACATTCTGAAGTTGCAAAAAAAATTATTAATTAATATCTGCAAAATAACAGATTACTAACCAGGGCAACTGTAACTGTTTTTCATGCTGCCGTTAGCAGTCCAGACACTTCTTTGCAGCCTAAAAGTCAGGTATGGCGATCAGACTTCAGTCACTATTACCGCTCATGAGCAGCACCTGTTAAAGAGGATTTGTTTTCCTTTGTTGCATCCCTCTCATATATATATATATATGTTTAAGTATTTTCTAAGTATCACCAGTGCGATTTAAGAATGCATCAGGTATTTCACAGTTTAATATCTCCAGCATCTGCTCCAATTATTTTAAAAGGTTAAAAAACGAAACAGAGAGCTAAGTCATCATTATCCCCACAAACCTTATTAAGCAACCCTGCTGAGCTATTTCCAGCTGAAAAAACAGCTATACCATTTACACAGGCTACAGTAACCGAATAATCGTTTCTCAAAGCCAACTTTCGAAACATCCATGTGATACGACTACACTAAAATTAAATTACAGATGTAGAACGGTATAGACGTTTGCAGACAGAGTAAGGGTTACAAATCATTGTAAAATACATTATTAGACAGATACTTATTTCACTTTTATTGGACAAACTCAGTATCACAACTCATTCAGACGGGGTTATCTCCCACAAGAACAAAACATCCTCCACTTCCATTCCAGATCACAATTTTTTTCACTAGATAAAGAAACAGCATTGTTTCCGCCACATTATAATCCATCAAGCAGTAAAATTATCACATTTTAGATTGACCTAAAATGATAGCTGATTTCTTTATCCCACATAACACAAGTCACCTGTTTTCTTTAAAAGCAATACTTGAAAATGCAGATATAACAAGTGCTAATTGATTTAGGAGCCCCGTGTAAAGACTGTGGCTGTGACCCACGCTGGGCTCGGTGCTGTCAGTCCACCTGTCACCAGGAATTGTCGCGCTTGCGCAAACAGCAGTTTACACACCCCAACGGATCACAGACAGCACCGCGCCTCGTAGAAACTCAGAACTTTCAAGCAACAACTGTCACTTACAATATTTCTGTAATTTTGCAAAATATGACGATAAAATTAATAATAATAATAGTGCCACACATTACTAACTGGCTGTCCATGTGCATCCCATCATCTAGTCTTAAAAAAGAATGATCTCTCACATCCAACAATATTTCTTCTTCTCTAACGTTAAGAAGACACGTCTTACCTCACCGGATGGAATACGCATGTGGCTTGTGTAAATCATCCTGTAAATCAAATACAACTGCCCGATCCTATCAGTGATTCATTTAATCACATGGTTATACAGCTGAACAGAAAACCACGCACCCTTTACTGCCACCTGTTTACTCTTAATATCCAAAGTGTATTTTCTTACCTCAGCAGCCTGTGTTTCCTGGTGTAATAAAGTTAGACCTGTCAAGTCTTCCAAGAAGGAATGTGAAGAATTAAAAACTTTAGCTAGGAAATCAAACCCTTCTCGTTCATACTGGTCAAGGACCTGTCAAATAAACAAACAGAAAAGGATGCTCACCATGTGACTCTTCATCACACTTTGCTCGCAAAATCACAGCACAATCTTTCTGAACGCTCAGAAAATGACTGTATATTGTAAGCATATAGAAAGCATAGAGAGAAAAAATCCAATCATTTCTCCAACTCAATTTATAACGTGGGAAAGGTGGAGGTAAGAAGGAAGAGAAGCGAGGTTTTACGTTTCCTGGTTTCAATGTTTTTTCAAGCTTATAACAAGACAGACATTATGGCAAGAACAAAAAGTTTAGTTTCAAAGTAATGAAAGGAGCGTTTGAGTTACACTAAACACAGTAAAAGCCTGTTCCGATACAGCAGCGAAGGGAAAGAACCACGCTGGGAGAGGCTGAAAAGTTCTCCGAGTCAGTGTCCAAGTCCAACATCCTCCCAATCTCCTGAGATTCATGGTTCTAAGACTATTGTATCTTAAAGCACTCCCCATCTTTCTACTCCTATTTTTCCAGTTTATCTTTTATTTTGAGACAAGAATTGTGAGGATGGTTTTAGCCTATGTTTCTCTCAAACCCCTGACCATGAAGAATTTTATTTCATGCAGCTTTAGCTTAACTAACTATTTGGTAGGCTGATTTCAAGACTGAGGAAATAAATTATAAACACAAAAGACGAACATGACTCTAAAAGTTTTTTGAAAGCAGGTAGCAAGAAAATGGAAGGAACTTATGACAGAGCAATCCCAGCGTCCATTGTTTTCCAGTTTTCCTTCTACCGCTGATCACTGAACAACCTGCTCCGCTGTCACCGGCTCAGCGATGCAGCAGCTGAGCTACAGACCGTAAAGCAACTTCTCCTATAGAAATCCATGTAGCAAGAACAGGGTGCACGCAGGGGATTGGAGGGGCTTCCGAAACACAGCAGATTTTAATACACAGGAGGAGTATACATGGCATCGACAGAGGCAGGGAAAGGATCATCAGTATCACCCCACAGAGAGAGGATGCAAGAGTCCACGCAATGGCCTCATCCATGAAACAGAACGCCAGCCGATACCTTTTACTGTAAAAGGTACTGTCGCCTTTCTCAACGTTTACGCCTTCATCTCAATCACCATCTCCCTCAGATAAATCAACATCAGCTCAAGAGTGAAGGACAGAAAAAGGAGCTATGAGCAGGCAGTTTCACAGATGGCTGTTATTTTTCAGAATGACGACCATTTTCCAAACCTGACATCTGTAAAAGCCAGCACCTTTTCCAGTTGCTGATTCTGATAATCTGCTCCTGCCTCTCACCCTCCCAACTGTTTTTTTCATTTTGTTTTCTTTTGTTTACTTGTTCGTTGTTGGGTTTTTATGTGTGTGTGCACGTTTTGTTTAAGTTGGGCAGAAATGATACACATTAATATAACCAAATCTGCTCTTGTTACGGAAAGATCTAAAAATTTATTTTTTTCCCTGTAGAAACTCCATCATGTCACGCTCCTAGACTTTGCATGGCACTAAAATGGCAAATCTAGGTTAGGGTAACAAATCCGACTGTAGGCACGGTATCTTAAAAACCTAAAGTTCAACAATACGGAACGTTTTTCTTGTATTAGCCCCCACAGAAGCCTGAAGAACTTTATCAAAAAGTGTACTTGCAGGAGCAGCCTGCTGAATAGAAGTATCTGTTAACTAGTTTTGAAATAGAAATTCCAGCCACATTGGCCCAGAGAACAAGGTGTGAGGGACGCGGGGCCGGCAGCACCGCGGGGCTCGCTGCCCGCAGCGGCGCATCCGCTGCAGCGCAACCCGTTTCAGAGAGGCAGCAACTGAAACAACATCTTGTCACTTTGGGAGACTTTATTTCCCATGTCAGACGATTAAAACTTCACTGTAAATATCACAAAAGGGATAAACACCATTAACTTGAGCACAGCTAACATTTATTACACAAATTCAATAAGAGCTGTCCTCTGATAAATGTAACATGGCATATATTTGTCCAAAAAGAAAAAAGAATGAAGCGAAATAAAACTCGTCTCCAATTCCTGTGCCAGGGGACCACACAGGAATACCCTGCAGGTCATCAGGAATAAAGCCAGTCTACTCATCAAATAGGCACAAAATAATTCTAAAAAATGTTTCCAGATTTAATAAGTGCCCAATTTGTTGCTGTGTGGAAAGGAAATTTTCTCCTATTTAATCATGTCCAGCAGAGTCTAAAGGCTCACGGTTGGCATGAGTTTGCTTTTTCAGTTCTTAACAATTCTCACCATGCTTGGTACCAGTGTGAACATTCGGAATAACAGCTTTACAGGAGGAAAATGCTGGAGAGATGTTATAACTTTGTTCTTGTTGATCTCAAATTAGTTACTACCTGGCTGCAGACGTAAAAAAATCCCTCACAAACTTTTTGCGGGAATAAACGTGTCATTCCCCGTTCATTCAGTGACGTGTCACTATGTAGCACTTAATTTTCTCAAGCTGAAAAAGCTGGAAAGCAGCAACCAAAAGCACCAGAAAGATGTAATTCTTCTGCCTAGCAAGGCAAGCTGGAGCAATACAGATTTATTAAGGAACTCTGATCTTTTTCTCACTTGCAGGTCACTTTCCAGATCTTTGGAGGAGAATTAGAAAGCAGAATGCCTTCTGTATCTCACCTCTGTCACAAATTTTTTAAATTTTTAAAACCATGCTCTTTACTGACACATGTAAATCTCCTCTCAGGCTGAGGCTCTAACTTCGGTTCCAGCCTCCATTTTACAGAGCCAGAGCTACAACTGATTTTTCACACGATGGCATTTTAATAGAACAAATGAATCTGTGGATGCACATTATCACAACAGGGAGAAATTAATGTATTGCTTAAGTCTTTTGTGTAAATGATACACAGTAACCCATTTTATTAGCAATCTTCTTATTCTTGTCTGTTTACTGAAAGAAATTAATCTCATGGTAGGAGGAAAAAAAATAGAGGCTTAGAGTAGAAGAACTTGTTTTGAAATGAGAAACAGATGTGCAGCCTTGGTCTTATATTCTTAATAGCACTGTTCACAAAGAAGTCTCATTTGCTGGGTAGAAAGACATACAAAAAGAGAATCTGGCTCCAGGATTGTGTTATAGCATAGAATATCTGGTTAAGTAAAAATACAAACAACCCCCCCTCCTAGTCCCAAGAATCTGGCTACTGATGTAAAATTGGCTCACAGCTTATGCTTCATTTCCATTTCATAATTTTAAGAATTTTTACCAGTATCTACATTTGTTTTGGCTATTTTGTTCTCTAAGTGGTTAGCATCTGTAGAGCTTGAAACAGTGTTGTTTACCTTCCAGAAGAACCTTAATAAGACAGTAATGCTACCAGATTTACTGGTTGACCTAAATAAGATCTATGGACAGCCTGCGTCCAAAACAATCAGGGTACTGAGTTTTACACTCTTCCAGGCTTTAAACTCTTCCACTCCAAGACGACAGCTCCCCCACTGCTCCCCCTCCAAGGGCACAGATATTTCACTGAACATTTCAGAGTCAGAAAAATCACAAAATTCAGTGTTCTATTGAGAAATTTTACAGGCCTAGATATATTTTTGCACACTGGTAACTATCCAGTGAACACAGGCAATGCAGAAAGAACAGTAAACTACTGTGAGTGTTACCATGCAGAAAAGAGGCATTTTGGTTTCAATAGCTGCTTGGAAAACAAGGAAGATGTAAAATCTTGTTAGTTAAACTCTTCAAAGCTCAAGGTATCTGCTCTTAAAACAGGGAGTTTAGTGAAAGATGACAATGCTGTGAAGGATCCTCCTAAGCGAGAATGAGGCACATGAGCCATTGGGATCTGGGCCTGGGTAGTTGCACAGGCAGCACCGCACCTTCAACATTTTATCACAAGACCCATCATCCTGGTTTCCTTAAAAAAATCTTCACCTCCCTGGCTCTTGCCTCTTCATGAAGTTTTCCATTTTTATTGCCATTTGGTCCTAAAGAGCCTAATAAAGTGATCCTGTAATACATCTATGAAAAAGAATGCATCGAAACGGAACTTTTTTGCAGATCATGTAAAGATTTTTCAGGGACTCAGTTCGTGATACTGGAACAGAAAAGACCGGCGACTTACATGAGCACAAAGATGACTCTTAATACATTTCACCTTCTGATAACACACCAAGTATTATCTTAATATGTGTATGAATGGTCACACATACTTGTGCATTCACACACAATTAAGTTTTAAGAGCACGATCACAAGGCAAAGTTCGGAAGAAGGCTGTGTTCCAGGTGCACACTGAAGAAGGCTATTCTGAAAATATTTGAAGGTTATAAACCACTAGGCAAGAATGGCATCATTTTTGGCTCATGTCCAAATAATTAAAACACCCTCTGCGTACACAGTTTTCTCTTTACCTTCCCATAATCATAATTAGAAATGAAAGCAAATCAGTATAAAACCTTAACTAATACAATATGCTGAAAATTAATTTAAGAAAGAGATTGCTCTTTTAATTTACAGGAGGAATGTAGTAATACAAATGTGTCTTGTCTGTTGCTATGACCTACAGCGATTTTGAACTGCAATGGACAGAAAAGGGAGTATTGACTTACTGACAAATAGGCCCTGAAAGCTCTCAACAAGATTTTCTTAGCTTAGGACTTCCCAGTTTCTTCTTTTGAATAATGAAAAGGAGGAAAATTAGAGTTCCTAGAAATTTAACAGGTGTCAGTTCAAGCATAGTCTTGTCTACATTAAGTTCTCAGGAGCTGCGTGTATTCCGAGCTTGCCGGAAATAACCTTGATATGTTTTATATGCAAGTGACTGTTTTTCCTGATATGAATTGATAGACTAATAATACAGACAAAACAGTGAGATTTTTATTTTAGCTGCTCCTTCCTAAAATATTTCTCACAAATTATTTGAAACATAATGGCATCTTCAGATTTTCTACTTCACAGCACGCAAGTGAAAGCATTAGTGAATAGAGTGAAAAGAAAGAAAGATAAAGGAGGAGGGAGAGCAGGAGGAAATAAACATCTCCATGGTAGAGACTGAGAACAGAGGAACAAAAGAGTTTTCAGGTAGACAATATCATTAGATCATCTGTCTTGACCTCTTTTAAAACATGGGTAGATCCTTCAGTCCCCTAATAGCCATCTCTTGCTCGCTCCACATTTTATGCTTGACGGATATTTACAACTTTATTTATCCCCGTTCTGCTTCCTGTCCAAAATTTACGCTGATTAGCTCATCAGCAGTTACAGCATTTTTGGCTCCAGTTCACACTGGCATTAGTCACCCTATGGCACAGCAACGGCAGAAAGCCGTTCTTCTTCCCCAGTAAAGATCGGGGGATGGACGACCTGTGCCTAGGTAACCTGTTTGCTACCCGTATACAGGGTAAGGCACCTACAGCACAATTCTCATTTTTGCCTTGAAGATACAGCCCAGAAACAGCCCCCATTTCCCACTAGGCAACCCCCGGTGCTGGGACTGAAGCAAGGTCACTTCCCCAGACATCTAAGCAAATTATTCTTCTCACAGAAAAGCAACGACCTCATACTCAATCCTACTTTGGCTGCTATACAGCTCGATTCTACGAGGATTGGAGCGGTGCCTCTTGGATGGGTTGGCTCAAGCGAGCGAAAAGTCAGCGGTCCTGCCTATGGATGACTGATCGCCCCGGCTCCCACCTGCCACCAATGATCCGTCAGATACTAAGCACCCAGAGTTATCACTGCCTTAAGCACAAATGGTGGGTGCTCAGTAGTTCCTCAATCCAGATCTCTAGCTTCAAAATCCATATTTTATAGCCTATTTCGGAGCAGAAGATTTTCTTATTTGGATTTGCTACAAGACCTATGCAAAACTGCACTTAAGGAGGAAAAACAGCATTTTCATCAAAACCACACATATTTGCTGCATTTCATCAGTTTCGATTACTTTGCCATCTTTTAAAATTCAATTTCCTTCACTTTTTTCCGATTTCAAAGAAAAGAGAAACACTTCTGCAAAGACAAAGACATAGGCAACCCTGTAAAAATGTGGAAAAATTGGATAAAGGTTAAACTTAAACTGTTCAAAAATGCCTATGTGGGCATTTGCAAACAGAACAGTTGCCCAATAAAGTGAGGTTGATGTTTTGTTAAGTTTAACAAAAGAAAATAGGTATAGATGTAGACAGACTCCCGTCAAAGACTGCAATGAGAAGAATGCAGAAAAGCATATAAGAAAAAACGACACCAGTTAAAAATAGGAAGGTACTAAAAATTATCTGGGAAGCGATGTAGTACACATCCCTTTAATCTCCTGAGATAAAAAATATAATTGAAATACAAGCAATAACCCTGCACGCCTGAAAAATGTTCGTTCGTGGGATTTAGACTCAAACCTTTACGTAATCCTGCCAGTTTTTCAAACTAGCTCAGTTTTTCATATATACACTCTAATAATTGACAATTAGCATTCTTTGCACATAACTGATGCAAACAAGTATTTTGTCTCACTTACTGCACTAAATATGTCAACATATTGAATGACTTTTTTAATAGTCACTAATAGGGAAAATCATTATGTTCCAGCCAGGAATATGTAGCTTTTTTTTTTTTTTTTCTTAAAGAGATTCCTCAGCTTACAAATAAAAAATCTAGGCAGACACAAAGCAAACTGTGTCTATATTTTCTTTGATGAATATGCACTGAATCCTTAGAATAACTGAACAAAAAGTAAGGGAACAGAAGGCATTAGGTTGCAAGTATGCAAAAACCTTATGGAAGTAAAAAGAACAACTACAAATTACTCATATCCAGCAAAATAAACAACTGACCTTCTGAGTTCCAGCCAGAAACCTACAGAATTAGATTTGAACTGTTTCTACATTCCGCAACGGTAGGATGAACATCACCGTAACATGCTCCTCGTTTTTATCCAGTTCAGTATTCTCCAACTTCGATTTTGCAATTCTTATGTGAGAATCTGTCAGCAAGTACGTATTTTAAGTCAAACTACTTTAGTTCAGTTTTGTTTTTCCTGCCACAAAAGGAATTCTGGACCAGCTTCACAGAGATGACAAGACAGCATTAAGCTATTAGAATCAATAACTAAAAGCAGTATTCTAGACACAGTTAGATATTGAAAATGTCAATATCAGAAAATTGTGGTGGATCCTATCTCTTTCCTGCTGATTGATAGTCCTCTACTTTGTACTAATTGTAGTTAAAATGTAAATGAATTGGAAGAAGAAAAAATATTGAAAAAACCCAAACAACTCTAGGACCCATGAAATTTAATTTAAATCCAACAGAAATACAACCTGTCAGAAATATGAATTAATTGTTTTTAAAAATGACAGGTTTCTTCTTCCCCTTAAAAACAGTATTTTAAAGCTGGTGAAACTTAAAAATGGGAAATTTAATTTTATTCATGGTGTAGAAACTAGATTGTATGAGTTATGTATTTTCACTTAAAGACTTCAAACAATTCTGGATTTTCTTTCAGTTCAGATAGAGATTTCTATTTAAGGTAGACTTCATAAACCGTTCTCTCTCCCACTTACAACTGTTTAGAATAATATCTTGCACCCATTTAAGATCACTGAACAATTACTGGAACAGAGTTTTTCTTCTTCAATGCTATTTAACTTGGAGACAAGTAAACCTGTCAATACCACGGACCAGTCAGTAACACCAGCTGCTTCTTGGACCAAATTCTGGCATTCTCTGCAACGGAGCTTTGATCCTGCTATCTGACATGGTGCGCTGCCACATCAGCATACTTCAACGTGCTATTGCACTCGAACATCAGGAAACACTTAACAAATTCACCAAATAAAAGAAGTACGAAACAACAAAATCATTTGTTTTCTTCTCTGAAGGGCAAAAGTGTGTTACTTATTACTAGAAACGGATTCTTAATCTAGCAGCTTCACTATTTGAAACCAAAAGTAATAACAACAGAATTGCCGATTTTCTGGAGCAAAGGGAAGAGGGAATAAAGCTTCAGAGAGCTGTATGTTCTCTGTTCTTTTTTTCTCCTTCCTCTTTCTCTCTCCCTGTCAAGAAAACTTCTTGATCATTTAATCAGCAGAGTTCAAAACTTCCATTGCAAAGAACACGATACTCAAGAACGGCTCCTGAAAACACTTTGCTGTCAGCCTTAGTTATCTACTCCCTTGTGCCATGGAGACGAGACCTCAAACCAGAATGATTTGGGGAAGATTATTGTTTTGTTATTCAGACTCAGGTTATACGCCAAGTTGTATTCAAACTCGCTAAGATGGCTAAGGAAGAAGTCATCTTACATGACGAAGACAAATGGATTGGCTAAAATAAAGACAATTATCTTAGCATAGAGGGCTGGGTAATAAAAACTGGTTTTGCTCAGCAAACCATGAAAGATGCAAACCTCCACATTTCAACATTTTGATACACTTGCAAAGACCCACACTGAAAATGAACATTTTGAGGCTGCACATAGAGCTGCCAGCTTCTGGGAGGCGCAGGTTTACTTGTCCTGGAGTCAGAAGTTCTGAAAATGCATCTTCCTCTCAGAGCCCTGAATGCAAAATAAATCCTCACCCATGTGAAAATATTTAGGTGGGTGTTTTAGTCTCACAAGTGATCATTAACTTTTTATAAACTGTGTCAATCCTTAATGTAGATAAATACATCAACAACATAAGCTAAAATGGAATAACGTGTTACTGATTCGTTGTGGAGAAGCACATTAGTTTTTTCTCCTTGAGAAAAACAGTAAGTAATAGCAGCAAGAAATCAGTCCCTGCTGTAACTCCAACTAAATTACAACAGGCAATAAGAGGGAGTAGCCAAAAAGAAAACTAAACACTCCCTCCTGCACTCTGATTTCTAGCACCATGATGCCTGGCAAGGGAGCAGAGGACCAGTGGCCACTGCCCGCACCAGCGTTGCCGCTCCTTTCCAACCATCCTGCTTGTGATCAGACTGAATTTTTAAACAACGTTGCTTCTCTTCAGTAACATAAGATCCAGCATCAAGCTTTGTTTCTTTTTTAAATCCTCCCCTCTGTTGACTTTGGGAAGGTGTTTGGCGTCAAGAACTCATGCTATCTATTAAACATCAATAAACCTTCATCCCACTACTCCGAATAAACGGTGGAAAACATTCCTCATTTCTAACTCTTCCAGTCCGGCCACAGCAGTGCTGACTCATGGGAATGTCGACCTGCTTTCTGAATTTTGGTAATGATTTAAGAACGAACATAAGCATGTTGTGTCCTTCCCCATGCTCCTCGCTGTGGAGCAGTTAGGTACAAGGCAGCTGGTTTGGCACAACCGCCCGCCCACAGGATGCGCTGGGACGCCTGCAGTCGTCACGACGGACTCCGCAAGGAGTAACGAGAACTACACGCATTTCCTTTACATCATGTATTTCATTTCAGATATAGGACACAGATAATGAGCTCTCTCCCACTTTATTAGATTTTAGTGGTGTTGGGTTTTTTATGTTCCATTTTGCAATTATCATCTATCCTGTTCATACAGACACCCCCCGCCTCCCCCAGTGCACAAAACTGAACACACTGCTGATTCCACACTCTTTCCTCTGTTCGCAAAATAGAACAATATTTAATGTTACTTTTAAGATTTCTGGGGTTCTTGATCACATTCACCCTTCTTCTAAGGGAACAAAATTCCATTGTAATGGTCACATCACCATGGTCATCACTTCTTAGTGTGTGATGTGACCCTCTTAGCACACATCAGTTTCCTTCTGATAGTATATTTTTACATGGGATATTTACATTCTATTTTGTTTACTTTATAATAGAAATTCAATATTTTTGAAATAGTAAGACCAGGTATTATTTTCAGGAATGCACGTCTTTCATGCAACCAGCAGTAAAACCACCCTCACTGTGACTAATTTTGAAAATATGTATTATTTCAATCCTCTCACTAAATTTAAAATTGATATCCAGAGAGGTAAAGACTGACTGAGATTTCAAAAGTTACAAGCAAGATAATCCTGCCTCCTGCTCCCTCCAGTTAAAATGACATTTTTTCAGAGGAAAACCAAAAGTGATAAATTCCTCTAAGTCACTTATCATAAAGCAATTTTCTATGCCACTTTAAGAGAAAGGAAAGTATTACATTTAACTCAGTATGCTGAAAATGTGCCTAGCTATATTAACGATGCATTCTTTAATTCTGAATGAAATCTATCCAATATTAATACAGAGGCCGCACTGTATGTAGAAGTTTCAAATGCTAACGTATAAATTCAGGAAATAAGGAAAGTTATAAATGGACTCAGTTACATAGACTTAATGTTACAGCACAGCTACAGAAATAACTCTTTTTAAACATTTTTGCAATGTTCATTCCTGGAGGACAAACATTTCTCACCATTTCCCCCATCATTTCTGCAACTACACAAGAGTGAGCCTTTTTAAGTACAGGAAAAGACCAAGGCTTTTTTACTCCCATGACTTATACATCTCTATTTACCATCAACACGACACTTGAGTTGAGAAATGTATATATAATTTAAAGATTCAGCACAATTTCCCTGACAGATCTTACAACATGCTGTCACCGGGAGAAAGCAAATAGGAAAGTTTTTCAACGCAGGTAGAACAAATATGAAGGGTCTTGCTGGAATCAAAATTAAAACCATCTCAAGTGAAAATGAAAAAGATCAGTAAGTTACTGAATACTGCACATTACTGTCATAACTGATCGGAACCATTTAAAGTAAAAATGCCCGCAGAGCAGTTAGCAGATGAGAACAATAAAAGCATTGTTATGTCTACTTGATGATAGATTTCAAAACTGAAACACTCATAAATAACTTACACAACACAGGCACGTAGTAAATGTCACAGCAAAAGTGTCTAATGTATTCCTGGGATATTATAAAGGGAAAACATCTGCATGGGTAGGGAAACATCTTGACTGAAAACAGAAATTGAAACAGTGCCTAGAATACCATCCCTGATCCTGGTGTCTACCCCTTCATGAAATGCAATGAAACTGAAAAACATTTAAAGGTAAGTCAGTAAAATTACTCAGTGGTAAAAAGCTATGACTTAAGCAGCATGCTGAACAGAAAGTTGAGAAAGAACTTGAAAATTAGTAGAGATAATTATGCTGCCTTATTTTTTTTTTTTTTTTAAATGAAGATTAATTAAACACTAGAACAATTTTAGTAGGGGAAGGAGAGCAGTATCTTTAAGGAAAATAGATGACCACAAATCCAAATTCTGGAGGAAATAAGACATGTAAGCTAGATATAAAAACAGAGGGGACGTGTATATCCAAGTTGGTTAGTAGCAAAAATCTTTTCCGAGATTAAGCTCTGAACCTACGAGGTCTCCTGGTTCATTCCATGATGCACAAGGATGCACAAGAGGGAGGAACAGTGACAGTAAAATTTTCATGACCCTCATTAAAATATAAACACCATCAGTTTTGCATTAAGAATGATAAGCATTTTAACACTCATGTTTCAAGGCTACAGCCAGTTGCTTGCAAGGATCAAGTACAGGATCAGGACCGCTCTACTTTTCCACAGGTTTGTAATGCTTCTCACCATAATGTTATGAGAAAACATCCTCATTTTGCTCCCAACAGAGTAAACAGGCAGCTTAATTAGCACAGTAAGTAATAAGCTTAACTTTCTTGTTCTGTAAGTAAAGCAGTTATTACAAAGAACTATCTATACTAAAGAACTTTGGACTCTCCCTTCTCATAACAGCACAAGTTTGGCCTGGAAGAGGAAGAGCATCACAAGAGCCTTTCCTGCTCCTCAGACCTACGTGGCTGCTCCACAAGAGGATCCTTTCCAGCCCAGCACATGCTTGTCCAGACCCAGAATAAGACAGAGGGGGGAATCATACAAGGAAGATTTGGCCCAGAATAAAAATAGATCGGTTTCCTGCTGTGACCATCCCAAAATTCCAGAACGATTGCCTGCGGGAAGCTTCTCTGGCGCGCGGCCCGTGGAGGACAATTCTGGGTAAGGAATAATTGGCTGCTTGGACGTCTGGGCTCTTCGGCTTCCAAACCAGAGGAATGAAGTCATGACTATGAGTCGAAATGGAATCTAATCTCCAAACATGCAGATCATTAGCAGTTTCTCCTAAGTCATCCAGCTGTACTGGATTTTTTTTAAATTCCTGATCCATTAGTTTTATGTTTTAAGAGTTAGAGAGTGACAAGAGCTCAAAAAAGAGAACGCTGACATAAGAAAGAAGAAAAGGAATAAGGTACCAGCAAATTCAATTACATTAGAAAAGCCATTTCTCTCCTATGTTAAAAGTTTGAATCTACACTAAATCTGACATATCAGGATGAAATTATGCTAAATTGCTGCACTAAAAAAAGACAAATTGAAATTGGATTTGTCATTTCAAAGTATTAGCATCAGATTTCCAGATAATACAGGGTGACATACTCTTATGCTAATAAATACAAAGTTAGCAAAGTAAACAAATGCTGTGTTTCTACTGTAAGGAAATACGTGTGCCGATGAAGCAACCTTTTCAGCAGAGAAGTAATTTAATACCCAAACCACATGAAAAGTGATCTCTCTGGGAATAGCACAGCTGCTAAAATCCAAGTCAGTTTTGATTAAATCATCAAGTCTGTTTATGTAAAACAGGGCTCTCTTAAAATGACTTCCAAGAGGAAATGATTTGCTAACAAAAAATTGATACCTGCATTTAGTTTATCTACAGCAATGTATGTTTTTGTTGTTTTTATATATCAATATGTCCTGGATGGGAGATAAAAAGCAAAAAAAAAAAAAAAAAAAAAAGCTTATTCTAGCAGTTTAACTTCTCAGGCTCCACCATCATAAAGTTTCAGCTACTGCTGAGCTTTCAGCTATTCAAGACGGTAGATATATGTTTCTAAAAATAACAGCAATTTTAAGTTTAGCGTTTCAACTTTTGAGGAGAAAATGGACATTAACAGTCCTTCAAAAACTGTCAAATGTGCCCAGACAGCCTAGAGAAATAAAAGGAATACTGCAGAAAAAGAAATTGTGCAAGCCCTCAAAAAAAAATGACAGTGTCTCAAGAGATTTTGATGGCTGTTTGAAAGAAGGGTAAGTGCAGTGAAAAGAGCAGAGGGAACTTCTTGCAGTAAGTCTCAAGGAACATAAAAGTAAACTAAATTAATGGCACTCTCAAGTAGTCCAAATCAGGACTCAATCTCTGAATCTTCGTATTGAGACATCCCAGTCAAAACTTCTTTAACTTGCGCTACATGGCCATAGAAAACTTGCCAGAGAAAGAACTCCCCAAGGCCATGGCACAGCAAACAACGCGGGACTGAAGTGGAGGCCTCTCACAGACACGAGTGTTCTGGCAAGACTCAGCTCAGCCCCAGCAACAGCTGGAAATCCATGAGGTGACTCAGGACTGTCAACACCAGCACCAAAATGAATCAGCCTCTTCAATGCAGAAATGTTATGGAAGTAATTCTTTTTTTCTTAAGTGTTCCTTGTGTGTTTGTTTTGTATCATAAACCAGAAATTTAGACAACTTCACATATCTGTAGTGACACTAAGTTCAAGAAAGCTAACAAGATATATTTATTCATCAGACATCAGAAACAATTTCTTAAAGAACTAAAGACAATAGCAATTTTATTCCTTCCTACAAAACTAAAAGATATTGACAGTATTTATGTGATAAACTTTTCAGAAATGTGTTGATCCTAATCTCTGCCTGGTTTCTTCAGCTGACTAGAACGTTTATGTGGAGACAGCATGCTAACAGGTGATGCCAAACAAATCCAGAAACCAGATAAAAAAGAAGGGGGTGAGGGCAAAAGAACTTTAGCTGAAGTGAGAACACAGATTCCAAGTCCTAAGAAAGACAAAATGTGAAATACAATGCAGTCCTCAGCACCCCAAGACTGACCTAGAGTGAGACCATTCTGTACATATAAACAAAGTACAGACAAACCCAGACTCACTTTGGTTGAACAGGCCGTGCACTTATCAAATGCCAGGCTGACCGGAAGAACATTATCAAATCTTGATAAAAATCCACGGATCTGGAAGATGAAAAGAATTACAATACTATTTTATAGTTACAAAATACATTTCCAAAATTCCACATGAACTGGACACATACATTCAATAAAACGATAAAGATAAAACAGTGTCTCCCAATAACACCTGTAATAGATCTATACTCAATATATATTACTGGTTTTCTATACACAAAGAGCGGCACAACTGTCTAAATACAACACTATTTAAACACAGAGGCACAGCACCACCTGGAGTTTGACTTTTCTGATTGCAAAGTTTGATCAAAAAACAGCCATGGTATAATCAGTTAAACACCTTTTTTCCCTCATCTCTATAATGTATAATCTGAAAAGTTAACTCTCATACATCCCTAAACTGTGTTGTTAATACGATACTACTGATATGTACTATTAAAATTCCAGATCATTGTTTCTGATAATAGAGGTTGCATTGAAAACCCTTTGGAGCTGGGATTGATCATTTAGACTGTGAACTCTCATAAACCTTGGAAGCCAGCAGCAGTATTAACACTAAGGCATTTTTGCAGAAACACCAAGCCATATGTAATGTTAGAATACAAAAATACAGTCATCTTCAAACAAAACTCACAGCCAGGAAAAGAAAACAAGAAAATCGAGCCTTCCTGATACCACATTGCTTCGTATTTCTGTTATCCTAGGAACACCAAGACACTTCCTGCAAATAAACTAAATATATTTCTGACAGACTAAGACTACGAGTGTGCAACATTTATTATCCACAAAGGAACACCTTCTTATGGCTGGACTCGATGATCTTAGGGGTCTCTTCCAGCCCAAATGATACTATGATTCTAATAAAGAGGACTGCTGCATTAATTAATTACAATTCTTCTTCTTTCACACAAGCGGGCTAATCAAACAAAGAAAGAACACTACCAAAAAAACCCACAAAAACCCCACCAGAAAGTAACAGCTACTTCTAGGCCCTTGGGAAGAATATTGCACTCACTGAGTTGATTAGATGGGTGACTGCTGGGAGAAACCCGCAGTTTGTAAAAGGATTAGATGTCACAACATCTGAAAAAAAATTGTCTCTTTTCATTTTATACCTACTAAAATTATATTTGAGTTAGAATGCCTAAAGAGAAGACACTCATGATGGTCACTAAACGTAAAAGTGAAAACAGATATAGGATTGACAGAAGTGATAATTCAGTGAAAAGTTTTCTGATTGAAATCCATATTTGCTACATATTTTATCTCAAAGCATAGCCCAAAACAGAAAAATAATGCAACTAAAATCATATAGGGGTACAAAACAAGCACCCAAACAGATTCACTCAGATAAGCAACATAGAGAAAGAGGCACAGAATACTTTTAGTCCCCAATGATAATATCGCAGGGGATGTGATTATTGGGTAAGATCAGCTGGCAGTTTTTTGAAGGACGAAAGTCTATCCAGTAGTATGAAAAATGGTATCCTTAACACATTTGTAACTAGAGTCTGGGTTGAGCAGAAGAATAAAGACTGTTGTATTGCACCAGAAATAGATGAACACTTTGGAGAACTATAGTAATTGTGAGTTGGCTGGATTTGAATTTTTTTTTTTTTTTCAAACTCAGAAGGGATTTAAAAAGTGAACAAAAGCAACTTTGCTTATATTGTCAGCTCTGATGGGGAACAGAAATGTCAGATGTTGCCGTATTCACATACTGTCTGCTCCAAAGAAATTCCTGCTAAGTAGGTAGCAGGAATTGTGTGTCCACAGGAGGACAGACAATGCCAGGAACACAACTCCTTTGGCCTGGGTGATGGATTATATTATTTTTAAACAGACATAGAGAGTCAGTCCTTCAGGGAATGGAATCAGCCTAGAGTATGTTTTTGTTAAGGAGGAAAAGTCTGTGATGTTTGCCTTATACCAGTTCCCAGCTTTCAGACAAAAGCATTTACTCACAAATTATTTACCTGATGAGGAACAAGTCCAAGAGAAGTAGGTGGCTCATTCATTCTGTCATCACTACTGCTGGCCACAGCATAACCACTGCCAAAAGCCAAGAAGGAAAATTAGAACAAGACAACATACTGAACAGTTAAAATCTCCAGCAAGCTTCAAGACATTTTGTTACAGCTTCATGTTTAGAATCTGGAAATGAACCTATCTGGAAAATCTGTTTGATAGTAATTAAGGTTCAGCATGGGAATACAAAACCCCTTTTTCAGAATCAGTCTCAGAGACCTGTAACATACTCATGTCCAATTCCTAATTCACATCCTCTTTCACAGATTTTAAAGACAGGAAACAAGCCTAAATTTCAGATTACAGAATTTCAGAATAATTTCTGTATCAATCCCACTTAATTTTAATCAAGATTTTGCAGGCTTATCTTGAAGCCCTTCACGTGACAAAAGCAGTTATGATAGCTTCTCATTACACTCAAACGCTCTCCTGAGCAAAGGAATGCCAAGATCCACTAACCGGAATACTTTCTTCTTCTGAAATATTCTCAGTATTTTTTTACTTTTTTATTCTCAGAAAGAGAGAAAACTCCCAATTCCCAAGATATAAACTTGAAATCTGATTAATCAGTTCTTTCTTCAAGTCTGTTAAATTACAGTAATATAGCAGATACGATCTATATTTTACATTAATTTACAGGCAACATTACACCTCACAAAATTGTCCTAGTTGATGGGTACTTCATCCTCCTTCTCCTGGAAGATTATATTAAATAAATCTTCTTTCTCAGAGAGCGGCAATCCAGAAATGACTCACCCTTCTGGATGCTGTAAAACAGACACCATTAATTCCACTGCAAGCGCTCCAGCTATCATGGCCAATCCAGGTCGACTGACTGTGCACTGCTGATCCAGTGTCCGATCCCTGGTGGACTACAAAGACAGACAATTCTAAAGGAAAGAAAAAAGCAACTCAAAAGTAAGTAGCTGCCCTAGTATACAAAACATCTTTAGCTCTGCGCAATTCATTTCTTGGATCTTCTGAATAAAAGATGAGCTATTTCTTAATCCCAAGTGCATCAACGAAATACAAATCCCTTTACAAAACACCATTTAAAGGAAATAAAAATTCAAGTCACAAGAAAAGAGATATATAATTACCCTTTGCATAAAGTTCTACTCACATCCCCTGGTGCCACAACATCATTGCAGAAGTAGCAACCCAGTTTATAGCCAGGGATATTTGAAAAGAGTGACGATCCCAAAAGATCGGAAGAACCAGAGGCATTGTTGAAACTTGAATCAATGGATTCTTGCTGTTTTGGTTTCTTTAGTCCGTGTCTCATAACAACAAATGTGTCAAATCCCAATGCAGCATTGATGACCAACTGTGAACAATAAACAGAGAACAACAGATTTTAAGTGAGCCAAAGGGGAGGGGAAAAAAAGGCCTCAAGGTTTTATTTACTGTAGATATCAAAAAAACCCCAGATGCTGTAGATGGATGATCAACCTATTAACTGCATATCTATTACCCTAGCCATAAACAACAGATTTTCTGATAGGTACAGAATTCCAGTTCTAAAGCATTTAGAAAAAAACAAACCAAAAAGTCTGTTTCAGAAATCCACAAGCCATTATCTTTTTCTGTGTCTTTCAAGGAAACATGATACAAATTATCAACTCCCTCTACTTGTTACACAAACCAATGCACACTTGCTGGCCAGTTTAACATCTGTTGCATCTCAAGCGAGGTTCACACCAACTAACAATCAATGTCTAAAGTTACTGAAGGTGCTATGCACTGATATGAATTAACATTCATATATCCAAATTTGGCCCAATATTCATACAATTATTAGTCTAATTTTGGCCAAATATTCATACAACTATTAGTATCATTATTGGAAAAAATTATTTTGGTTCCAGCTCAGAACTGATTTTCAAGTTTGCTGCATGTTCTGTATATTCATATTCTCTAAGGGCTAAAATATTCCAAGTGCCATTTAAGTACAACTGTGGCTATCAATAACAAGTATTAATGTCATTTGAAATTCTACGTACAGCCTTTTCAGTTTACCGTGATTTGAAATATAACTCACTAAATACTCCCATGTGACACAGCAATGAAATGCAAGTCTGTTATCCAAAACAAATTCTGCTCAGTGAGGAAAGCAATTAAGGATTACTTATGGTCTTCATATGCATCTGTTTAGTCACATGGGGAGCAAAAGCAGCTGTGGCCACAGTGACACTGTCAGCATTTTCCCTCTTCGGTTTGTGACAAGTGCTTAGAGGAAGCCGAAACTATATATATTAAAATCAAAATATCATAAACCCAATACTTAAACTAGCAGATTTTACTAAACGTACAGGCAATGATTTAGATATAGCAAAAGGCAAAACCCGTTATACAATAATGTCTATAGCCAGTAAAATATAAAGGAAGATATTATACTGCTTCATATGAAGCTATTTTAGATAGAAATTCTAGTACAGCAGTTTGTCATTTTTCATTCTTATAGCCAGGAACTATTTAAAAGAGGGACTTTGAGGGAAGCTGTCAAGAATTAGCCATCTTAACTAGTAAGCCACTGAATTTCATCATCATTCTTGGTATTTCAAATAATTTCTGGATATTCACTTCCAACCTTGTTGTAGTTTATTCTTTTCTCAGTCCTAAAGTAGAACAATGCTGTTGAAACTGTGGCAGAACAGCCAAGTCTACGGCAAACAATTAAAAGGCAGCATCTTCTCACTACATCTCCCTGTAACACCTGAAGACATTATTCCGTTTTCAAAATCTGAATAACATGGCACAGCTGGTATTATCAGAAATTAATAACATTGCTCAACACTTCCCACCGCAATAAACTGTTTCTCTCTTCAGTTTACTGCTCACCAACAGTTTGAATCTAACTGATTGACACTTTAAAAAAAAAAATCATGTTTTTGATAAAGAGACTATGGAAAAGTATATCTTTTGGCACATGTTTAAAAAAAAAGCAAAATCGTAAAAGTTCTAGTGCTCAGCAGGAACAGGGATTTAACATCTGACACAGAGATTTAACCCTGGAGTTCTGCATTTGTCTAAGATACTTGATTTGGGAGGAAGGACGGCAGAAGATTGACGATCATCAGGGTCACTGAACAATTACGTGGGGAAACCAACTCTTATTTCTACCCATGTACCCCTTACAGAGAACTGCACACAGGTTATCACCCACTGCGTTCTTCATTTTCTGAGTCCCTGTTTTGAGACCGTGGGGCCCAAACTGCAGCAGTACTTCAGATTTGCAGCTGTCATACAAATTCACATTTGAAGTAGAGCTCTCATTAAATGTTTATCAACATGAAATACACTGAAAAGCAGATACTGAGCATTTCAGTTTGGATGCCTTGAGATTTCAGTGCTGTGCCTATTCAAGTGACAGAGGATTCCATCTCCTCACATCAAAATGATCTTATGACAATCAAATAACTGTGATGCAGTCAGACACACTAGGCCACTGAATATCAGAGAACCGTCGCAAAGCAACTACAAAATTTGTCCTCAAAGTATGATTTGAATACTGTAAGGCGAATAAAGTGGGGGACTGGTAGCGAAGCAAATGTTGGGGGAAAGCTTTGGAGATCATTAAAACAATCCTGTCCTGACTGAACCAGACAGGAGCAGCTGCAAATAAAACTGCACATATTGCTTACAACTGCCAACCATCATACACACAAAATAACGGGCTGGACCTTTCTAGTTTCAACAGCCAGCTTTGCAAACTTACTCTTTTAATGTAATTTCTGTGCTGTTTTTAAACAGAGAAAAGATCACTAAGAGACCACAGGTGCAAACTGCAGAAAAGACAGTGGCATTAAGTAGGAACTGGTTAAGTTATCAAGCAACATACACTCAGTGACACCTGAAGTTGTACTTCAGTGAACCTGGCACTAAAGGGACATGCTGATCTGTCACTGACACTGTGGTTCTTTGGCACAGGGAAATCCATGTGAACTACAAAGACACAGAAGCCTATTGCTCAGGATGAGAAATCTACTTAAAATAAGGAAAGAATGAAAGAAAAGAAAAAAATTTAAGACCTTGGCTTAAAAAAAAATGAGAGAACCATTTGATCTGGAAAAAAACTGCTTGCAAAGCAGGTGCAGAGGAAATTTAGTTAAGTTCAGACTAACATGAACTTGAGAAGAAGGGGAAATATACTTACAATTTATAACATAAAACTAGGTTGCAAATAGCACAAATCTGCATTCTCTCTCCTTTCTAATGTACAGGTTTTTTCGTAATTAATGCGAACACAAAAAACCACAAACAACTAGCAGCTATTAGGAAACTAGAGTTGCCATAGCTGAAAAATGACAGGAATCAGGAAATACAAATATAAAAGATTGATTAACAACATTGACTCGGCTGTGCCACATGCATGTTTTCCTTTACTCTCTTGTATGAAGTTCATAACTTAATGAATTGCTACAGACATTAAATTTATGCCAGAAAAAACCACCAAATGTGCACTGTGGTTAAGGTGACATGTTAAAAGTTTAATACTTGCATTTTCCGATTTTGTGCTATTTTAGCTGAGCAAACATGAAACTGTGAATTAAGAAATATCAAGATTACATGAGACTGTTTTACTGATGTCTACATCATACATAAATATGAAAAGGGTGAGTGTCAGGAGGATGGAGCCAGGCTCTTCTCGGTGACAACCAATGACAGGACAAGGGGTAATGGGTGCAAACTGGAACACAGGGGGTTCCACTTGAATATGAGAAGAAACTTCTTCCCAGTGAGGGTGCCAGAGCCTGGCCCAGGCTGCCCAGGGAGGTTGTGGAGTCTCGTTCTCTGCAGACATTCCAACCCGCCTGGACACCTTCTGTGTAACCTCATCTGGGTGTTCCTGCTCCGATGGGGGGATTGGGCTGGATGAGCTTTCGAGGTCCCTTCCGATCCCTGACATTCTGGGATTCTGTGACAGCAAGGGAAGTGTTCAGGATAATTTAGCTGGATTCTTCATAAAAGCATATTTTCAACACTGCAATAATTTGGAGAAAGAAGCTGCTTCCAGAATCCTGTGTGATCGAGAATATTCTTTCACAGGAAAAGCCTGGGTGCCACACTGTCTTCAAGAACACCATACACACAAAAAGGCTCTATCATCCATATCCAATCCTCACTAAGATTCCTAGAACAGGAAAAAATGGCTCAAAATCTTCTGCCTATATGCTTCTGTAACTCTCCTGGAAAAACTTTGTTAAGCTTATGTTTTATTGCTCAGTCTGGTTCATATGACCAGGCCGGCATACTGACCATAAAAGATGTTTTAACATTCTGACTACATAGGCATTTTTGCACAGTCTCACAGATCTCATATACAGAGTATGATTTATAAAGCCTCAGGTATTATTTTGTTTCAATGTAAGTATTCACAATCTTAATTTCATGTACTGCAGGCAAATATCTTCATTTTTCTTTGCCTGTAACCTGGGGATATTACTTTTAAGCTACAGAAACGGCTGAAGCATTCAACACTGTCCGAGTAAGGGTAGAGTTAGGATGCATTGGTTCAGCACAACAGTATATTTTCCAATAAGGCAATGATGAAAAGCACAAAATTAATGTTTAACTAAAAGAGTGCTGGCATATTTTTAAAGTTCAGAATCCACTTTCTAATTTTTCACTTTTGAGACATATTTTGAAAATGTGGTTTCAGACAAGTTTCTACAATTCACATCTCCTATCAGTCAATCATTACAATAACGTCTTTAGTCCTCCTTACTATAGTTCTCTTACTACGAAATGATATCTCTTAGTATTACTATGAAATATGTACCCTTGGAAATGCTCAAAAGATAACTCACTAGACAAGACCCTGAGCAACATGCTCTAAGTTGGTCCTATTTTGAAAAGGGAGTTGGACCGGATCCCCTCCAGAGGTTTCTTTCAACCTCTATCATTCTGTGATACAAGTTTCTATTTTCTCTTTTCAACATTGTCTTTTTGTCTTATACAGAACCTTCGATGCTACAGAAAACAAGAAAAAAAACTCTGCACAATCATGAAAGATCAGTCAAATATTTCTATTTCCCATAAAGTTCTTTCAGGTATACATATCTGGTTGATAGTGACAAGGATATTAGCAAGGTGTGGTACAATACCTTCCTCTTGCTGGCTGCAATGACAGCAGGAAGCCATCGACTCTCTCTAGTGTCCATGAGCAGGAAAACAACATCATGAGCATCAATAAGCTCTTCAAGTTTAGCCACGTCCTTCTGAGCCTGTGCCATTGTTACTTCAGAAAAATTCACCGGGTGCCCTGGCATTGGGATGCTCATGTTGTAGCCTTCTGAACTCTAGATGGAGACAGACAGAAAATAACGTATTAAAAAGATAACCTTGTGATTGAACTGGATTATTATAAAGTTCAATACAAAATTGTGGAGTACAAATTCAATCACTGTTTGGCAGAACAGCAACTTCATTCTTTTCGTCTCTCTGTATATCAGTGCCATGCACTAAAGCACAGTGCTAAAGTGTCTGAGGGAACGGCAGTCTCAGCTGCGATACTTATGCAGAACAGAGCACCTCAACGCACGTGTTCGAGTTTGGGTGATGAGAGCAGACCAGTCAGGTACAGGTGGCTCAGGGCCTGAACTAATAGGCCCAGTCTCTCAGAATATCTCATTAGGCCTGGCAAAAAACTGCAGGAAAATAGCTGAACTGCTCCTAATCCCGCAGACAGCAAACATCACTACAAAAGCAAGCAGACAGATCTTACATATGATTACGATCATGCTGTTAAACTTAGATAAAATACTTGTCCTGGATTATCTTTGCAGCTACAATGTCACCAGGATGTAGGTTACATTTCTGATATTGAATATTGACTCATTTACAGTAAGAGAGATGCGGAGTATCACACATTCTCCTGTTTTAAATTCTTTATGAGAACAACAGTCTCGAATTATTTTCATGTAATTTGACCAACCATAATGTGAACTTGATATAGAAGGAAATAACTTCTCAGACTTGTTACTCCTGTGCTTGGATGTCTGGCGGTTTGCACTATGAAGATGCTTGACAGAGCTCGCTTTTATTGCAGAAACATTTGCCTCTTCCAATTCCGTGTTTGGGCAAGGCATATTGAGCAGAAAACAGCTAAAGAGCCAAATAAGCATATACAATGCACATACAATGCAAGAAATTAACTTGCTCAAGAGTTTAACTCACAATCTGCCCGCCATCTGCTATAAGAGAATAATGGACCCTTCATCTATGTTACAGAAACACAGGCTTTGCCAAGGCTTCCTTGCTTGTCACTGTGCTGTAACCAACTAACTATTTAAATGCCAAAATTTAAAAGCTAGATGAACAAAGCATAAAATTACATGGGAAGAGATGAGAGAAACGTTGGTGGAATGTGCTTTTGTATAAACCAATTACATGCACAACTCATAAATCCAGGTGAGTCAAATAACTAAAAGGGTGAAGTATACACCATAAATAGCCCTGAAGATAAAAAGAAATAGATGACACATATAGCAGCTTGGGGAAATGAGCTTGGGTAGTATCTGAACTAACGGTTCTGCACTAAGGATGCACCTTGTTTTTTTTTTTTACCAGAATTCAGAAGAAAACCTCTATCCAGTGACTGTAGCTGTAGGAATACATAAAAGTCTAGCAGCTTCAATAGCTTCAATTTTATTTGAGTAATTGTCCCCTGAAGAAAAGACACCAGTCACTAGCAAAAGTGGCTGAGGTCCACTTTTGCAGCCAAATGCTGGCAAAAAGAGCTACAAGGGTACCTTGCAATGGCACATATGTATTGTTTTAAGAAGTAAATGTGCATATATCCCCAAAGACAGATCTCGTTCATTCCACGGAATTCCAAAAGCTCAGGGAGTCTCTACATGACAAAAAGAATTTTGCTTGACTGTACACAAAAAGGCTGAGGTTTTAAGACCAGAACCTTCATACTGACTAAAGATCTTAAAAGCCTCCAAACCATCCAAACCAAAAAAGTATTTAGTTACCATCTCATAAAGTATTAGAATCACTTACTTATTAAAAAAAGGACTGCATGTTGACACGTGCAAAATCATAAAAGGTTATGCACTTCTCAACACTTGCACTGACAGCTGACCAAAGCTGTGCTTGAGGCTCCACTGCCTTTTTTTTTTTTAAAACAAAGAGACACCAAAATACTGCAATTTTTGGTGCTACCATAACCTTCTCTCTTATTTTTATTCACATTTCTATTAACTTTGTGCATTTTTTGTTAAACCATGTCTCAGACCACTTAAAAGATACCTGTGCTCAATATAAAAAACCTGAACTGTGCCAGAGAAAATTAAGAAATGTGATGCTGCCATAATTAAATTGCTCTGTTAGAAATGCCTAAATGAAGTGGCCCCTCATGCAGTATAGGACAAAGGATGATAAAATACTGAATACACTGGAGTTCCATGCCTGAATACTTCAGGAAATGATTGTATAAAAGGGTAAATAAAGTTAAATTCCACAGCAGCTACATGAATGACTCTGTGCATTACCTACTTGTAATGAAAGGCTGTGAATCCATAGATTCTGCTATTTCCGAGTCCTCCCTTCTTTTTTATTATAAAACTCTAAGCTACAGTTAATGATAATCTTAGAAGTTGAATGAAACAAAGCTCCTTGCCAAAGCATTCCTTCTTGTTTCATTTGCAATGATGAGGTGGTTACTCTTCCAACTAGAAAGGACGTAAAATTAAAAAAAAAAAAAAGAATTCACATAGAGCAGTCAAGCATTTCAAAGTCAATCAGGAGAAATTGCATTTTGTGTGCAAAATAGTACTCACATTGAAAGCAAAGAAAGTAAATTAGACTGCAAGTGAATTGCACAGAAATGTAAAAGAGAAATGCCTCCAGAACCAGCATCACTGCTTGGATTCCCATGGGCTTCAAAGGACTGTGTGGGTTTGCAAGCAGCAAGAGACAGTTCTGGTTACTCCTTCAGTGTGAGAGAAATGAGCAGGCTCAAAATCCAGGACAATTCATCTTTTTATTCAAAGACATTTATACTGATAAATATGGGTTTTGGTGACAAGCAACAGTGCAGTCTGCAGTAAAAGCTGAAGCTCTATTCTGAGAAGTCCAGCAAAATCAACTGGGTTGTAAAAATCTCCAGCTACAGTAACTTCACTGCCCCAACCATCCCAAAGCACCAAGACTTTACCCAGGCTAACTAAAGACTTGTTGTTAGTCCATGTGCTTGGCCTGCTAGTTAAACCTCACCACTCTCACATGCTGTCAGCATGATATTCACTGTTTCAACCAGAGTTTTTACTGTTAAGCCCTGTCAAAACTTGCCAATGCTCGCATGTTGTTTCTCTGTATATTTACTGATGGTTAAACATGATACCTCTTCTCCAAAAATTCTACTGCAGAAATGAGTTTAACTACAAAATGTATTAGGAACATCCTATCAAAAGGGTACATGGGATCGGCACAACTGCTTTCTCCTCATTTGTGCCACAAAGCTACGAAACCAGGTCTGAGTGTCACTGAAGGCTGATCAGACCCATGCATAGCATGAGGAAACGACAGAGAACATATAACACCGACAGGCATAATGTGCTAAGAAAACTGTGGTAGATCACAGAATCCCAGAATGTCAGGGATTGGAAGGGACCTCGAAAGCTCATCCAGTGCAATCCCCCCGCCAGAGCAGGAACACCCAGATGAGGTTACACAGGAAGGTGTCCAGGCGGGTTGGAATGTCTGCAGAGAACGAGACTCCACAACCTCCCTGGGCAGCCTGGGCCATGGTCTGCACCCTCACCGGGAACAAGTTTCTTCTCATATTCAAGTGGAACCTCCTGTGTTCCAGTTTGTACCCATTACCCCTTGTCCTGTCATTGGTTGTCACCGAGAAGAGCCTGGCTCCATCCTCCTGACACTCCCCCTTTCCATATTGATCCCCACGAATGAGGTCAGCCCTCAGTCTCCTCTTCTCCAGCTCCAGAGCCCCAGCTCCTCAGCCTTTCCTCACACGGGAGATGCTCCACTCCCTTCAGCATCTTCGTGATTGCGCTGGACTCTCTCCAGCAGTTCCCTGACCTTCTGGAACTGAGAGGCCCAGCACTGGACACAATATTCCAGATGAGGTCTCACCAGGGCAGAGTAGAGGGGCAGGAGAACCTCTCTGGACCTACTGACCACTCTCCTTCTAATCCCCCCCAGGTCCCATTGGCCTTCCTGGCCACAAGGGCCCAGTGCTGGCTCATAGTCACCCTGCTGTCCCCCAGGACCTCCAGGTCCCTTTCCCCTACACTACTCCAACAGGTCATTCCCCAACTTATACTGGAACCTGGGGTTCAGAACATTTGAGGCGTATGGTAGAGGAAAAATTCCTTACATACAGTATGAGTTGCACATTGTATATGCTATTACCAAAAAGGAAAAATGTCTTTTTCCTATGTATAGTGCATGTCCGAACACTTCTTGATACAGGCTGACAAGATTCCATAGCACAGCTTGGTCTTTGTTCTAACAAGAAAACTCATAACACTGACTTTTGGTCTTTACAGGCAGAATGTTACATGCAGAACTGTAACATTCAGGATTCGACAAACAGCTTTTATTTCTTCCAATTAAACTACTCATTCTTTCTTAATATTCCTATTTTCATTTTATCAAATTTAGAAAGTGTCCTGGGTCATTGTGGGGAGCAACGAGAGGAAGTGGTCTGAGTCAGGTGACCACAGATTGACCAATTGGAGTATTCCATCCCATTCATGACATCCTGGATATAAAAGGTGGAGACCAGAAGGACTCTCTCTCTCTTCTGCTGCTTCGCTTCGCTTCTTCTTCGTCTCTGCTTCTTTTCGGCCGTCCCTGCAAGCTGAGGCCTTGTGACAGACTGAATCTAGTTCCAGTTGGCTGCAGGGTCCTGCTGGAGCAGCTGCTGGGAATTGCAAGACTGGTTCTATAATATTTGTTCTGCGTTATTTTTCTCTATGTTTATTTAGTAGCATTAGTAAAATGTTGTCAAATTTTCCAACTCTCTTCTCCCTGTCCTTCTTTTCCTTTCCTCTCAAAATGGCCCATCCTTAGCGAAAAGGGGGAGGAGGCAGGCGGGAAAGGTGGAAGGGGGAGAGGGTTAAGAAAAATACATCTGCCATGGTTTTTGATTGTCTCCCCGTGATCAAACCACGACAGAAAGCAAAACATCACACAACAAATCCTAGTTAGCATCATGTTTGTGTTCTATGTGACAATGCACAGATGCTTTCTTTTCTGTTCTTGTTCTACTATTTAATAGTTCGATAACTACATTAATATCACCAAGTAACAACAACACTATAGTACAGCAAGGTTAAATGAAATTCTAGGAACTTTCAGACAATCTCTTCTGATTTACTTACCAGAAGTTCTGAAAGTGAAATGTTTAGCATTTTTTCATACTGGGAATCATTGTTTGATATTCAAATACTCATTGAACACTAATACTGATTTCATAAATAATGGCAATAATAGGATCAACAGAGATAAATGCAGAACAAAAACCCAGAGGAATCCTTGGGTCAAACTAAATGAACCTAAAACATTTGGAAATGATCTTCTGTAAAGCTTGTTCACAACACTGATCCTCAACAATGTAACAGATCTATATTCCACTGTTCAGAACTCTCAATAATGACCAGAAACATAACCAGTGGCATTTTAAATACGTAATTGCATAGTAAGTATACGTAACTCATTTGTATTACTCTAAGCGGTTAAGACGCTGTTTGTCAGTTGAGCTCTGGTAACTACAGCTACCAATTCTAAGAGTCTCAACTCCAAAGCAAAAACTCTAAACAGCTGAGTGACTTCTGTCACATGCCAAATTATTATAAAAACACCTTTGTTCGTGACAAAGCAAACTGAGAGCATGCCTATTCTGAAATCATAGGCCATATCAATTCTCCTCCCAAATGAAGGATGAAACTAAGACATCTGCAAATATTTGTAAGTTTGTTTGTTTAATCTACTTTTTTCCAGCATTGAAAATGAGGTTTGGACATGTGCACTGCATAATGTTCATATAATGGACATCTCAGGAGTCAAAGAGGAAAAAGGCTGCCATTGGTGGGCCTTTCGTCCTAAAGCCTCTAAAACAACATAAAAATTCATTCCTGCCTTTTGCTCCCTTTCAACTACTTCATTGTGATACTAAGTTGTTACACTGGCCTCCCCAGAAGAGGAGAACTTTGGTCAAACACTGACATCTTCTCCAGGCTGCTACAAACTACTCCCCCTTTCTGGATCCCTTTCCGTTTGCTTGGTTCTTAAAAAAACCAAAAACAGACAAGAAAGTTCTCTTACATCATCTAAATACTTCCTATTACACTCCTATGCAAAGCAAGCTTCAATACTGGCTGCTATTAAGTTATTCTGGGCAAAACCGACAGAAAAAGGAACTTTCAGTTTTACAAGTAAAACTTTTTATTTTACTTGTATTACACTACTGATCACTCATAGAGCAAAATGTCCATCTACAGCAATCTGGAAAATATGAGGTCATTTCTTTCCAACAGGAGCATAACCTGTTAAAGATTAAATATTTGCCTCTTATGTAGAAAATCAACTTAAATAAGGTTGCAAATTTGGGTGTAAAACATAATAGGAAATCTCAACAATACATTTATTAGTGTCTTCAAGACCTCCTGCTCCCATAGTAGACAACTAACGTGTCTAATCTCACGTTTAAGAGCAGAGTGGGAAAACAGTGTTAAAAGCAGCCATCACTGAAAGTTCCTTAGGACATACTAGACAGTAAAAAAAATTACTCACCATCAATGAGCTACAAGATTACTCAGATGATCCTTAATTATATTTCATCGTTACAAATATTTATTGTCTCCAAGTTTAACAGGTATGGAGTACTTAAAGTAAAACGCTTATAGATTTGTCAGTAACCAATGCAACACCTGTGTAATACTTTACCCGCTCATAATAAAGCTTAATTACTAGAACTTGGAATAGTTATTTGAAGTCACTGGTGCTTTTCCAAGGAACACATTAACACATTTTAAATACTGATCTTACCACTCCTGGGAAGATTTTCTGCAGTCTGTCTGCTGCTGCAAGTGCTTTGGGCTTCCCACCGCTCAGACAGTCTTCGAACTCATACAGTGGCTGTCGTACTGGGTTGGAGTACGAGATCTTTGCATTGTCCACAAATGTAATCTTCCTGACTCCCCAAGCCTAAACACGAAAGTAATTTAAATAATGAGATTTACAATAGGCTTAGCCATAAACTTTTGAGTAATGCCAGAAAGTCAAGAGAAGTTTTGTCCAATTTTTCTAGAAAGATCAAGTCACAAAAGCTTTTGAAGCTATTCACAGCAAAAAAACTTGTGGTTGCACTGAATAAGGAGAACAGAAAATGTGGTCTGTCCAAATGTATCATTCAGCAGTAATCCCTCAAAACCCTACTGAATTCAGTGGGATGTGGTAAACATCCCTGGAAGTAAATATCAGCACAGTTACTTCAAGTGCTTCACTATGAATTTGATCATATAATTTGTTCCAGAATTTATTGTTCAATCTTTTTTTATGTAAATTCAAAACAAATTACTATTCTGCTAAGGTTCCATTACTACTTGCTATGCTACTATTAGTAAAACTTCGAATTATTTCCATTGGTTACAAATCTCGCCTCTTCCCTGGAATTTATAAAATCAACTAATACATATTATGTGTACATTAATACAGATATACGTATACATATATACATTAATACAAGTTTTCTCTTACATGCCATGGCAGCTGCTCAAAAAAAAAAAATTATGAGGAATAGCGGATGATTTTCAAGACTAACTCAGGACTTACCATCAAGGTCCTTGCAACACTACAACCCAGCGTACCAGCTCCAAGCAGCAGACACTTGGCAGACACAATTTTTTCCAAATCAAGAGTAGGCACCAATCGCCAGCACATCAATTTCAAATTAAGATCCACTGACGATTCTGCTAACCTATATCATGAAACAAATAGCAACACACTTCTGAATGTTCTTGTGTTTCTCCAAAGCAGCAATTACTTTTATTTAAACTGAAGAAGTTCCATACTTTTTTTTTAAGGAAAGAATTCTACTTAAAGGTAATATGAAGAACAAAGTCCCCCTAGCAATACTTCTACCTAATAATAAGGTGCATGGTAAGCAGACTGGAAAAAAACGGTTTCTTGCATCCATCTGTACTCAAAATAAAATGTTACACTTACCTGTCTAAGGAATGGAGTCAGCTCTTTGTGGAAGTTTTAGAAGGAAAACTAGGTAGGAAATCCATGCTCAACCTAATGTCAGATTTTTGTATTCATCAGAACAAAGGGTGTTAAAACCCTCATCAAGTCAGGTAATCATAAATAATTCATAGAGTAATAACTAGCAGAGGAAAATGTCAGAATAAAAAAAAATAATAATCCATCCAGAGCAGGACTATCTCATTCACTCTACTCCATCCTCTTTCCCAAGGAAGCATATTGCTTCACACAGAATGGTAATGCTTATCCCTCTATTTCTTCCCAAACAACTCCCTAAAATTCTTTTGCCTTTCTCGTCTTCAAATCAGGTATGTATATAAGTTGTCAGATACCTCACAGTTTCATTCCCTTATACATCATAAATGTAACTTCTGCATTATCCAGTAAATTATTTGTTCAACGAGGATTTAAGATCATAACTGCCAAGGCTGGCATACTACTAACAGTTTCTATGGGAACTAACAGGAGTTAGCATGCATACAAGTAAAGAAGGACAAGTCAGATTTACTTAGAGAACTGCGAGCCCTCAGCTGAACTTGCTCTAATGTCTATGAAGATACACCGAACTGCCACAACTGTAAGATAAAAATGGCTTAGCTAGATAGGTAAAATATATGAACCTAAACAATTAGATCAACACACTCCCTACAGCATTGCAAAGTCAAGAACACACACGTAGTCAGTGAAAGCAGATGAGCCAAAGGGCTGTGTAACTAGACGGTTTTCAATCCATTGCCCACATATTATGCGCAGAACGATAAAAATTACTAAGGTCATGTTTCCTGAGCTTTTTTCTGTCACACTCTAACAATTCCAAAAGGCTGAACTTCTCTCCATGCTTATTTTCATTATATTTAACAACGTGCAGGTTACAGAATTCAATGAAAACCACAGGCCTGTAACACTCTGATCTACATTCCACTGAGTATAAATTCAATACATTTGAAATTTTAAGAGTCAAAAACTGCAAACACTTCTGCTGCATGCAGTGCACTCTGCTCTATTGAGGTCTTAATTCCAATAGGACTGTCCAAAGAATACACAGTATATGTGGTACTGTAAATTCTTACCTAAAAGAGACAAGATAGTCCTTGCATTTCACATTTCAACTTGTTAGGGCTTCAGCCCAAGTAAAGAAAACTATGCAAATTTAAAAAACAAGAAACAAACCTTTTTGGATCCATGCATTCACTGAGATTCACCATCCTTGGACCCATACCTCCCTTCTGGTTTTTCTCCCACCCAACAGCTTTTGGACAATCTGTTTGACATATTAAAAAACAGAAGGAAGAAAGGAGGAAAGACAGAATTAAAGTCTTAATATCCCAGGATAGAGAAAAGACATTTTGTTGGATTTAACCTTGTTAAAAAAAAAAAATCTAAATCTGTAAGTAAATAATCTGTATCTTTACAACCCAGTATTTATCGCTATACAAATGTTGCTGTTTTCCATCAACTGAAATCACTGCCTCTTGGAGTGAGAGAGCTTTACTCTCAGGTGTCCAATGTGCTGCTGTTGCCTGTTCAGCCTCCTTCACACCCAGGACAGAGATGGCATCATTCCTCATCATCTGGATCCTTAATGTGAAACAGACTCCTATGTTCACAACTCACAACTCAGTGACTTTTGCCAAGTTCAATCGTCTGTTCATGCTCCCTAGACCCAATCTGTAAATTCAGTAGATAATCATATATCCTAATTATATCATAATTAAACAATTCACAATGATAATATGTAAAGCATTCAGAACTTTTGGGATGAAGTAGAGAAATTCTCTGATACTGTCCTGTACACAGAAATTAAGTCTGAGTTTATGATCTAATGTTACGAGTTTATTGCTTTAAATTCTACCTGCCTACCTCGCCATGGGCCTGAAGAAACAATTCCACTCTGTAGCAGGCTTCTACCATTCCAGAAATACACAGAAAGTTTACATCACATCAATTCGCTACTATATGCATTCTTCCTAGCTGAGGGATGGCATACCAATTTAACGAAAGAAAAAGAGACTATTTGCTAATTGCCTGGTTTTTGTATTTTATGACACCAGGAGGATTTTCTCCTTTTTTTTTTTTAAAAAAAAAAATTAGAAACATGATTTAAGGAGGAAAACATTTAAAAGGAAGATGCTCTCTTCTTCCTTTTTTGAAGAACTGTTTCCTTTACAGATGTTTAACATAAATTCAAACAATATAAAATCCATTAGAAATAACTTAGCATAACAATGATTGAGTAGTATTAATATATTTTTTCCATCTTCACAGTGATTGAGGAAGGAGGAAAAAAATTGGAAATTTTGTTTGTTTGTTTTTAATGGATTACCTGGGCCAAGGACTCTCTCTGGAAGTTTTATTTCAAAGATAATGCTGTGTGTTATGTCTCTCACTCCTTGCATGGTCCTATCTCTGAAGCAGAGCACTTCAATGGACTGGAGAATGCTGCCCCTGCCATTTGAAACAAAACAAAACAAAACAGAGACATGAAATTTCTTAATAGTAAAAGTTCACACAAGTTTAGTCTCTTGCAGATTCTGAATAATGCTTTTTCTGTTAATACTGGAACACTGTTGTTTTGATCAGGTATAAATAAAAACAATTGTCTAGTATGAGAAAACTGCTTGTTGTGAAACAGCTCTAAAGAAATGACACTGTCAGCCTGTCCTCTGTCATTGACACTGCTGCTGGACAAATGGTATATTTAGAGGAATAAAAGCAGAGAAGCAACAGAGCACATGTGAGGTGATACAACATACTTTGCCACTGCACAAGCAATATCCTCTTAGTTCTTGATACAGTATCATTTTTCCTCCTTGTGACTCAAATCCCCAAATCAAACAGTTAGAACTTTAGTGCCTGAACACCTCTTCCTCTCAGAACGTGTAAAGCTGTCTGGGCACTTACCCATCACTCCACGCTACAGTTCCACTAGCAGCCCAGAAAACACCATACCTCACTGAGCATTTCTTCTCCCTACTGTGTGCTTTGTCATCAAATGTAAAAGGCAAAACTAGGAAAATGCAACTCAGCTACATTTTTTTTTACAGCAACTCAATATTATATGATACTTTAAATGATGTTTTTTTCCAATACTGGTATGTAAAACTATGTCCTGTCTTCCCAACTTCTGCCCAACAAAAAAATTCAGCAAGGTACATTACAGAAAACTGAAGGGTATCTGATTTTTAAAATTTAGGTCCTAGTATTATTTGGCACTAATTAATTATATGAAAATCACAGAACACTTTAAACAAGACTCAAAACAGCTAGAGGGTATTGGCAGAGTCTGAAGCATGTATTTCCAGGTATGTGCGTGCATGTGAGGATTAGGAATGATATGAACTTGTGACTGACAGAAACAAAAAACCAGAATAATATGCAAAATCAGAATCATTGAAAGTGAGTCATGTCAAGGTTAAGAGTTAAATCTCAGGTGGGTGATACGAGTAAAGTGTCATGGGGGAAAGAATGCCTAATTTTATATCAACCAATAAATAATCTTTGTGGGAAATAATAAAATAGATACCATTTGTGTGCTGCCAGGATCAGGAAATTTCTCAGTGGCCATCCTGGATAGTGGGATAAATTACATGGATCATAAACTCCAACTGTTACCTGCAAATAAAATTGCTCTAAATGAGAAGTCATCTATCCATTCTGATATTCAGTTCACAGTAAAAGTTATCTGGCATTCTTAATGTACAACTTCTGGACAGAGAAGGCCTACACACATTTTACTTATTTACAAATGTCCAATACATGGTCACACAGATTTCAGTCAAGCATTTGCCACAGCTTTGAGATTTGTTCAGTTGAGTTCCTTTATGGACATTCACTTTTCACTACAGCATGCGCACCTTCCTTAAATACGCCATGATGGGAGAAGCCCAACATCTGAAGCCTTGCTCTCAAAACAAAATTCTGTATTGATTTTGAGATGATCCAAAAGTGAAAGGGGACTGGCCAGTAAGATGTCAAGTCAAAGGAAAACCAGCATCAATTCACTTGTAAAGCCAACCTTCAAGATGGGATCTAACTGAAGGAACTAGACATTCCGTCTCATCTTCAATCAATGTAATACCATGTTCACAATCGAGGTATCTAACCTAGGAGCTTACTTCACAGTCAATGCAGAACCAAAACACATCCAGAGACTAGAAAGATGCCACTGCCTACCTTTAGATATGCCGAAAATCCGAACTTGGCCATCACTAATGGTACCTGTGCCTCACACCTACAGAGCTCTTCCCTCCTGCTTCTTCCCCTGTGAATGGGCTTAGAGAGACTGGTCTCAACTCCACCACACCAGTGAGGTGTCCCTAGAACGGCCTGAAACGCAGATGAGCTGATCTCATGGATGCTGATGGGAGGAACAGGGACCCCCGCCCAGCCACACGCTGCTGTTGCTTTGCAACTGCTACCTCCAGCAGGCAGAACACCCCTGAGCTGATTCCATTTCATACACCAGCAGAAAAATGACTGAGCAACAGCAAAAACATATTCCAGGGGAACAAGTTCAGTTGGCTCACTGAAATAAAAATTCTACAGGCAGTACTGATGTAATAAATCTTATCCAACAGGTCTAAAATTTTAGCACTTCCCTCCAAAGTGAATGTTAATGAAGAAATATATTCCAGATGATTACAGATTTCTTCCACACTGAGAATGTCTCTATCTAATAAAGTATACTCTTATCTGTGACCCATTATTGTAGTTATAGTACCATGTAAAATCTCAACCCTCACATTCTTATTTTACAAAGAAGAACTGCTGACTAGGTCTTAATTTCAGAAAAACAAATGTGCAAATGCAAAAAAATAATTTAAGTACTATAAAAGAGAACTAAATTACTTTTGTATGGTGTGACAAGACCTCCTTAAAAGAAAAATGTCTTTTTTGCACTTACTAGCTCTTCACCATAACTCAAAGTTCTGTTTCCTAGGACTTCAATAACGTGCATGATAAAAAGAAGTTTGAAGTTCACCAAACATAAAGACAGTAAAGCATTTAGAAAGACCTAGCAAAGTCCAGCAGCTGAGCAACGTGATCCAGAACAGAATTTAATGTACATAAACGCAAGCCAACCAAGCCAGTCAACTCCTGCTCTGATGACATCTGCTTCATGTATCATCATAATTCCTCCCTAACTGAAAGCAATAGACATTATGCACTTCATGCTCAAAGGACACGCATGACCTCTGTATTTAACAGAAGAAATATCCCAGCCTCTTCTGGTGCACAACCCATCTATCTTCCAAAATTACAAGGCATTTACCTTGAGCATTCTTCATATACAGATTCCCAGGAATTTTTATCCAAAGCTCTCATAACAAGCACATGTGGCAAAACACACTTTGAAACTTGAAAACTTTCATTTAGTATTCCCTGATTACTGCCACCAGAGTCAATAAATACATAAAATAGTTGAGTACCAATTTTTAGCACACGAACCATAAAATAAGTGTTTTGCATTTCACAGCTTGTAGGTAAAGTGGTTGGAATACTTCAATTATTATGCTAACTCTTTCATAAACTTATGTTGTTTCTATTGTGATAATGAGGGAAACGGAGCATGAAGAACTTCGTTTTCAAGCCGACCATTAATCTGGTGTAACCGGGCTCTTGCATAAGAACTAGAGACACTGAACTCGACACGAAAATCAATCCAAGTTGCTCGTCTTCAGCTATTTACCCAGCCTATTCATTGGCCAGCCATTGTACCCAGCTCAGCATTACAGACACTTCTCATACCATTTGAAAATTAAACATTTCTAGGTTATAAAAAGACATGAATTTCTCATTACCTTTCCCCCTTGGTCTTGGAAGAAACCATCCCACTTTTTCAGTGGAGATATCACAACAGAATTGTCATGATACTTGATTAAAAAATAAGGCAAAGCTGTAACACCCTCTTTCTGGCAAAGCTCATCATATGCTTTCTGAAGTGCTTGAATCTAAAAGCAAAAAGACAACCGTAATCAACAGTTTTAACAATCTTACACAGAACCACAGAAAATGCTTTAGCATCTGGGAAAACCAGCTCACCCAAATAATCTTAGAATATTCTGAAGTTTTAAAGCCCAGTATAACCACAAAAACTGAGATTAAAAATTCAATTGCGAAAGCAGTACTTGTCAATGCAAATTTTAAACAAGGGCGTTACTATTGATGCCACAAACTGATCTACCAGTACAAGATAACAAGACAAAAATCTCATTTTGATTGTCACAGTAGCTTTATATGAAAGTAAATCTGCTCCTCTATTATTAGGAAAAGAACAGTCCCATTCATTTTATTTTGTTATATCTATTTTCAGTATTTACTTGAAACTGCCTTTGGATCGTGGCATATATTTTAACACTATTTATTACTACAGAACCAATGAAGGTCTCCTGCGAAGAAGGAAACTAAGCATTTTTCACGGAAAAAACCCAAACTTTCTCTCATTGATTATAATGCCATTAAAAAGCTATTCAATGTTTTGTGTTAACTTCTGCCAAATAATACAACAAAAAATTGTTAACTTTTCTCTAAAAAAAAAAAACCAACAAACTTCCCTATCCGGTTCTTTTTCTTGTACAATCATGCATTTTATTAACACAATCATGCACTTTTATTAACAATTTTGTAATTACTAATGACTTTGCTCTCCCAGTGGATGCCTCTTTAAAAGAGTTCCTTAAAAATATAATGAGTTTCAAAAACATAGCTATATTTTCAATAAGCTGTATATAACAATTCAAAGGAACATAACTACCCCTTCAAGAACTGTTTGCCACATCAAGCTGAAGCGGCTTTTACACAAGGAGAAAAGACGTAAACAAAAACCTCACAAATCCCACCTGGAAATAAGACAAGTGAAGATTTTAAAAGAAATTAGATTCTCAAATTATTCAGTTTTACAGCCCATAAAACTGCTTAGTGCTACAGTCTCCATAACACTTTGTATTTTGAATACCTGATTCAATGGGAATCTGTCACCAAGACACACTGGTTTCTGAATTACGTGTATTCCATCCGGGAAACAGAGAGCCGGGTAGCAAAACCAGTAATAGAAATGATACTTTTTTAAATCCTAGGGAAAAAAATTGTAAAATTATATAATAAACACATAAAATAAATTACAGTTTAGAATACTAATCATAATCGATGGCTGATAGTAACCATGCTAACCATTGTTCTCTTTACTTCACAAGGCACTGTGTTGTGGTTTTAGAAAATAATTTAAAAAATACTAGAAGACTTCCCTTCTGTGTATATATTTTTAAGATTTAAACAGACAATATACGGACACTACTTCACTTTTTGTTAGCTGGAGCATTTTCTATTTGTTAAACATGAAACAGTTGCTCTACTTTTACTGATATCTATAAGGCTGTCAGACAACCTTATACATTTGTAGAAAAGAATATGAGATGGTACCAGCATTTTTTAAAGAATACATCATAAAATATTGTATATCTGTATATGAGAACAGCTTGTTAGTTTTATTAAAAAAATGTTTTCAGACATTTTAAGATGTCTGAGAATGATCCTGATAACATTAATATGCTAATACTAATACAGTATTTCTCCTAAAAAGAAACTACTACTTTATTCCCACTACAATGCTCTGAGACATATTATCTTTACTTACTGCGAATGTCAGCAGCAGGAATCTGTTCAAGAGCATAGGGTTTTCCAGAGCAGCTCCAGATTTTATTGATTCCCATATCTGTCATTGTGAGGACAAGAACGAAAACGCAGAGAAACAAAATACCAAGGTAGCACGAGAACAGCTGCAGAAACCTTTAATTCTTCCAGCTACCTTTAAAACACTGAAATTAACATTGCTAGTAATCCACTGTGATATTTTCCTAACTGATCCCACTCACCCCCATTACCTATGCTAAAAGGATTCTAAAGATAAGACAGAGACACACACTCTCTAACACAAAAAAATCATGGAAGCTGGGGAACAAGACGAGCATTTGTTCATGGATCAAGTATGGAGCATCAAATGAAACAAAATAAACCTCATCAGGAACAGTTCCTCATGTATATGAACTACTAACGCTAGCACAATCTAGAACATACTGTGGTATTAATACAGCCTTCTATTGTACCCCCATCCTTTTCATTCATGGGATCCATAGATATACGTCAATAAGCTACTAGGAAATTTGACCAAGAAAATGGAGACTCGCAAGAAGGCAGCGCACTGCAGGTTGGTAAGACAAGCAGCTATAATACTGGTATGAGGCAGAGCTGCTCGATCTTTGTCTTAAAAAAATAAACAAACAAACAAAAATACAAAAATGAATCAAGCATTCTGACCTTCCCAGTTTCCCTAAAGACAGATACTGCATCATACCTACCACTGCCAGGGAAGTACTAGGCCACGGGAACACAAAAATTTCATAGCCCTGAACGAAGATATGCATGAAAACTTCACTACTCAAGGCCAGCAGGCAAAAAATCAATCTAATTAAAGGAATCAAGCACTAGTCAAAGCTAAGTACCTCAAAAAGAAAAAGGTTGCCTTAGTTTGATTTTCACTTCTCCCCAAGCCATGACACTTAAATTTGTTACTTACAGTGCAAGCAGACTAGCCCCTTCCCTTGACAGCCACCTTTTCCCTTGCTTTATCTCAGTCTTCTGGCTGTTTTGGAGCTTCCCCGTCACTTTGACACACAAATGAATTGCAGTAATCTAAAGTTTAAACCAGGCATTTGCTGGCTTCTGAATGTCAAGACAAATTTTTAAAATGTGCTCTGTAGAATTTAAGTCACTGTCAGCTCCACAGCACTGTTCAGCTTAAAATTTGGCCTAGTAGCACACTAAAGGAAGCCCTCCAAGCATAATTAGCTACTTTCTACTCTCTTGTCACGAACGGTAAAAAGCAAACATCAAACTATTCCTTTTAGAATAAGTCAAATCCTGAGGCTACTATACGAGTAAGTATGGACAGTATCTCCAACATCTGGGGCAGAGATATAAAGTATTTTACTGCCTACTTCCAAGTCCTTTCTACCAGTTGATTTTTAATCTTACCTCATTGGCTTCTTTTTCCAGAAGTGATTTCTTATCACAGGATTTGAAAGTCTCTAAAGTGTTGGTATTATACAACGTTCCAAAAGCAGGACAGCAACGTGCTGGTATCGAGGCATTCCTGAATAAAAGAAAGAAACCTCTGGGAACTGGATACTAATGCCTTTAATGTGATCAGCAGTAGTAGCAGCAGCTACCCGATGGTGTAAGGCTGTCCTGAAATTGTCATATGATGAGGCACAGTAACAAAAGTCAAAGACAGCTCTAACAAAAATATTCTACCATCATAATGCTTTATTGAACATGGCTTGGTGTAAGAACCTGTGCAAATACACATCTGCATTATGACTTTGAAAATATATTGGGCATCTGTATTATCTCTAAGCAACATGGCACTAAATCACAGACCAAAGGTTTTAAAAATCTGTTCCAATATAGACTATCCATGACAAATGTGATTTTTACTAAAAAAATTATTAAGACTGAACTTTAGATGTCAGTATTTCATTCACACAAAGAGGTATTTGGTTAAAATTTTATGTTTAAGAAACAAGCCAAAGGAAGCCTAAACCAAACAAAAGACTGAATAGCTTTTATAGTTTGTAACATCATCGGCTGGAGAAGCTGCTGTTTGCAAACACAGTATATATTTCTTCTCCCATTTTGAATGTAAATTAGGTAAAAACACTACAATATTCCCTTAATTTACAGATCTGATGGATTTCATTGACTGCTTAAACATCATTCTCCAAAACTGATATGTTTCCGAGCACTGCTAAAACTCAAATACAGCAAATATTTAAGTTACATAATAAATACACATGATGTAGTTTCCAAAAATTTTTTAATCTAAAAGAGAACTCCTCATGATCATCTAAACTGACTACCTAAGGTATAGAAACAGATATACAGAAAATTACTAGAGTAGAATAAGTAAACACTATATAAATGGACCTTTCATAGGTTTTTTTTTTTTGTCGTAACATTTGAGAGCTCAAATACCATGGTACCATCTCTTTTTTCCTAATCTGAAACTCCTGTTCCAAATATCACAGCTTTCTTCCAATTGTACTTTGCTGCATATGCTTTCACTATCATCCGTAAAAGTTCTTACCTAAGAATTAACGGAATAATATCTCCTAAGAAATGATCTCAAAATGCACAAAGTCTCACTAGGCTCCTAACATCCTGACCAAACAAGGCAGAGAAAGTAACCTGCGCGATGTACAACTTTATAATCCACCAATATAAAACAAACAAGACATCTGTTCCTATGTTAGTTATATTATCTTAGGCATTTGCTGGAAATGAAAACCACACGGAAAAAATCTTTCCCTCCTCATCTCATTTTTGCTGTGCACACTGAGCAGCTTTGGTTTACCTTTCACTTTGGGGGTAAAGGCAAAAGTACAAAATTCAAGTTAAAAAGGTTAAATATTTTGGAAGATATTACAATGTAACAGCTAGGGATTGCAAAAACTATTTTGAGATCCTAATTGTAATGATGAATCCTCAGTAAAAACAGACCTAAGGAAAAATTTGCCCAGAGGTCAGATGACTGAAATATCCTTTTTTATGCCACAACGTTGAAGAAACGGAAAAAAATGGTATTTTATATAAACATATATACAAACAGTAAGTGAATCTGAGATTTACCAGCATATTTTAAACTTGGCCCTTCGGATGAATATATTACTTCAGACACATGGAGTTAATGTTTGCAATTCAAAGCAGTTTCTCCACTGTTATGAAGTTCATGAAAATATGCATTTATTTTCATGTAGAATTTGTCCAAATAACATTATATATCAAAGTGTTACTGTTATGCAACGGAAGTGTCTCTACATACAAATTAAGTAGGTACTTACATATCAAAGGCACTAAACTCCAACGTCAAGCGAGCTGGCAAACCCAAGGGATCACCTGGACAAAAAGCAGCAACATGCTTCTTTTAAACTGCAATACATAGATTAATTTCCCTCTTTTTGTTAATGTAAGTGATAAATTACCCACAGACACACCAGAATTCACAGCTCATCCAGCTGTGTTTTTTAATGTTTCAGCAAAATACCTAAAGCACGTTACATGAATACTTAGAAGAATGACACGAGAAACTCAAAATACTAAAGCCAGATGTTGAGTTTCTACCTACCATTGTAGTAGTAACCTTTGATAACTTTTGGGGTCTCATCCAACCGGTACTCATTGAGTTTCTTCTGTGTTAGTTCGTGCCAAAATCCTGCATCCAAGGCACTACTGAAGGGAGCAAACTGCAGCTTTGAGATTCCAGGATCTACAGGATGGTGCACCTCACTACCGGCAGTTGCCATGATTTTAGTTAATGATCGCTGTTAAACAGAATCCTGTAAAAGCAGATATGCCTGATAAGTATATATGCAACCGTATTACGACTACTCAAAGCTTCTTTTTAACATATTTTCTTGGGTTCAAGTACAGAAAGCTTTGCTCCTCTGAACATTTAAGTAACTCCAATTTTAAAAATCATTGATCAGAGGTCCTTTCAGTCCAAGCAAAGTCCTTCCAGATTCTTGTATGTAAAATTATGGAAGGCAAGTATATGTTCTGTTTGGCCAAGCTGCCTAGAAGGAACGGATTTCCTGACAGACATTCCACAATTTCTCCTATTACTTAGGATACTACATCTGAATTCTGTACTTCTGAGTTGTATCTTGTATTGTGCTACCACAGGTAAAAATAACAAAATGCTAAACACTGGATCAGCATTCCTTCTGTTATCTAGATATGTGTCTAAAAGCCTATTAGTACTATGTAAGTTCTGATGGCATTTAAAATCCAAACTAGCATTCATTTAGCTAGGTTTTCACTTCCATAAATTAGCAAACATTTAACTTTTACTACTACATAGGTCTTAAGCCTTACAAATCTTTTGTTTTGCAACTAAGTGTCACAGAATGCTCATCATGAAACAGGCAAATAATTGTTTGTCATACAGATGTCAGGAATAACAGAGTCAGGTTACATGGTACTTGATGCCAAGGCTTCCATAATAAAACTTTTATTCAAAGGTTCAATAGCTGCCTAGTCAATATTAATCCATTAAATCCCTCATCCCCTTTTCCCCATAAGCTGGGGAAAGTATTATTTAACATTTAAAAAAAAAATAGTTGTTACTTTCCTTGCCAGACAAGCTCTACTATAACTAAAGGTTTACTCATTTTGAATTTTCTTGAAGTCTTTTTTCAGCTTTTCAAAACAGTAAAGTTTTCATTTTGCTTCTAAGTACAATACCATACCCAAAAGTCATGTGTATTGTCAAACATTTTACACGACCAAGAAGCCAGCTGACAGTACCCAAGAGTAAATACTGAAAACACCAGCCTAAAAGCATCCACCAGGAATGAATTTTAACATCCTGCTTTTGTTATTACTGCACCTAAGGAGTTACTACTATACTAGAGGAACATTTGAAGTGAAAAACACACTGTAACTTTTAATATTTGTCGTCCCCTTGACAGACATAATCTGTTGTAAAAGTATGATTAGCAGTTTAATAGCATTTAAAACTATCGCGAAGTTACAGGTTTTAAGCCAAATTCACACAATCCCCTAAAACCTACAGCTTTTTTATAAAACTTCATCCTGTGGTCCAGAGTTGAGTGTTTTGAAGACCTCCTCTACATCTCGCTGCCAAGAGATTATTATTTCCTACCGCTACCTTTTCAGAAAAGCCGCTTCTCGGCGAAACGTCCCTCACCAAGTCTATTTCGCGGGCAAGGAAAGTCTGCCCTATTTCTAACCCCCCCTGACTCGGAAAGGCCGCTCCGGCACCCGGGGCCAAGCTGCTCCCGCCGCGGAGCCCGCCCGGCCGCGCCACACGGGGCGGCCCCCGCCCGCCTTTCGGGACTGGCGGCCCCGCTGCCCTCCCACGGCTTTCCCACCCGGGGAGCCGGGCACAGCGACCCGGGGAGGGGGGCGGCGGGAAGCGACCCGGGGCGGGGGGCGGCAGCCTGAGGGCGACCTGAGGGAGCACGCGCCCGCCCCGCTCACCAGCTGCCCCGCTCGGCACTTCCTGCACCGCCCGCTGCCCGGCCGAGTGACGTCATCCCGCCTCTGCCGCGAAGCGGGCGGGGAGGCGTGCGGCGCGGGGCGGCCGTCGTGACGCAGGCGGCGCGGGCCGGTCGGCTCTGCCTCAGGCGGGCGGTCCTGTCAGCCGCGGCCGCCCCTCAGCGGCCGGGAGTTCGAATCCCGCGGCGGAACGGGCTCGGCTCAGCGTCCCGCCGCGCTCCCCGCCGGCGGCACTCGCTCCCGGGTCTCCCTCTCGCAGGCCGGTCCCCGTGTCGCAGGCCGGTCTCCCTCTCACAGGCCGGTCCCCGTCTCGCAGGCCGGTCCCCGTCTCACAGGCCGGTCCCCGTCTCGCAGGCCGGTCCCCGTCTCGCAGGCCGGTCCCCGTCTCGCAGGCCGGTCCCCCTCTCACAGGCCGGTCCCCGTCTCACAGGCCGGTCCCCGTCTCACAGGCCGGTCCCCGTCTCACAGGCCGGTCTCCCTCTCGCAGGCCGGTCTCCCTCTCGCAGGCCGGTCCCCGTCTCGCAGGCCGGTCCCCGTCTCGCAGGCCGATCACCGTCTCACAGGCCGGTCTCCCTCTCGCAGGCCGGTCTCCCTCTCGCAGGCCGGTCCCCGTCTCGCAGGCCGGTCCCCGTCTCACAGGCCGGTCCCCGTCTCACAGGCCGGTCTCCCTCTCGCAGGCCGGTCTCCCTCTCGCAGGCCGGTCCCCGTCTCGCAGGCCGGTCCCCGTCTCGCAGGCCGATCACCGTCTCACAGGCCGGTCTCCCTCTCGCAGGCCGGTCTCCCTCTCGCAGGCCGGTCCCCGTCTCGCAGGCCGGTCTCCCTCTCGCAGGCCGGTCTCCCTCTCGCAGGCCGGTCCCCGTCTCGCAGGCCGGTCCCCGTCTCGCAGGCCGGTCCCCCTCTCGCAGGCCGGTCCCCGTCTCGCAGGCCGGTCCCCGTCTCGCAGGCCGGTCCCCGTCTCGCAGGTGTCGCTGTGCGCAGTGAGTGCGCGGGCAGCGTGAGGTACGGTTGCTTCACCACTCGCAGCCTCGGTGAAAAACGAAGCGGTACAGACTAAAAACCGCACCGTGGTGGTGACCGCTGCGTGAATGTGCACGGGGGTGCGCTGGCTGGAATGTGGTCCTGATGTTCTGGTAGAAAAAAAAAAAAAAAGTATTCAGGTGTAGTAAATGTCAAAATGACCTAGTGGTTCCTGTTGCTGGCTAAACAGCTCATGTTACTGATAAGAATGTCCTGAGTCTCATTGAAGAAACATAGACTTACTGATAAACGGGACCAGGAACAGATAAATCATGGACTGAAGGACAAGAGGATGATAGAGTGATGGAGGCAAAGAGAAACATCAGCAAAAACCAGAAGACCAGCGATTTTTTTTCTAGAAAGACCCCAGAGTTCAGATAAAGGACACACTGAGGAAGAGGAGAGCCTTCATCCTTGAGACCACCAGATGGGGAAAGAAGACCCTAACACCAAGACAGAGCATGCGTATCTATTAGTGTGAATATGTATTAGTAGGTGGGATAGTTCCCAAAAATAGAGAATTGTAATCACAAAGCGGGGGGTATATAATTACCACTGAAAACTTCGTTAGGTGTACATGTTGGTGGAACGGTGATTCCCCACGCACCCAGCACTGCTTTGCTTCACTCTACTACAATAAACCTCTCTTGAACATAGACTCTGTCTGTGTTGAGTGAGTTTATCTATCACACAGGGATTTAAGGTGAGTGAGTGATGAGTCCCTGCAGGTGTGGGACTGAGTTACTGGTGCACGGCCAGTGGGGCAGGTGTGACTGGCTCCCTCTGACCAGCAGGCCTGTGATGCACCTGCAACGAGGCCACTGGTTTTGTGTTCCCTCCAGCGCCCCAGGGCACGGACGCAGGCTGGCAGGGGGTCACTCACGGGCTGGAGCATAGGGCATGAGAGAGCTGGGTTTGCTTAGTGTGGAGAAAACAAGGCTGAAGGGGATTTAATGGATGTCTTATGTGACCTAAAGTGGAGAAGATGGAGGCAAATTATTCTCAGGTGCACAGCAAAAAGCAGGAAGGAAAAGGGCACATGTCAAAACAAGGAAAATTCCAAATGAATATATATAGAAAAAAATGCCTAATGTGGCTGCTTAAGCCCTGTAATAGGTTCCCAGAGAGACATTGTGTAAGGAATGTTTAACGAAGAACTGTTGTTTTTACATAACTGAGGACCTGGCACCTGACCCCAGCAGGGGAGAAGGACCGAGAGACATCGGACTATGAATTCTTAATGTAAAACACAGTCTCTTCCTGGAATATATACTGATACCTGTATTTACAAGTTAATTTAGGGGGAAGTGTAGCCAAAGTGCCAGGAGTCCATATTGATAAGGGGAAGGGTATTGTATGCGTTGGCGTAGTCTGTAAATCCTGAAGTACCCAACCAATGGGGAACAGGGGAGGGAAATTGCAGCTGGGATTTTGGGGAGAGGGGAGATATAAGCGGAGGCTTTTTGCCCTGTTAGGTGTGCCTACCTTTAGGTAGAACACCCGGTCTTGCAAAATTGTTATTAAAATATGCTTTGCTGAGAGGTCCTGCCTGGGCCTATTATATTTGCAAAATAATTGTTTCCTACAATTTTAATCTCCATCCCTGGGGACTTGACTGAGGAGCATGATCTAAATCTTATGTTAGCTCTGCTTTGAGCTGGAGGTTGGACTAGACCCTTCCAACCATTTTTTAATGAGTCTGTATAGATTTTTGTAGATCTACAATGCAAAGCAAGGTGTGTTTTCTACAAAACAGGCATTACTGCTTTAAGTACTTTATGTCATGTTACTATCAGGGAAAACAAATTTCCCAGAGCTGCCTTCTGTTTTGGAGCACACAATACTGCAGTAACACCCATTTTGCAGAAACTGCTGGCAAAATTGGGAGTAAGCCTGAGAGGAAAAGCTGCCAGTCAGATAAGCATGGGTAAGGCCATATAAAGACAATTGTTCAGGCAGTGTTAGGGGAAAATTTTCAGTGCTGCTAATTACATAAATTTAGACCTGATGTTTGGGTAGTGGACCTTGCTGTGGAGCATGGGCCAAATAGACCTTCCAGGAATTTCACAAATAAAACAAATTGGAATAAGCTTGGGAAGTTTGATATAGATGTTATGCCTTGAATCTAACTGCATTACATCAGTAAAACTCTACAATTTCTCATTCTGCATGCCACTCACTTTATTAGTATTGGTAATATTTCTAGTCTGTTGGTCACATCATAACCCAGTGCTGCAGTTTATTTCCCAAAGGCTGGAAAAGTTTTTAGCACGTTTTTATTTTTGTAGTCTCTTTTTACATGAAATATAAAGGGAACATTGGTGATGTCCCATCAATATAGCTGGAATGTTGTTACCCAATCTCCCCAGAACTGTAACCTGGCTTAGATTTGTAGTCTTTGAACAGTTCCAGTTTCATAACATGGTTTATGAAACAGCTGTTAGCACACGTAGGTCATGAGCAATAATAGCAATACAGGGCAGAGGGACACTCTCCTATGAGCCCACATCCCCATATTATCTCAACAAGACATGTCATGCCTGAAATAAATCAGGCTCTAAGAATTAGATTTCTGCACAATGGTTGTACCTGTGGGGGAGTGGGAGATGCATCTGGTAGGCTTGCAGTCTGGCTCTGTCATTTTTTATACAGACAACTGGCTTGGGAAATAAACTCGAGATTTACGCATGAAACTGCTGATGTTTACATATGAGCACACTGCAGTGAAGTCTTACAATGTAAGAGGAAGAGGCAGCTTCAGTCAGAGACCTGTCTGTGCCTGGGATCTTCAGGAAAGTGGCTGCAACAAAGTTAATCGGAGATTTACACTGGAGTTGATTGCTTGTTGCAGGTATAGTTTACCTTGTGAGATCTTCCTATGAGCAAATAAAAGTGTCTGTAATAAGCACGAGAATAGTAGTCAACTAGAAACAGTCTCCTTATAGACATGGAACAAATCTGTTGGGTGTTTTTGGCATGTATTTCTGTAGGCAGGACTTTCAATTTCTCCAAGCAAAATCCTGCAGCAAGGGAAAATCATCCTGGTTTTGAAGATGAGAATAAAATAGAAACCGATTCAAACTCATCCATTCTTGGGGAATATTCACTCAACATGTTTTGGAGAAGGTAACTTCTCATAACTATTTAGTTCAGATTAGATTCTGTTATACGTTTTAATAAAAATAATATTTATTTAGGTTTATATAGTGCTTTCCATTTAAGTATTTAAATGAATTTTATTCAACATTCTCAGTGAACAAGACCATAAAATACAGGCAGAACCTGGCAGAACTACTAAAAACTATACCTGCCAGCACTATTCTATAAAATTATTTACAAAAAATAGTGTCAAAGGTAATTTAGTCCTATGTAAGCCTGTTACTGCTGCAAGAGCGGGACACTGCAAAATTAAAAGTCGGTTGTAGCAGTGAGTACTAGAATCAGGTGTGGAATAAAGTGAGAGTGTGCTGGGGAAGGGTTGTCTTGCAGTTGCCACGTTAGTGGGCATCTGTGAGCGTGGTCACTGATTCCTCCGGCACAGGTGAGTGCTGCTGCTGTGAGCCCTTGGATGAGGTGCAGAGGAATGGTTGTTACCCCTCCAAGAACTGCGTTGAGGGATTATTCGCTCCTAGTGAGGAGGAAATGACATGGCCAGGTAGGAGACCTGAGCTCAGCTCCCAGGTCCGACTGTGTTGGTTTTGAAGACAAAGTTGTGCCTGATCAAAACAAAGGCATTTGATTTTCTTCAAGGCATGCAATTTGATTACACAGTAGGCATTCATTTTAATTACACCGTGCCAATGTATAGCAACGGGTGCTGTGTATTTCTTTTAAGGCGCATTTCCATTGAAACATACCAGAGTTTAAACAAAGGATATCTTTCAGATAAAACAAAATGTTAAAAGATACAGATATTGTTAAAAATTGAAACATTGTTAGACCTACCAGATGTCAATATGGTTTTTAACTGTTACCATACACAAATGCACATCTCTTTCAGGGGAACTCTTACACTTTCTAACTGGTGGAGATCTCAGATGGCAGTTTTGTAGTAGCCTGTTATGTGTGCTCGTGTGACTGTGCATGTATGGAACGTACATCTCACATTTGATTTTTTTATATTTCTGTTTTAGACTGTAAGATGACCATGTAGGAATTATTTATTCCAGTGTCAGGTATGTATCATTTTTAAAGATAATTTGGAATTCAGTGTCAAGAGTGTAAACTATTTTCATGAGCTATTTCTCACACAGTGTTAATATTAATTGTTCTTTTTACCATCTAGTTCTTCAGTAGACAAATAATTTTATGAAAATTAATACTTTTGTCATTGTACTTAATGAATTAAAAAAAAAAAAAGTAGTTATGTATGCATAGTATTTAAATTTAACTTGGCATTTCCAAATTAACTAGTTCTCATTCTGGTGGCAGGAATGCATGCACTGAAACTTTCTAGTATATTCTTCCTCCTTGTCTTTAGGAATTTAAGGCATCCCAGGCAAGTTTGGAGGATAGTCCTCTAGCATCCTTGATAGCAATGGAAAGATACAGCAATCTGCAGAATTAGGGACCTGCTCTAGAACTATTCAGAGGTGCCTGTGGTCCTTCTATATTAATATCTTAGGATTAGAAATACATTTTAGAAATGAATCTTTCAGTCATTTTCATTTATTGTGCTATCACGAAGTGCCTCACAAAGTACTCTCACAGAAACCTAGTGAAGTCCTTTTAGATGATGGAATGAAGCCAAAATGTGCACCTACACTAATGTTTCCTTTATTGAGTGCCACATTTCCTGACAATAATATGGGAAAACAAATGTACTAGATGGCAGGATCCTCTTACTAATTGCACCCCTCCGTTGATAAACTTCTGTGACATGCAGTATTTAATACAGAAGCCCAGAATTCTCATTACCCACTAGATGTCACCATTGACACAGAAAAAATAGTGAGAATTTATTTTCCCGCCTCTTAAAAACGAGGTTGATTATTCTCACCACACCTTAAACAAAGTAAAACTCCAATCCAAGAAATTTGTTATGTCCTCTTAAAGCTATGCATCCTCTGACCTTGTTCGTTAACTGGAAAATACTAAAAATATTTTAGGAGAAACCACCCCTGGAATACTCTCTTGAGGGCTGGCCCCACGTAGTAGTAGGCTTCTCCGTTCCTTACCCTAATTTGCTTTCCTCTGTTTCTCTTAAATTCTGAGCCATTTCAATTGCCTGTTCAGTGGAATAAACTGATAAATCCTGTTCAGTACCTTGATAATTGGAAGTTTAAAATAGGCAATATCCTGTTTTCATTTTTTATGATCTATTATAACTATCACATCAGAGAAGCCCACTATGATGGCTTCCTCTGTCTTTATAAACACAGATTATGGATAAAAATAAAGGGAGATAAAAAATATTCAGGCAGCTTTATTTGCCTCGGTTTGGCTGTTCTGTGTTTGAATGTTCTGTAATTGTACCAGAGGTATTCTTTAATTGTCATAATTTTTAGCCTCCTTTCCAGTGATTTTGTTTAAGTTGCTGTTTCATGTATTAATACATTTTAAAGTCAGAAGAGGCAATTGTCACGATCAAGAGGGGAGACCTCTTGATAACTCAAAGTAGCCCTTGAGTGAGCATGTTTCAGCAGTGCACATGTGAGCGAAGTTTCTTTTCCTTAGGTTTCCTGCAGCAGAGACTCAGGCATGGATTCCAGAAATTCTTCTAAAAGAAATAATTTATTTGCAGGGTACAGCACAGAGCAGCTCACGCTGGGTGTCTTCAGTAGAGAGACCCTCAGCAGAGAAAACTTCGAGCAATTACACCCTTAGAATCTAAGCTTCCCACCCCTCATGCTTCAGTCTGGGCCGATTGTAAAATGAAAGTCTGGGATTTCCACATTCTTCATTGGATCTCTTCATTTTCATCAGGTGGGCTGTTTCTTATCTCTGTGGATAGTTGTTTTTCTTTTTACTGACCAGACTACAAGTCAATTCAAGTCCTGACTTTCAGTTGTTATTTTGCAGCTGCAGTTGGGGAGAAAAATAAGTCCTTGGCAATAACCAAAACATTATTTTGTTTCTCATCTTCTTTGAGACTCTCTAATCCTTTCCTTTATTTATCTCCAGGGATGCAGTTCCTGTTGAGGATCGAAACTCCCCATATTTTCCAGCTTGAACAGTCACTGGGGCCTTTTTTGCTTAACAAGGCAGAAAGTTCAAATGCTCACAGCTTGCAGCCTAAGCAAACTTAGTCACTTGTGCTAAGGAGTTATGCTAAGCAGGTTCTATATAAGCAGTTTCTAAACAAGTTCTGTAAGAAGCAGTATACCAATAATTCAATAAGCTAAGGCAGTCTGTTCCCTAACAGTACCCTAGTAACTGTAGCTGCTCTTTTATTTCGTCAAGGATCACCTAAATTACCATCCTTTTTTACTAGAATCACAATAGAAAAAAAGATCATAATGGCTGTGAATCTGAGCAATTGTTTGTGAAAGGCCATTGGATTACAGCATGTTTCAAAAGGTGCTGCTTTGTAGTCCAAAATAAGGTGTATCATACTACTTGTGCAGATACCGCTCCTGCCATGAAAAAGTTGTCTAAATTCTGGAATGAATTTTGCTGTATTCTGTCTCTGTATTTTGCCTTTTTTTCCCCTCCTAGATTTGAGTTCCCTACTGCAATTTTTCCTGTATGCTACTTGAGACCAAAGTCAACTAATCCCTGAACCAGGGGAAATTGACTGAATTTAAGTTTATTCCTTTAACACATTTTTCCAATTTATTAAAATGCAGAAATATTAGGGCTTCATCTAATATTGAATAGTTTAAATACAATTCAAGTATTTCTACATTCTACATACTACATTCAAGTGTTTCATTCAGAGAAAAGAAACTGACAGAGGTTAATAATACTTTGCATTTACTTAGTGTATTATACCCCCAAATTATGAGCATCATGCAAACATCCTACGTGTTGCATTGTTACTGCAAGTCTTGTCATATTCACTTTATGAAATAGGCGCATGTGGCATAGAGGGGCTCTAAGGTGCTCACGATAATTAATTACGGACATAGAATTCAGAATTTCTTCTCCAACCATTAAACTACCATTTTTCGCTTCTAATATAATAAAGATACTACACAGAACATCCCTTCAACTCATCCCACCAAATTTGAGACAGTACTCAGTTAAAGGAGTTCCAGTTCCATCAGAGCTTTGTTGTTAGGCCAACTAAGCAATTTCAAAGGCAAGAAAACATTCAGGAAATGGTAAGTCATCAGCACAACAAAATGAATGGGAGGACATTCTTTTTACATTGAACCTTCAGGATGCCTGTCTAATCATCTTTCCCAAAATGTACGGAAAAGATTTACATAAACTCACCATTACATGCAAATGTGACTTTAGCTGTTGAAGTTATCTGATTCTGGGATTTCTTCTTAAAACTAACATAATCCACAGAGTTTGCTCAGAATGTTTCTCTCAGTACCATAGCAGAAGAATAGGAACAAATGCTTTACTGGTGTGCCACAAACAAGGCGGTCTTGAGAGATTTGGCTAACACAGGGCCTGAGGTCTCGTTTGCCTCAAATCTCCTCCCTGCACCCCAATCTATATACTCATTTTTTTGTCGTCGTTGTAATTGTTCTGTGAAGTTGTAAGTTTCCTGGTAAGTTAGTTCATGCGACATACACCACAATGTATTTTTTAGCTGAGGAACTGTGTTTTCTTCCTTTGGGCACAAACCTATACTTGGCTGCACTTGGAAGAGGGGATTGATTCCTGTTGTATGAGAGGGCATGTCTGGTTTTGAGAATTATCACCTAGTTAAATCAAAACCAGTTAAATCAAGAACTGAGCAAGTGAATGCTTGAAGTTGGTAGGGTGAATTTAGCTGCAAGCTTCTCTCAAGGCTGCCTCCCAGCTTCTGCAGATGAAGGTGCCTTTTGCAGATGCTTGTCAGTCAAGTTGTGGATGAGGCCCTGAGCAACACGATGCCAAGGCCAGCCCAGCTTTGACTTGTAGGTTGTACTTAGATATGTTCCTGAGATCCTTTCCAACCTAAAGTATTCTACTGTTGTGTTTGTCCTGAAATATTTTACAGCATTTACAGCATGATTTATAAAATGGAAATACATATAAAGGTTAGAAAAGGTAAACATACTTCTTGTGTTTTATTTTCCATTTTGCAAGCTTGAGTTGTTGCTCGTGAGTTTGCCTTGATATAGTAGGAAGAGTTTGCCTGCTACATAATAAGCATATGTGGATTAGTATTGCTGCTGCATGCTTAGGTTATTTGCCAAATTGTAGGAAGAAGAAAATATGTGTAGTCTATAATCAACTGCATTTTGTACGTCTTGAAACAACGGCATACCCTTTTGAACAGGCAGAGATAGCATGTTGAGTATGGGAAGTCTTAGCAAAATTTCTAGGACATAAAAATGCTTTTTTATTTTCAGTAAAGTTAACATGTACAGGTATAAATGAAGTAAGCATGGTATCAAAGAGATACAGTAGGTTACAATACGACTTGACATTTTAAAAAAGTTTATGATTTAGGTGGAGCTATAAATAAATAGATTTTTTTAAACAGCTAAAGCTTCTTTCTTTTGCTATGCAAAGTACCTCCTCTTGCAGATCGCCCTTCACAAGCAATGTGTTCCTGTGTTTAATGGAGTAAATTGAAAGAGAAAAAATATTTTTGGCCAGTCACAGAAACATGATTCCATTAAAAAGGTGTACCAAGGGACTGAGTTGGCCAGAACATGCTTAGAATAGAGCAGAAATGCAATGTTGCCTTTGTATGATCTAGTCCTTGCAACTATCTCTTTGCCTTCCCTAGCATGCAACACCATGTGCTGCTGCTGTTTCTGCTTGAGATCTTTCAGATCTTGCAGAATTCTCCTTAACAACAAGTTATGATAGGTACTTAGCAGCATATCAGACATACTGCAATCCCAGACTCATGTGTACAGGAAAGAGGATTTGATGGCTTTCCTGAGTCTGCTAAGGGCCTGAAGAAGGGTTCTAACACGGGAGTGTCTGCGCATCTTGCACCCATCAGCGTCCATGCTCTTTTGATAAGGAGTAACTTGCAGAGGTCCTGTGTCTCCTTCTCCTACCCAGGCCAACCAAACAGTACAACAGAAAACAGTCAAACAGTACAAGAGAAAACAATGAGCTCCTCCCGAGAAGCAGAGGTGGCTGCATGCAGAGAAGTTGTATTTAGTTGCAGAAATGTTATTTGTTAGTGGCCTCTAATTCTGCTCTGTATTTGGAGCCATTATATCACAGCGTTGCCCACTAAGCTTACATTGAACAGCTACACAATTGCCAGTCTTTGCTAGAATTAGCACATTTTGCCACACAACTTTGTCCACTGGAAGATAACTAGACAATAATAAGCCTTGCTCCATGTTATTAAATTCACTGATCACCTCTTCTGTGCTCTAAGGAAGATTGTAATCTACAGTTTATTTCCTTAAGTTTCCTGCCATCATCATTAGTAGTGATGGTACCAAATATCACCAGCAGTTAGTGGCCATGAGAGCACTGTGATTTGCAATAGCAGCTTCTTGCTCTTCACTGAGGCACACACCATTTTGTAGTGGCTGTAGACTGACCGTGGTATATGTACTCCTGTTCAGGAGCTACTAATTTAATTCCTTATCTGTGACTCAGTTCCCAATAATGCTTACTAAATGCGTTCTAATATTTGGATGGTTTAACTCCTTACACTGAGCCAAAGCTCACTAATACAGAACAGATTTTAAAGAAAACAATCAGTCTAAGATCTTGGAGAGATCTTGGGAATTTCTAAACCCTGACCTCACCATGAAATGTCTTCTTTATTTTTTAGTGTCTGTAAAGAGCTTTTTCTACAAAGAAAATCAGCAATTGTGATTTGTTATTTTATCACAGTGATGATCCTTCCCAGGAACAATCTATTGGGAGATGCTAAGTGGATGCCTCACTGACTCAATAGTGCAGGTGCAACCTATTAATCCTAAGTGGGAGTAAGTTTATAGAAAAAGATGCTGGCACATTGCTTATGGATAGATTTTAGAGAAACTACAGCTCCAACAGGAAAAGGATAGGCCAGAACAAAATTCTCGTTCATCAGACTGTCTTCAAGGCAGAAGGTAAGATTTGATTTCTGATGACCCGTGTTGACTATTGATACCCAAAAGTCAGCAAAAAGACACCTTAATGCTGTTTTGCAAGTGTTACCGAGCAGGCACTTTATTCAGCGTGCTGGACGCAGGGAGGATCTCTCCTCTCATCAAGCGCGTGGCTCAAACTTCTTGGTATTTATTACACAGACCAATTGCATATTCATTAGTTTCTACTGCTTAGTTCATGCATTAAACATAGATTATTTACATAATCATGTCCTTTGTTTGGAATCCTGTTTTGGTATTTGAGGGTCTCCATCTGGGGTCTCTGCTCTTGGCAGCCCGGTACCCCCGAGTCACAAGTGTCGGCTCCTTGTCCCGGGTTCTTGAGCGTGCGTATTGTTGGTTTGTGCTGCTGCGCAGCAAAAGCCACGGAGCTCTTGCTTTATCTGCTGGAACATTCTGCTTGCCCAGCCTGCAAACCAAGGCCGTCCCGCTTTGCCTCATGGCCGGTCTCTGCAGAGCTGTTGTTTCTCTGTTAAATTCCTGTTACATTTTGCCTGGTCTTGTTACATCAGGCCTAGTCTGGTTTCTAAAAGATTTTGTTCATCTCATCACTATGTTGTACTTAAGAAACCTATTTGTTTCTAGTGACTTTTTAAAATTATTCCATAGATGTTGAAAGTAGACTAGAGGTTTGTTTAATTTTCCTCTCAAATACTTATTTATTACTCTGTAAGAAAACAATCCCTAGGCAATGCCTGCCAATATTAAAGGAATATTTTTGATAAATAGGAAGTGAAAAACTTGATAACCTTCCTGCTGTTCCCATTCAAATGACCCACTGTCTTGGTCCAGGAAGGACCAGCTGCTTTTTTTTTTTTTCCAGAAAAGTGTCTGCCACTATCACAGGAAAGGCTGGATTCCTTCTATGCTTGCGTTGTCTCTTCTAGTTAGTCTGAAGTAAAAAGACTACACAGTCTGAAGCTTTAGTGTCTGACCAGTCAAATTTCGTTAGTCCTCCTAAATTTTCCTCTTCTCCCCACATACCTGTTCTAAGGGCAGTGAGAATATAAAGGAATCTTTTACTATGTGAACAAACAACTCAGCCTGACTTGTAAATACTTTCATTCCTTGTTTATATTATGACTCTTCCTTTGTGTGATGAAACTCTTAACCAACAGATTTGGGCATCTAGCTGTCTACTTTTGCATAAACTTGTATTGCATTTGGTGGCAGAGATTTTTTTCAGTGGTTCTTGATGTAAATGCTGTCTTGGAGAAAAAATCGGGCCAGAACTACTGTAGCAGATGGACACTATTTCAGATGTGCTGAAATCTACAGTACAAGCTAAACTGCAGAGAGAAAATTGCTGCCTGTGTGCTTGAATCGGTGATCTGCACACTGTTTTCAGGAGCTGCACACCCTGGCAAATGATGAGGCCTTTAGTGTGCCAGCAGGGACTGGCAAAGATATTGTTCCTCGGGAGGGTAAAGGCAAGCAGGTTGTTTCTGAAGAAATCACCTTGCTTTCACTTCCAAAGAGAGTGAATGGTCCAATGCTGTAATTACTGCACTTCTTTTTCCCTTCCTGGTTCAGTCGCTTGTCTAAACAATGTCGTGAGTAGGCCGTATGGTTTCAAAACAAGAACAAAGCAGAATAGGAGTAATGTGGATACATCCACACTCCTAAGACATATTCACTTGTCTCTAGGAATGCACATGACAGCTCATTTTAAACTACTTTAACCGAAGGCTTCTTGAATTCATTCATCCATTTGTTCTGAGGGTGCAGTGCACTGTGAATGGTGCCCTCATGCTCAGAGTAGTGAGGGAGGAACCCCGTAATGCAGTAGTGCGGAGGGACTAGGGCAAGGTCATCACATTTGCCCATTTGTACAGGACCTGTGTTGCTCAGCTGGTCTGGTCTCTGATGTCAAAGTTACCCGTATTACTCTAACTTGGATAATGCTGTTATAAGGATAGCAAGGTGACCTTATGAAGAACAGAAAGACAGAATGCAGAGCCTATTGTGAAAGGAACTTGAAGCTTTTAAGTGACTTTGTGAAGCCTTTCAAGGAGAAAAAAGTATTTATGATTATAACTGTATGATATACTGAGTTTGTAAGTTGTTTATGTTAGGATATTTTCTTTTCAGTCCAGTGATTCTGTTATGCTATTGCTATTTTTTGTTTTTTAATCCATGTATCTCCTATTAGGGTACAGGCTGCCAGGATTGCAAGTAAATACTGCTTTTATTTAATTGAGGAAATATTGCATCCAGTTTCCTTAAGTGAGGTATAATTCAAAGAGCAAGAAAATCTTTGGGCAGGCTGAAAGATTTGAAAATATAAGTGAAAGTTCAGCTTGGGGCTTGTAGGTGATGCTTGACTTGATTATACTTGGTATTTTCAGGTTTTAGTTTTTATGGAATTACAGCATTTGCTTCTACAGCCACATGCATCCATCAAATTGGCAGGCTACATGCTGTTGTCAACACAGATTTTTCTGATTGCTGATCTTTATGCTTTTGTTTGGCTGGGGGTCCTGGCTTTAGCAGGAATGAAATTAGCCCCAGTTTTAGCTATCTGCCAGCATAAAGTTTAGACCTCCATAGCCTTCTGAAAAAAAGTTTTAGCAGGAATAACACAAATCATTGTATGTAGTCATGCTGTCCTTTTTTACTTGCATACATGAAGCACGAGTCCTTGTAACAAGCTCTAAACTTTGGGAGGAATTTGAGTGCTTGAGTCTGAGTCACCACAGCGCTGCCTGAGCGCAAATCTCAATTAAGATGCTGCACTGTGTCTGCTTGTGGAAAGACTTAATGTCTCTCAGAAATAACCAACTCCTCCGGTGTTCTGACCTTGCCCTCACCTCCCTGTACTGCTGTACTGCTCTCTTCAATGGATTAAGAATGCTGCACTGGATCCTATCTTTAATCTTCCTCTGGCTTTTGCAGTCCTTGTGTAACTACTAAGTGTATGTGTTGCTGTTGGTTTTTCGAGGGGACACAGGGAAGGAAAACTCAGCTTTTCATTTTTTGAAACAAGGTTAGTGAGTACTGGTGAAGGGGAAAGATATTTTTAATAACATGTATTCTTTTAAGAATGGTTACCATTTGTGGCTCACAGTCTTGGTCTGGGTATGGTCTTATCTATAAACAGTTTATCATTAATTCTCTCAGATTTCACAGATTGTTTATGCATAAGTCCCTTCAAAATGGTTTTCCTTGGTGTATTTATAGTACTAATTTCACTGCATGTCATCTCTTTTCTGTTTCTTTTCTTTAGAACTCACAAATAGTGTTGAAAGCGTAAGTGAATTAGAGTTCTGCAGGCTTACACACTACCTACTAATTCATGACATTGTTCTGAGTTCTTCCCATTATTTTTTTAGACTGAGAATTAACTCTTCGAAAGCATTACTTTTCGACATGTAATGAAGGACAGAGCATCTATATCTTTGATATCTCTACACTGGAGTTTGTACACTCTTAACCACATTCTGCTTATTTGAATTTTCATTGTTCCAATACTGATCCATATTCAACCATGTTTTGTAAATTCTGGAGACATAAATCAATAGTTGAAAGCAGGTATGGAAAGCAAAGGCAGAGTATAAGAAAGTGTATTTTCCTGTGCATTTCAATACATCCTGCTTTGTGCTAAAGCTGTGATGTTCTTTTTCAGTCCTCTACTTCAGCTTCCCTGAGCTTTACCAGGTCTTTCCTGATCCTCCCTTGCCTCTTTCTTCTGTGGGGAGGAGAAATTAATAGCTGGCCTGTATGATTAATATGAGAGCTACAGGAATAGTACCAGGAATATTTATTAAATATCTCTTGGCGTTCAACTACTGACAGAACCTTGGGTACTACTTAAATTATTTAAGAAAAAAATGTCTGGATGTGGTTCCTAATCTAGACAGCTTTAATTAGCAAGACTACAGTTGCAGGCTCATTACCTCTCAGCAGAACCAGTGAATGCGGTAGCTTCTGTGCTGTTTGTTTAGGAATATTCTGAAAATAATTTGGGAAAAGGACAACCAAACAAATGGGAACTGCAGCTAGCTACCTGAAAAGAAGGGGCAGGGAAGCCCACAAATGGAGTAGTGAATCCCAGGAGTAGCATATGAAAATGAAAGTGATCAAGTTACATTTAATGTTATAATCAACTTGAATTTCTTCTAGTACATGGCTTATAGTAGATCCATGGTTTTTGGCTCAGTGGATAAAGTACATGAACAAATATCCAACGAGCTGCCTAAGAATCTCATCCAATCTGGTAGCAGTCAATATCTGGCTATATGTAACTAGATTATTACTGGAATCTATTAATCCTAAGAAAGCAGCTAGACTCTTTGATGTACTAAAGTTTAAAATGAAGCCCATCTGGAGAATCCTCAGCAAAATTGTGTAGTCCTAGCCACTCAAAAGTTGATGTGTTTTGTTTGTTTGGGGTTTTTTGTTTGGTTGGTTTGTGTGAGAATGGTAGGATGTGCAGTTCTAGCTAAAGGGCCTTGGACAGGTTATACAGAAGTATACTTTTTATGAGTGTAAGGAGTGATAGCTCAGGCCAGTGAGAATGATATCTTGGGTTGGAAAACTGCCCCCGTATGTATGACGTGTGAATATTGGGCCCGGGCCTGTGAATGAGTGGGTCGGAATGCTGCCCACAGGATATGTATGGGAGCATGACTGAAAACAGACACAACATTAGTGTGCTGTGTTTGGAATAACATTTTTTTGAAAAAAACATCCTGTCTTGACCTCTTGGTCCAGGCCCATATCTGTAAACCTATAAATTGAGAACCGTTAATAAAAGTCGGCTCAGCTCAGCCTGGCTCTGCTCTCGCTGCTGGCAAGAACTCCGTCTGTGCGTCTCTGTCTGCGTCTGTATGCGTCATTCCTCATTGCCGCAAACGGTGCCCCGTGTGAGCGTCTGACCCCTGTGAGGCTTTTCATCGAGCAGTGTGTGTGGCCGTGACCATGCAATCTGATGGGTGAGTAAATTTTTGTGGCCACACAATCCCTGGGTGTAACAGGGACAGCAGTCCTCGTTGAACGAGAGATCTGCGGGATTGCATTAGTAATGGACAAGTTGCTTCCCCTGTACCTAAGCTATATCTGCGAGTTTTACAGTACATATTACTTGCCTCTGTGTATTGCCTTTCTGAAAATCAAACAGCTTGTCAGGAATGTGAGTTAGTTGTTTTACTGGTGGTTGTTACAGTTTCTTTGTGATATTGTTCGTGTAAGTGCGCTGTAAACCTTCTCCCTCCTTCTCCCACTCGCGCTGCAAGCTGCTCCGTGCTTCCCCTTCCTCCCCCACTCTTCTCATGGTTTTTACTTACGAGATGGGGTCAGGAACGAATGTTTTCAGCCGTGTTCCTAAGAAATCAGTATTGGGAGGTGTTTTAAAACATAGGAAAGCACTTGGAAATATGAGGAAAGAGGATCTTGTGAAACATTATAATTAATGGTGGCTGCTGTCTAAGTTAGGTGATTGGGAGAAGTGGCCAGAGAATAGAACCTTGAAGTATAATACTTTGTTGCAATTAATGTTGTTTTTAAAGTGAGAAGATCTCTCTACAAGAGATCATTAAATCATTGCAGCCAGTTTATAGGCCGAACAATTTGAACTTCAACAAGCTGAGAGAGAATTAACCAATAACACACAAGTCACAGAAAACTTGCAGAACAGTCTGCAAGATGCTTTTCATTTTTAACCTGTTTTCTTTGTAGTTATCTGTTTGAACATATTACAGTTTCATAAGTCTTTGCCTGTTATATGGTACAGTAAGTTCGCAGACTGTTAAATCACGAGAATCCATGGATCCAAAATGTACATTTTGTGAGGATACAGAAGACCATGAGTAATTTACTTCTTTACTGCATGAATGTGGTGATAACATTTTGTGTGCAATAGCTGTTACTTTTCTTTCTAGCATGCTAGCTTTATTCCAGCATCCAGACCTGCACAACTCTTTGATAGGCTGTCTCATCTCGATGTACTAAATTTGGCTCTTTTGTATGCACACTGGATAAAGAATCCCAGCTTTAGGATAGCAGTTGTAGCACCCCAGATAAGACACTAATAAAAGCCTTGCCCAGTCCAGCTTGCTAGAATGGCAGTGGGGCAGGTACCGATTGGGCTCCAGCGCGCACTGACCTGCTTTTTCAGGGACACCCAGCGGTACCTCTACCTGGCTGAGCAGTAAGCGGTTCAAAGGTGCAATGCTAAAATCGAGATGTTGCCTTGAATAAGTGCAATCGTGATCCACTTGCATATTTGAACCTGGTATTTGGTTTGCATATCTGAGCTCAGTATTTTAGTTTGCATATTTATATTTGGTACCAAAAGAATTTTGTTTGGGGAGATACACATTAGAGTAACTTTGTGGGGGAATCCTCCGATAAAAAAAAATTTGAAATGATATTGTACTCGATTGTGGCTTGAATGTGGGATTCTGAGTTATAGTGCTGTATTGCAATTAATGTTGCTCTGCAGAACTTCGGAAAAAATGGGATGAAGTACAGTACTGTAAGTTAATTTGCTGTTATTGTTATCTAATAATTTTGAGACCAGAAAAGAATTTAAGTTGTTAAACTCTGATTTGCATTGAATTTAATGTGCTAGTTGGAGGTATGGGAAAGAAAACTAAATGCTATGATGGATGTGAACTTGGGAGAGGTTGTATTTAAAAGTTGCTAGAATATGAACTGATTTGGATCTAGGAAAATGAAAATAATAGACTGATGGTTCATATGCTGTTTATTGACATCTGTAAGAAATTGCAAAAGGTAGATGGGGCTGAGGAATGTAACCATTGCTCAGTTAATTAGAATTGCATATAGCATGTATTATGGCTGGAATGAAATGGAAAAACAAAAAAGCAAAATATCCCAGGCCTGTGCTGTACAGCTTGAATATAAATTTCAGGCCTGTGTCAAGCTGCAAGATAAACTCAGCTCATTGTAACCCAGCAGTCTGTCAGGGCCTGGCAGCTCGCACTTAGCATCAGTGATTACGCCACCTGCGTGGCCTTGGCTGTGTCTAAACCGCAGCAAGAAGAGAAAGAAAGAAAAAAAAAAAAAAAAAAAAAAAAAGAAAGAAAAACGTGGCTGCCCGCTGCCAAAGCACCAAAAGGGCGCCTTTATTCCCCCCGCCACCGCAGCATTGCTGCTGGAGAATGGTAATATTGAATGAAGGAGTCTGAGGGTGAAATTTAAAGGAATCCCCAGTGGATCTGTAGTTCTAATGAAGCTGGGAAATTAAACCAAAAATCTTTTAATAGACTTATTCTGTGGTAACTAGTTGTAAGAGACTTCTTAGTAAATTTATCATGTTAGTTCTTGGGGTCATGGGAAAGAAGGCAAGGCCGTTTTTCAAAACCAATGGAATGCCAAATTTGGAACAAAGTTTTAACACATGAATTCTTGTATTTGCCAGAAAGCCCTATACCTCTCTTGGGTCAAGATTTGTTAAGTAAATTGTAAGCTCAAATAACGTTTTCTGAGAATGCCGTTTAGTTGCATGTCCCACAAGAAGGTGCTTGGAAGGTGCAGATCTGTTTGCTGCAAGCAAGAAATCTCCGAGGAAATTTTGGATGCTGTATTTCCACTAGTATGGGCAGCCAAAGTATTGGTAAAGCCAACACTACACTGATAGAACTGAAACAGGACTTTGAGCCAGTAAGGAAAAACAATATCCAATAAAAGTGAAAGCCAAAATGGGGTAGGGATTTGCTATGGCAATGGCACATTACTTTAACCACTGCAGGCACAATTTTATCTTACGGGTTGCTGATCTAAAGCCCCTGCTCAAACTTACTTGGCTGTCAGCTGGGCCGGTTTGGGTTGACCAGTGGCCCTTGAAAGGGGAAAAATTGCTCCAGGCTCATTTACTAGTTCAAGAACAGCTGCAAGAAGGACACATAGTACCTACTACAAGTCAATGGAATACTCTCATTCTTGTTATCCCAAAAAAATCAGGGAAATGATGTTTGCTACAAGATTTACGTGTAATTATTACAGTATTGCAACTTATGGGAGCCTTACGGCCTGGCGTCCCAAATCCCACTATGCTGCCTAGTAGTTGGACATTACAGATTATAGATTTAAAGGATTGCTTTTTTACCATTCCACTACATCCTGACAATTGTCGTTCTCAGTCCCCAGCATTAACAATGGTCAGCCTGTGCAGCGTTATCAGTGGACGATCTTACCACAGGGCATGACGAACAGCCCCACAATTTGCCAGTTTGTTGTGAGTACCGCTGTGCAGCCTACACGTGAAACATTCACAGAGGCTATAATATATCATTACATGGATGACATCTTAGTTTGTGCTGAACAATCTGATTAACTGCAGAGTGCGGTGACACACTTACTTCAAGCTTTGAACCTTTATGGCTTACAAGTTGCACAGGAAAAAGTGCAAACTTTGCCTCCTTGGAAATATTTAGGCTGGATTTTAAAATAAACTATGATCAAACCCTGGCCTTTGACAATTAATAATGACATTAAGACACTGAATGATTTACAGAAATTGATGGGTACAATTAACTGGGTACGACCCATGCTTGAAATTTCTAACCATGAACTCCAGCATCTGTTTAATTTGCTAAAAGGAGATTCAGATTTAACATCTCCTCGCACTTCAACTCTACAAGCACAGAGAGAATTAGAGCTAGTAGCACACAAAATTACAAACTTACAGGCTGACCGCATTCAATTGGACTTGCACATTTGTCTCTTTATTGCTACAACACAGAAACAACCTGTGGCCATTGTAGGACAGTATGATGAGAATGCAAACAGCCTGATACACTTGGAATGGATTTTTTTGCCCAATTCTTTCCATAAAACTGTTACTCAGCTTCTAGAATTGATTGTTACTCTGATCAAAAAACACAGAGAGCAGATTCAGGTCTTAATAGGCCATGATCCTTCTGTCATGTATGTACCATTTGCGAAATATGATTTTGATTTTTTATTCAAAAAATTGCTGCAGAATCTGCATGTCTTTGACATTGGGCCACAGACCATACTTGTATTTGGTCCAATCCCACGTGCTCGTACAATTTTTGTTGGTGGTTCAGGGAAGTCTCATAAAGCTGTAGTGGTCTGGCATGAAGATAACAATTGGCATCATTCTGTTAAAATTATTGACGGCTCAACCCAACTAGTAGAACTTGGTGCAGCTTTACATTACTTAGAGCTTTTTAAGGAGGAACTTCTAAATCTGATTTATGATTCTGAATACGTAGTCAAGGTCCTACAGTGCATCCCCTCCACCTTTCTTAAAGAAATCTCACAACAGCAGCTCTTTGAAATGTTTGTATCATTGCAAACTACATTACAGCATTGCAGACACCCACTGTTTGTTACTCGTATACACTCTCATACAACTTTACCAGGTCCTGTAACAGAAGGAAATGCAGTTGCGGACTTATACTGTAGCAACCGTCCGCTTCCAGTCTGCCAGGGCTCCACATGCTTTTTTCCATCAGAATGCTGCTGCTTTAAAAAATGTGTATTTTCTGACACTTGAACAAGTGAAAGACATAGGTTGCTCTTGCCCAGAACGTCAAGGCCTGATTACAAATTCACGCTCCCTTGGAGTTAAAACTCACGGGCTCACAGCTAATGCCATTTAGCAGACTGAGGCCACATATGTCTCATCTTTTGGTTGTTTGAAATATGTACATGTTTCTATAGATAATTTTTCAGGTATGCTTTGTGCATCTGCTTATACTAGTGAAAAAAGCAAGGATGTTCAGTGCCACTGGACCCCCTGTTTTGCTATGCTGGGCGTGCCACAACAGATTAAAACTGACAATGGTCCTGGCTACGCTGCCAGATCCACGCAATATTTTTTTATAGCAATAGAGTGGTTTGCATGTCACAGATATTCCACATTCTCCTACTGGACAGGCTATTATTGAATGGGCGCATTCCACACTGAAACAAACGTTAGAAAAACAAAAAAGGGGGAATATGATGCCTCAGGAACGATATGACATGCAACATTACAAAATCGAGCCACCATAGATTTTTTGTTGTTGGCCCATGGCCATGGTTGTGAAGATTTTGACGGAATGTGTTGTATGAATCTATCCGATCATTCTGTATCAATCCATAAAAGCATACAACAGCTACGCGAGGGAGTAAAAAAGTTACAGGTTGATGATGGATGGGATTGGTTAAATGGTTTGCTTCATGGCTGCGGGTTAAACAGATGGCTGTTATCATTGGTGAAAGGAGGGCTATTGCTTGTGGGAATGTTTTCATGTATTATGTTGATTATGCCATCTTTGTTGTCATGCTTGCAGGGCATGATGCAGAAGATGATACAACGGGTAATGCTTGTAGAAAAACAAAAAGGGGGAATCGTAGGATATGAGGAAGGGTTTGACCTTGATGAGACAGGTCTGTGCCCTTGAGAAGCGGAATGAGCAAGTTTGAGAAAGCAACAGCAAGAAACAGGATGTGGTTCAGGAGTTGCAGCACTGTGTGGACCAAGGACTTTAACCAATACAGTGAGAGAAGAATACGCATGATTACAAGGCTTTACCCTATCAGCATGGTGCTGATAGCACGTGGACAGCAGAAAGAGCTATAAAGCATAGCAGTTTGTGTAAATAAAGGTCTTTGGTGTGTACCCTGCCAGAGTCCGTGTCTTCATCCTCCACACCTGACAGAGCCCGACAAAGCCTGACAGGGCCCGACAGAGCCTGACAGAGCCCTAGAGGGCCTCACAGAGCCCAACACAAAGCCCGACAGGGCCTGACAGGGCCCAACAGAACCCGAAGGAGCCAGACAGGGCTCGACAGAGCCTTACAAAGCCTTACAAAGCCCGACAGGGCCTGACAGAGCCCGACAGGGCCTGACAGAGCCCAACGGAGCCTGACAGAGCCCAATAGAGCTCGACAGGGCCCAGCAAAGCCTGACATAGCCTGATAGAACTTGACAGAGCCCAACAAAGCTTGACAGAGCCTGACAGGGCTCAACAGAACATGACAGAGCCTTACAGGGCCAGACAAATCCTGACAGAGCCTGATAGTGACGCGTGGAAAAGAACTTTACAACCTGCGAGGTTAAAAAGAAGTTATGTTTATTCAGCACTGGGTGCATGGGGGATTGTTCCACCACAGGCATGGGCAAAAGTGGCAGCAAGCTTGGTTAAATGTAGCAAGGTGTTCATATTCATGGTAATCCCAGGAGTGCCTATACATATTCATAACCTTTCCCCCAAAAGGCAGTTCTTATTAAAATGAGTTCTGAGAAGTCATTTCCATAGTCTCCACCTTCAGATCCTCCTTGTTGCGCCTGCGCAGTGCCTCCTGTGGTTGTGGGCTGGAGTCTTTGGGCTGAAGGCTGCAGTCTACCTCGCTGTGCACTTTTTACTTTTGGCTTAGTATGCTGAGTTGGCCGAGGCTCAAACTGCTGGGCTCATTATAACCGGATCATCGTCCTCCCTTGTGCTTAAGACTCCCGCTATCTTGTCCACCCAAGGATGCAGCTGGGCCCTTATCTTTGTGGAGTCTGCTCTCTTCAGCAAAATCCTGTTTCTCACACAATAGGTTACACAAAGCTCTAAGCTAGGCACTTGCCATGTATTTAACCCTTTAAGTGTTAGTTCCCTCTATCCACAGGGCTAAACAGAGATCGACAGGGCCTACCAGGGCATGACAGACCATTACAGGGCTTGACAGAGCCCTGCAGGGCCCGACAGAGCCGGACAAATCCCAACAAAGCCTGACAGAAACTGACAAAGCCCAACTGATTGATAAAGTCCGACAGTGCCTGGCAGAGTTCGACAAAGCCTGACAGAGCCTTACCTGGCCTGACATGACCCAACAGAGTCTGACAAAGCCCTACAGAAACTGAAAGACCCTGATAGGGCCTAACAGAGCCCGACAGGGCTCAACAGAGCCCAGCAGAGCCTACTAGAGTGCGATAGGGCCTGACAGAGACTGACAGGGCTGGACAGACCCCGTCATGGCCCCGACAGAGCCCCACAGAGCCCGACAAATCCTGACAGGGCCTGACAGGGCCCGACATAGCCTGACAGAGCATGACAGGGCCCAACAGAGTCTCACAGAGCCTGACAGAGCCCAACAAAGCCCAGCAGGGCCCAACAGAGACTGACAGAGCCCGACAGAACCTGAAGGAGTGAGACAGGGCCCGACAGAGCCTCACAAAGCCTGACAGAGCTTGACAGAGCCCGACAGAGCTTGAAAAAGCCTGACAGGGCCTGACAGAGACCAACGAAGCCCGACAGAGCCCAACAGAGCCTGCTAGAGCCCAACAGGTCCTGACAGAGCCTGGGAGGGCTGGACAGACCCCGTCATGGCCCGACAGAGGCCCACAGAGTCTGACAGAGACCGAAAAATCCTGACAGGGCCTGAGAAGGCCTGACAGGGCCTGAGAAGCCCGACAAAGCCCGACAGAGCCCGATAGGGCCCCGCAAAGCCCAACAGGGCCTGACAGTGCCATAGAGGGCCCGACAGTGACTGATAGAGCCTTACAAGGCTTGACAGAGCCATATAGGGCCTGACAGAGACAAACAGATCCCGAAAGAGACCGACAGAGCCCAAGAGGGCTGGACAGACCCCGTCATGGCCCGACAGAACCCAACAGAGTCTGAAAGAGCCTGACAAAGCCTGACAGGGCCTGACAGGGCCCAACAGAGCCTGACAGAGCCCTACAGGGCCCCAAAGAGCCTTATAGGGCCTGACAGAGCCCAACAGGGCCTGACAGGGCCCAACAGAACACGACAGAGCCTGATAGAGCCTGACAGAGCCTTATAGTGTCTGACAGAGAGCAACAGGGATTGACAGAGCCCAACAGAGCTGGACAAAGTGTAACACAGCTTAACAAAGCCCGAAAGGGCCCGACAGAGGCCTACAAAGACCGACAAATCTTGACAGAGCTGGACAAAGCCCGACAGGGCCTGACAGGGCCCTACAGAGTCTTACAGAGTAGCTCTGAAGATGCTCTATTCCTGGGCATTTTTTCCCTGAGATCTCTACATGCTAATTTAATATGCTCAGCACCTGTAGAAAGCTTCCACCTTCTGGATCACAAGGGTGCTTTCATAGAGGAAGTCTGAAGTAAAAAAATTTAAAGAAAAAAACAAACAAACAAAATAAACAAAAGCCAAACCCAAAGCTGTTCCATTCTTTCCTACACGGTCAAACTCGCTACAGAAATCAGATGCACCACTGAGGACTGGTTTTGGATATGACGGCATTTGTATTGTTTCAAACATAAATGTCAAGTTCAAGTCAACATCCTCTGGAGCATGTCTGTCTGTGGCCTTTGTTGGTCAATTGCTGGTTTCGATGGTAATTTCAGTCACAAGTAGTGAACGCTTCTGTCCATAAGCCGTGCACCTGGAACACCTGGCAGAGAGGTCAGCAACATTTCCAGGTGAGGCTGCAAGTGCTGCCTCCTTTATAGTCCTCCTCTCCAGTGTTCTCTTTAGATGTCTTTATCTTCTTCCCTTCCTAGTATTTCCTTTTCAAGTTTGGATCACCAGAAGGCTCACTTCCATCCTTCGCCACTTTCTTTCAGGCACACTTTCACCCTCGTCTGCACAGGGCTGTTTTCTTTTTCTGCATGGTGGTTTTTCATTTCCAGCCTCAGGGCGAACGAGCACTGGGGGGTGCGCACGTTGTTGTTCAAGTGGGTATTTCCCAGGCTGCTGCTCCCCTGCCAACCCAGGATGCAAGTCTGGCTTTCTTGGTGCCACAATGCCTTCAGAAAATGTAGTCTTCAGCTCTTGAACCAACTTTGCCAACCAAGCGCTCTGTCTCTCTTGGTGTTCAGTGCCTGCTCCAGGGCTCATATCATGGTGCCTGGAGAAACAACAGGGATCTTAGTCTAGGGTTGTTCTTGCAGCCTCCGTGTGGCTTCACTCTCATCCTGGCATCTTCTGGAAGCACTTGATATGACACAGAGAAGACTGAACAAGGACTGGAAGATGGAAATCAGACCATGGTCTGCCACCCATGTCTGCCCCTTTCTGAGCAGGAACTCATCTTTATACCCTCTCGGACCCCTGTTTCACTTCTTTTCACAGCTACCCAGCCCCAGAGAGCAGACAGCTAGCAATTTACACAAGCGCAAGAGTTCAGTGCCAAACAAGGAGGAAGAAGAAAGGACTGGCCATCTGCAGAACAGACAGAACTCATCTGGATGGTCATTCTCTCTTAAGACAGAAATCATAACCCACTGGAGAAGAACAGCAATGACAAGATCAGTAACAGGAGAGGGAGTGTATTCTGAACACCCTTTCACACTTGTTCTTACCTGACATAGAAGAGTAAATAAGCGCTCTGGCAGAGAACCGTCTTCATGTCACATGGAACCACAGAGTCATCATTCATCTTGTACCACCGTCCATCGCTGGCCTGCAAAGAAAGGCAATTCTATCTTCAGATGAACAGCAGGGTTTTTAAAACAAAACACAGGCAGAACGTCACTGAAGGACACAACAGACCAACGCAAATCACACAGTTGACTTTTACCTTTACGAAGCAGTAATAGTGTCCTGCCTGACAGCTGTAACCTTCATGGACCAGGACGGCATACAAGGAATAGAGCAGTGGTCCTCTAGGTGCTTGAGATGTGTATGCACCAAGGTCCAAATATTCTGGGTACTGCACAACCTAAGGAGAGACCAAGAGGATTCCAAAATTATCCTGAGAGTCTTTAGGAAGCAGCCTGAGAAAATCTTGTCACCAAACACAGGCCAGAGGGATAGAAAGAGATCTTCTCAGTTCATCAGAAACAGGTGTTGCCATTCCATCATCTAAGTGGCAGAAAACTGTTCTTGGCCAAACCAACTCTTTATGAGCACCCAGGTGCTTATCTTCACCCTGGAACTTTCCTCTGGCCACAAGGGAAAGAGCAAGGCAGAGCTATGGCATTGCTTTTTCTCAGGCAGCTGCACTCCATAGCTATTGTGTGCAGACATGAACAACTTCCAAAACAAGCATTCTCCTTCGGGAAAGGACTCCTTCTAAGCAGACAAAGTGGCCGTGCACTTGTTTACATACCTTGCCAATCTTTCTGCCAGAGAAAGGATCGAATCTCTTCAAGCACACTGTCAGGACATTGGAGGACTGATGGATTGTAAGCCTCTTGGATGCACTGACAAGCTGTTCACACCTTGAAAACAAACGCAGACCCAATGGTTGCAACCTGACTTCTCCACACTCTGCCCCCATCCATGTAGGGTTGTGTTAAGGCTTGTTTCGCCCAATTCAGGCAGAAGGGAAAAAAAAATGTACCCATCTTAGAAACAAATACATTATTTTCCAAGTTGTGGATTATTCAGGTGGTTTAGTTGTACGGGAAAGAAAAACAAACACACAAAAGCGCAAGCTGTGTCATGACTGGGTTTCTCAGTGAAGTCAAAACCTAACTAGTGCTCCCAGACATGCAATACCGGAACCCAGTATCTGCTGTGAAGATGTCATTAGTAAAGCTCTTACTTGCTACATTTATAGCTGTTTTCGCCATCCAGATGCTCAGGTCTGACAAAGTCTTCCAGAGCTCCAGTGACAGATGAGGCTGCCTGGATGAGAAAGAAAGGAGAGCACTGAGCTCCTGGAAACTCAAAATCCCAAGAAATAGCTCCCCATGTGGTGGCAGTGTTATCCCAATAAACAGCTACCCCTGGGCAGCACCAGAGTGTCCCATGCTCTGCCTGGTCAAAAATAGCAAAAGCCACAAAAGCCACCCGCCCAGCAATCACGTGCGTACTGAGGAGTCCAAAGCACGGTGGTAGGACAGCATCATCATGGCTGTCGATACCATCCTTGGTCTTTGCCCAGCTGGCACTCAGCACAGGGAGACCATTTACAGGGCTTCTATGGAAGGAGCACACAAGTCCAGTTCCCTTCCCATCCACCACGCTCTTGCCTGAAAACAGCCCATGGAGTTTACTGGAGATAAACAAGGCCCCTGCAGGGACCTTGAAACATTTTGCACCACCATTTCCAAGTATCTCACCTTGATATCCAAAGGAATATCAACGAATGCCTCATAGGTGTCCGAAACGGCTTTGCAGCTCAAACACGTTACTGGAAGGCAAAGAGAAAAGCTTCTCAGGTTGGGAAGCAGATTAACTCTGCCCATTTCAATGACCAATATACCCTGGACATGCTGCCGCATGCAAAAAGCAGTTTAACACAAACAGCGAAAGAGCCACAGACGATTCTAAGGACAGTGATATTGTTAAAAATTACCTCTGGATCTTAGAAGTCCTCCAAAGACCTGATCAATGACTGTGCTGGATTGAGAAGATGTGTCCCGGCTGGAAAGAAATGGTAATCGTGGCTCAGAAGGTGGAAGGCAGAGAGTTTGCTCTTCCAAGGGTTTCCCTTGTTAGGAGAGTCCCGGAGAGAGGGTTTCACTGATGATTTAAAAGAAGGAGTCAAAAGGGCTAGAGAACATTTCCATGGTCATGTGCTCATGCTTACTCGCTGCGTCTGCTCAAACAAGCTCTCTGCATGGCATCCACGGCACAGCCAAAGAATTCATGCGCATCTTCCTGGGCGCCAAGCTGGAACTGTTCTCCTATTCCTGAGAAAGAAGGTTTTCAGGTTGATCTCAGTGAAAAAAGAAAGAAAACTGGCTCTTCTAAAAGCTCTCCTCCTTAACATGAACCCGCAGAAAGCAGTTACACAAGGGGGTCTTCAGAAATATAAAATACCTCCAAATGAAACCATCTGAAATGACTCACGTTGCAGCTCACTGACAACAGCCGTAGGTGCAATGGCACTGCCTGAGCAAGACAGGACCTCCTCAGTGTGTACTTCCATCGTACACATCATGCAGAAGCCTTCTTCTGCACCTAAGGGAGGAGGGAAAGAAGGAAGACTCAAGGGTTTGACAAGCAAGGAATGATTTTTCTCCTCCATAAAATTCGCACTTCTAATACAATCCCACACACGTTTCTGATCATGTTCATACGACGCCACTTCATTCGCCTTGCTAGGTGTTGTTCCCTCCTCATGCTTCATCAGTGACCATATAGTTTACCACAGCAGTAGGGCACTGCAGAAACCAGCTGTGATGCAACTTCGAGAATCCTGGATGCCCACATGCTCCATTTTAGCATCTTTCAGCAGCAGCAGGAACACCAAATGCCAAAGGCTCCCTACAGGCACACCTTTCGAATGCACTTCATTAGCCACAGGAAGCGAGCAATGATCTTCCCTGGGAGTACTAGCACAGCGGTTGGCATCAAACTGACGCACTCCCTACGCTGTGCCAAGCCTGCTCTGAGGGTGATGTTCAAAGGCAGCTTCTAGAGGAAAGTTCAGCGTTGTCTTCTCAGAGTCACAGTGTTTTTTTCATCCTTTAGAGCTGCCCAAGAGGTGTAAAAGAACACGTAGCAATGACTCACAGGACTGGCTGTGCTGGCGAGACAGCAAGTAGTTGGCCAGTGGTGGAGTGTATGTCAAACACTGCAGGACGGAATTGAGGAAGCAGGTATTGCCCAGGTTGTAGAGGCCTCCTCCAACACTGCGTGTTTGCTGCCAGGCTGTGCAAATCATGCGTGGAGGCAACAGCTCCGTGCCCTGTGGGAATTGTGTCTGAACTCCCTCCAGCATCTCCAGGACATGGTTGAGGATCTACAAGAGAACGGGGCAGGAAGAGGAGGCTAAAGCCACTGAAAGGCATGAGGGAAAGGAGAAACACAGCAATCAGACCTCGTCACTCACTGGACAGCACTGGGCATGAGCCTGGGCATTAGGGCAAAGCTCTGCCTGCACACCGAGTGCCAGGGAGGTGGCAGGGCCTCCCTTCCTAAGAAGATGAGGCACAGGAACTCTTGTGTCCCCTCTGGCCCCCTCTGGGTTGCTCTTTTCTTGCCCAAAGAGCCCAGGAAGCCTCAGGTCTTCTCAGGTCTCCTCTTCCTTCTCTAACGGCTTCCCAGCTCCTCCTGGCACCCCGCAGCTCCCCAGCACCTCATGGCACTGGCACAGACCCAGCCCAGCAGCCACGCCAGACCCTGCACAACACCTCACCTTGGTGACCCGGGACGTGTCTGGGACCTCCTGATCTTGATGCAGGAGCTGGAGGAGCTGCTCCCGGGCATGCTCTTGGTGCTGCTCCTCATGCAGAAGGACGCCCATCATGGCAGCCACTGCCCTGAGGACAGCCTGGTTGTCCTGGAGAGGGAAGGGAGAGGTTCCGCTTGGATGGCTGAAGGTCTGCCTAGTTAGTGCTCAGCATCCCCTGGACACCAGTCTGCCCTTCCGACTGGGAGGGGGTTCCCTTTCCCTTCTGCCCTGCAGGACAGGCCTTCACTCCGGAGAAGAGAGCATTTCCCCATGCTGGCACCCCAGCCCCCCCTGCAGAAAGGCCACAGGACTCAGATGCGTCTCACCAGGGAGCCCACTCCCCTCAACCCTCTGTTCGCACCCCCTGGGAAAAGACGGACCCACCGATGTGGACATTCCTGCTACAGCCCCGGGGTGGAAAGCAGCACTTCTCACCTCTTCCTCCTTGCAGTCCAGCCAATTTGCCAGCGCATAGCAGAAGATGGGGTAAATAGCTTCACAGAACTGTGCTACTCCCTTGTGAGGGAAGTGGCCTTGCTCCTGCTGGCGCAAGTAGATATTGATTCCGTTTGACCATTGCTCCAGAACTGCACCAGGAAAAAGGAAAAGGGAGCATGTGAGAGTCTGCAGCAGGGACGGTCCTTTGCACCCTCACCTAAGCCTGCTTTAAGGATAGTTCCAGGCTCAGCAGAGCTCAGCCCGGGACCAGACCTGGATGCAAGGGCCATCTCTGCTCTTGAGGTGTCTGCATTCAAACACCCCACTGTTTCTCTCCTCCTTAGCACATCTTCTGCTCCTCAATCACTCCTTCCCCTCCAGCATTTCTCACTGCAGCCCTTTCCCTTCCCACATACTCAGCCTTTCAGGCAGGGATTTTAATCCCAGAGGAAAGCAGGGGACCAGAAGCCACGGGAAGGGACCTGGGCGTTGCTCCCTGCAGCACTGCTGCGTCCTGCCCGCAGAAACATCCCGAGCCTTCCCCGCTCCCTCTACACACTCGTGGCAGTTTGGGATCAGCAAGGCCTGACCTCACTTTGGGCTGACACTCACTGTGTTCCTCCTAAGATCACACGGAGGCGTGAAAGGCCCCACAACTCCTGTGCCAGGACCCCAGCCAAAGAACCGACACTCACCACCGCAGATGGCGCGCAGGATCCGGCCACTGCCCACCTGGCTCAACATCTTGTGCAGGGCGAGCAGCGTCATTCCCACGAAGGGGATGCAACGCAGGGCTGCGGAGAAGGCAGGGACAGAGGGACCGAGAAGGTCAGGGAGAGACACGGGAGACTGGGGTTCATCTCTGGCAAGGCTGGGGCTGCTGGGCCATGCAGGACACACCAGAGGGCTTGGGGAGGGCTGCCTTCACCAGGGGGACACAAGGAAGCACTTTGGGGAAGTGTTGAGGACAGTGGGGGCCAGAGACCCCTCGTGTTTGTCTCCACCCTTGGGGAACTGGGATGGGGCTGGTAAGGCAGGGCTGCCAGCCAGCCCTGGCATGGGGCGAGGAGGCACAGCAGCTCCAGAGCCCCCCGGTTCAACACAGGGCGTGCGGGGAGGGGAAGGATCCCTTCTCCCCATGATCACAGACCCCTACCCAAAACAGGAGGCCGAGGGTGCCATACCGTAGCTGCGGGCCATTTTGCCCAAGGTGAGGAGAACAATCTCCTCAGGGACCTTCCCCATGGCCTTCAGCTGGCTCTGGAGTTCGGACATGACAAAGTGGAAGTGGCAGCGGGCCAGAGCCACCAGGACGTCACTAGCAGCTGCCTCCATGTCACCTACAACACCCTGCAAAAGTGAAACAGGTTAAACAGTCATAAGAAAAGCCTGAGGCACTTGCACAGGCTGAATGACCCCGTCTCCTCTGCAAGACCCCTCGGGGCAGTTGTGCCTGGGGCCGGGCAGCTGCTGCCTCTTGTACCCTGGGGTAGGCAAGCAGCTCCCTGGCGAGAGGAGGGAGACCTTTCCCTGGCACAGCCCTCTCCCTCTCCATGGAGATGCCAGGAACAAACTGTCACAGACTCCAGATCCTCTGGGACCTGTCTGTGGGGCTAGTGGGTTTCCATGGCCTTTCCTCAAGGGAGGAGAAATGGTCTTGAGCTTGAACCCAGCTCTTGCTCAGTGAGAAACAGCTCTGAGTCTGCTTCTCTGCACAGCTCTCTGCGTCCCCTGTCCAAATTCCCTGTGATGATGAGGCCCCAGAGCTTTGCCCTTAGGCCCTCCGCTGGGTCTGAATGATTGAGGGACATGTCTGCCTCACTCTGTATTTCCTCCAAACCCAGAGGTGGAGGCAGGCTGCTTTGGTGGCCATGAAAGAGAACAAGCTCACCTGGGCTGCCCGCATGTCGCTGGACACCTCTGCTATCAGGCGGTTAACAACACCGCTTGTCAAACAGCTGTTGTCTCGCTGCAAGACATTCTCCAGCTCCCGGTATGTCTCAACTCGGTCACCCTGGGGACAGACCAAAAATGGCAGTGATGGGACTTGCTTTGTCCTCATTCCCAGGGTAAATTTCTTAATGAAATAATGAAATGAAGGTTAAATCACAGAGCATGTTGTCCTGTAATGAGAGATCCAAATGGATGGTGACAAAGGGGAAGGTGTGAGTATGGGACCGTGCCTCGAGGAGGGGACGCCACGAGCACCTGCACCTTGGTGCACAGCGTTGCTGCTCATGCAGCAGGAGCCCCGGTGCTGGGGCAGTTCCCAAAGCAAAGCTCAGGAGGGGCTTAGACACTTGGGAAAAGGCACTGGAGAGATGCTGGGATTTATGCCAGAGGCTTTGCCTTTCCCAGGAGGGTGCTGCAAGCTCCTGGGGAAAGGAGCGGGAAGCGGTGGCATTTGTCCAGCTGGAGCAGCAGGATGGGCACTTGAGTACAAAGCAGAGGAGAGCAGAGGTGCCGTCAGGTGAGATGCCCCTCTGTGGTGGCACCCAGGGAAGCCAGGGGCAGGGAGGGGAGCCCTCAACCCCCTCCCTCCTCACCTCCTGGTCTTGCAGTCGCTTTAACAGAGAAGTCCCGACGGCCAAAAAGGTGGTGACGGCCACAGGGACAGTCTCCATCTCCCTGCCTGCATCCTCAGGACTGGCAGGTCTCGACTGGGAACACACACACGAGCACAGAGCTGGAAGAAAAGAAAGAGTTTTGCTGGCTGCAGAGCTTTGTGTAAGGGAGGGGGAGGATCTTCCTAGCTTCCCCCAGCACCACCACCCCTTCCCGGGCTGTACTGGCAAGAGGGAAGTCAGAGGGGTGAGGGGAGGGAGTCTTCCCCTCACAGCATAACTGGGAAGAACCCCCTGGAGGACTGGGCCCATTCTGGGCTCCCCAGGGCCAGAACGTCGGCAAGGTGCTGGAGGGAGCCCAGCGTGGGGGCCCTGAGCTGGGCAGGGGATGGACACGGGGCTCTGCGAGGAGAGGCCGGGACGGCTGGGGCTGGGCAGCCCCAACAAGAGCCAGCCGGCCCAGGTCATCTCAGAGAAGTCCCCAGTTGCCCCATGGAGGGTGGGGAGAGGATGGAGCCAGAACCCTCTGGGAGCTGCCTGGCAGCAGGATGAGAAGTGATGAGGACGCAGCCCCCAGCAGGGACAGACACGGCCTCCAGCTGGCATCAGCCTCCAACGTCCTGCCAGCTCCTCACCTCTGAGCGCTCTCATCCTCCTCATGGCAGCAGGATTGCTCGGATCGATGCTCTGCTCTCTCCGGGCAAAAGCCATGAGAAAGTGAGGCAGCCCCAGCCGCAGGAGGAATATATACAGCCCGGCCATTGTGACCCGCATGGCGCCTCACAGAGGGCTGCTGGGACACGGAGACTCGTGCTGGGGACACACCGTGGGGTGGGGAACAGACACGGCAGCACCCTGGGGACCCGCACAGGCCCAGAGCCCATCAATATGGTTGCCTCCTTTGGAAGGACCAGAGTCAGGCTGTTTATTTTTTTTCTTTTTTTTAACTTCATACTTCCTTTATGCAAGCACCCTTGTTATCTAGAAGGGTGGAAGCTTTCTACAGCAGCTGAACATAATAAATTAGCATGTAGAGTTCTCAAGGCAAAAATGCCCAGGCACAGAGCATCTCCAGAGCTCCTTGATTAGAGACTCAGGTCGCTTGTGTGGGATTCATCGTGTCTTCTCCCATGTACGACATTTGATACTAGAGAGACAATGAAAACATGGCATTACAAACATTGCCACTGACCGTCCCCAGCAACAGGGTCACCTTGTTAACACAATGGGTTTCTGCTCTTCCTTCTTCCTTGTAGCGGTGAAGAAGGTGGTTCTCCTGGCAAACGTGGACAGTAATGTTGGAGAAAAAAGACAACGGCAATGAGTCTTGAGGATAATATTGCAGCATCCTACAGGTTCAAGCACCCTGTGGCCCTCTTCTGACTGCTGCAGTTTGTTATTCTTGTTGTTGTTTTCCCCCTTTTCTTAAATATGTCATCACAGAGGTGCCACCACCATCACTGATCGGCTCAGCCTTGGCCAGGACTGTCTTGGAGCCAGCTGGACTTGACTCTATGGGACACAGTGGAAGCTTCTCGCAGCTTCTCGTGGAAGCCTTCCCTGTAGTCCTTTTGTACCTTTTTCCACGGAGGAGGGAGGTTGGTGGGGTGGCCACTGCTCGGGGCCTGGCTGGGCATCAGTCAGTTGGCGAGGAGCAGTTGTTTTCAGCTGCATCACTTGTCTTTCTTAGGTTTTATTTTTCTGTTTGCATTTTCATTACAATTTGTAATTATTTTCATTATTTAATTTCACTTATTAAACTTCTTTTATCTCAACACACGAGTTTTCTCACATTTATTGTGATTCTCCTCCCCCATTTCCTCAGTCCGTGGCCCGTCCCTGTGAAACGTCCATAAAATGTCACAACTCCCCGTTGAGCTCGTGGAGCCCGGGACTTTGGGCTCCGTTTGTTCCGTGGCCACTCCGGACAGCAGAGGTGTCTGTTCCGTGGGGTCACGGGCACCAAACCCAGCTCGGGTGGGAACCAAGAGGGTCCCCTCGTGTTCAGGGCCCAAAGCGCCATCTGTAGCATCTGCCCGTCCTTCTGCGTGCCCAGAGCCTCCTTCTCGGGGCCCAAATCCTCACGTTTAGGGTCTTGGCATGTCTTTCATCATCCCTGGCCTTCGCTCAGAGCCCCCAGTTTCATTTCTAAGCAGAGCTTGTTGCCTAACAACCACCCAGAAGTCGATGTGGGAGTCAGGACAGCCAATCACATTTGAGGAGGCGGGGAGAAGGTCCGTGATTGATATGTAGCCAACCAATAAAGCTTTCAGGCTGCAGGGGTGGTGGTGAGGGTTGAAAAAGCTGGGCACTGTGAGGGCGGGCCATGCTGGCTCCACCAATCATGCCTGGAAGGAGAGTGGTGCATGGTTGATTGACAGGCTTTCTGACCAATCATTTGATGGGATGAGCAAGGGGGCAATCCCAGGCAGCCAATCAGAGGAAACATCACCTCAGGGAAGGGTGGGCACCAGGTCTGGGCAGAGTGACTACTCAGACAGCCAATCAGAGAAAGCATCGCCCCAGGGGCGTGTGGGCCCCAAAGCAGAGCACTGTGACAGCCCAGGCGACCAATCAGAGGCAGCCCTCAGGGAAGGGAGGCCTGTAACCAGGGCAGAGTGACAGCCTAGTGACCAATCAGAGGCAGGGTCACCTCAAGGGAGAAGACTGACAGCCCTCCCGACCAATGCTAGCATAGAACCATGCATGAGGGGACAGCGGCTCCGCCTTTTTTGACATGGTGCACGTGGGGCGTGTCCCAAGGCCGAGCAGCCCCAGCCCCAGGCCCAGGGCCCATGTCCCCCTCCCTTCCCTCCCCCCGGCCACCCCCATGTTCTAGAGCCCCCGTCTCCATGGCAGCCGCCCGCTTGCACAGCCAGTATCCCGGGCCGTGCCACTAGACGGCAGCCGTGGGCCACCCGGCTTCTCTCCGCCAGCGCCAACCTTGTCCCACCCGTGTGGCCCCTGCTGTTCCGTGGGCCGCAGCCCCCGCCGTGGGGCAGAGGCCCCACCAGACCCAGCACCCGCCCTCCTGGCACCTGCTGCTCCTGCTGATGAGAGGACCAAAGTCCCTGAGAAACCCCTGGGCATAATGGAACAAGACCAGGCCTAACGTAACAGGAACTTCATGGAGAAACAGCAGCTCTGTAGAGACTGGACATGAGGCAAAGCGGGATGTCCTTGGTTTGCAAGCTGGGAAAGCGAAGCGTTCCACTAAATGAAGAAAGAGCTGCGTGACTTTTGCTGAGTAGCAGCACAAAACGACACCACACACGCTCAAGAGATCAGGTCCAGGAGCTGACACTGGGGGCACTGGGGCCAAAACGCCAGAAACCCTCGATGAAGACCCTGGAATGCCAAAGATGGATTTATTCCAAAGCACAAGAAAGCTGTGAGGGAAGACACAGGGAAGTACAGAGCTGCGAGTTTAACTCTAGTGGAAGGCAGAATCAGAACAATGCAAAAATCAGGCACAGTCGACGTGGGTTCACAAAGGGAAGGTGTTGTTTAACTAACTAGAAATCCTTCTAGGAATAGGTCACTCAACTTGTGAATGGAGGGAAGGCGATGGATGTAGTTTCTCTTGATCTTAGTAGGGCTTTTTTTTTTTTTTTTGATCCTTTTTGAGGTGGCCATGCTGTGGTGGGGGTGGCAAAGGGAACCCCATGGGCAGGGACAGGGCACAGCAACACCCAGGACCCCATGAGGAGCCCGCTGTCCAGTGTCTGTCCAGCGTGACTCCATTGTCCACAGCCTGGGTAGATCTGAGAGCGGCCCCACAGCTGACAGTCCCCAGCCTCGCTGTCACCACATGTGGTCCCTTGAGTGTTGCTGCCTGTGGGATTCCAACCAAAAGTCCCCTGAAGAGGCAAAACTCTTGACCTGCTATTTCATGGTCACCACTGCCAAGGCGAACAGTGGTTCTTAGATACCTGATCTCCACTTCTTCCTTTGGAAGGACCAGAGTCAGGCAAGTATCACTCATTTTGGTCAATCAGGAACTTACGTGGAGAAGTTGTCCCAAGACACCCTAGAAACCTGCTGGGCCCTCAGACGGTGTTTGTGATTTCTATGTTTGGATCCCTTCAGTTTTCATCGCAGAATGTTGCAGCCAACCTGATCCTGGGGTTGGTTCCCTTCTGGGCAGGAGGCTCAGCTCAAGACCCCCAGCCTGTCCCTTTCAGCCACTTCATCAGCTGGTGCTGCCAGCTCCTGACGTGTTCCTTACGAGAAGGGATTCAGCAGAAGCCGAGTAGATCTAAATATGTACCTATTGCTCCGAACAGATTGTCCATCAGAGCATCACAGGCTCAGGTGGCGTGGAAGGAGTTTCAGAGGTCCCTAGTGGAAGGGACTTCCACCTTCAATGGCAAAATGCAGAACAGGAGGGATCTCACAGCTCCCCAGTCTCTGCTGCAGGGTGAGGACTTCAGAGATGTTACCAAAATGGATTTGCTTACAGAAATTCCTTCATTTTGGAAAGAAGGCAGCAGAAGCACACACTGGTCATAATCTCATTTTATTGCCACAATAAAGGACCTCGTATCATCCCAGAAATCCATGTCACCGATCAGCACCCTGCGCCTGGAGGTGACATATGACACCAACCACATGCTGCAGTTTAAGGTGAATTTCTCCAAATTTACATTCTTCCACTGGTCAAAATAATGTGATTTCCAGGAGTAATGTTTTGGTCAATTTTGTGTTATCCAAATAAATTTCGTATTTTAACCAAATTGCTTTTATTGCTCTTAGGCTTGAATTGACTCATGCCAACTTCTATGATATCCCAAGAAAATTCTCTTAAATCTGGGTAAAAATTCAAACCCAAAGTTGAAATTTGTTTACCACACATAAGAATACGTTTAAATCAATATATCTAAATAATTAAATAAGCCATTTCTGGCCCCAAAGAAAGGTTCCTAATTTCCCAACCCAAATATTTAAAAGGAATTTGAGAAAGAATATATATTGAAAGAAAATGCTTATTTCAGGAAATGGACTCAACCATAATTCAGTAATTCAGATTTTTTACTGTTATTGGTGAGAAAATTCAGTAATTCAAGATTTTTTACTGTTATTGGTAAGAAAAAATTGAACAATTTTCTGTGTCCAACAAAGTCTTTCAGTCTGTAGATTAATTTGTATCAGCCAATAGGAGTATCTAGTGGAGTCCCTCAAGGGTCAGTACTGGGACCAGTACTATTCAAAATATTCATTGGATGAGGGAATAGAGTGCACTGTCAGCAAGTTTGCTGATGACACCAAACTGGGAGGAGTGGCTGACACACCAGAGGGCTGTGTTGCCATCCAGCGAGACTTGGACAGGCTGGAGAGTTGGGCGGGGAGAAACTTAAGGAAATAGAACAAGGGCAAGTGTGGGCAAGTCTTGCATGTGGGCAAGAACAACCCCAGGTTCCAGTATAAGTTGTGGAACAACCTGTTGGAGAGCAGTGTAGGGGAAAGGGACCTGGGGGTCCTGGGGGACAGCAGGGTGACCATGAGCCAGCACTGGGCCCTTGTGGCCAGGAAGGCCAATGGGACCTGGGGGGATTAGAAGGGGGGTGGTCAGTAGGTCGAGAGAGGTTCTCCTGCCCCTCTACTCTGCCCTGGTGAGACCACATCTGGAATATTGTGTCCAGTTCTGGGCCCTTCAGTTCCAGAAGGACAGGGAACTGCTGGAGAGAGTCCAGCGCAGAGTCACGAAGATGATGAAGGGAGTGAAGCTGGAAGAACATAAGGCTGTTGTCAGAGGATGTAGGGAGGCAACTAGGAAAGTTCCCTTATGAGGAAAGGCTGAGGGAGCTGGGGCTCTTGAGCTTGGAGAAGAGGAGACTGAGGGGTGACCTCATTCATCGTGATCAATATGGAAAGGGTGAGTGTCATGAGAATGGAGCCAGGCTCTTCTGGGTGACAACCAACGATAGGACAAGGGCCAGAGGGTGCAAACTGGAACACAGGAGGTTCCACTTAAAGATGAGAAGAAACTTCTTCATGGTGAGGGTGCCAGAGCCTGGCCCAGGCTGCCCAGGGAGGTTGTGGAGTCTCCTTCTCTGCAGACATTCCAACCCGCCTGGACACCTTCTGTGTAACCTCATCTGGGTGTTCCTGCTCTGGCGGGGGGATTGGACTGGATGAGCTTTTGAGGTCCCTTCTGATCCCTGACTTCTGTGATTCTGTGATTACAAGAAAATGTTTTCACTATTTTTATCTTGAATTCTTAAAATGTAACTTGCTAATTTATGCATATTTCATGTGCATTTTCCATGCATAGATTTACAGTTACACAAATGAACGGTACAAGGTGCCGATTCCGCTAATACTCCCCATGGCCCCCGAGAGCACAGTCGAGAATCGACTTTATGTTGTGGTGGATCAGGACAAACCATCTGGCATCCAGGTCCGACACCAAAGCACAGGGAAGGTGATGTAAGCCACACTCATTTCATTTAATTTCATTTTTAACTTTAATTTTATTAACTTTATTTTTCTTTTTTTAAATTTATTTTTTCATTTATATTTTTCCTTGTTATTTATTTGTGTTTTCATTTCATTTTGCCAATTAAAATTTTTCATTTCATTTTGTTAATTTCATTTTTCTTTTATTTATAAATTTAATTTAATTTCACCTCATTATTTCATTATTTCTCCCCCTTCCCTTTTCTTTCCTCACCTTTTTCCTTTTTTTTAAATTCTCCAGCCAAAACATTTTATTGTCCCATCTGTTCCAAATGCCACAAGACAATTTTTTGTGTCCGTCCCATAAAACAACCCCACCTGTCAAATACTAAACTCTTCTTTAAAATAATAAAAATTTAATTGCAAATTGACTTACTTTTTGCCAACCAGAGTAAATTATTTATTCCATAATTCAGTCTCCCACGTTATGGCAGTTGCTGGAAGAACTATCAGAGTGTGACTTAGTTTCTAACAGAAAAAAATTGATTTACACCCAAGATTTCAACATAATCTGTGCAGAAAAATATGTTAAATTCTTAAAAAATGCTAATGTTTAAGTTTTCTTGATAACCATAAAAGCTTTACTCCAAATTGGGGAATAATGAGATTTATAGACACTTTCTGCCATCTTGTTCTATCTCCCCCATTTCATCTGGGATTCTCAGCTCCCGACCTTCACCTTCAGCGGCGTGTTCATTTTGCTTTCTTACCTGGAATTTCTGCTCTTTTTGCGTGTGTTTTGAGGTGATTTTGGTGTCCCTGGTGCTGCCATTTTGTGTTTCGAGGTGATTTTGGTGCCCCAACGCCACCATTTCATGTTTTCAAGTGATTCTGGTGACACCATTTTGTGTTTCAAGGTGATTTTGGTGCTCCTGGTGCCACCATTGTGTGTGCCGAGGTGATCCTGCCACCTCTGGTGCTGCCATTTTGAGCCCTGAGGCCCTGCAACTCTGGGATTGAATTCGTACTTATGGAATTTAAACAAATAAATAAATAAATACTCTCAGCATACCCATGTATTGGTTTTTAATAGAAACATAAAATCATAGAATCATTTAGGTTGGAAGAGACCCTCAGGGTCACTGAGTTCGACCATAACCTGACTCTAGCACTAAACCATAATACAAATATTGACAGTTTGCAAGGGATGAATCATGGAATAGCCATGCATTATTACAGCTATAATTTGAAAATTGAAACATTTTGAGTAAAAGAAAAATGAGAGAAAGCCAGCAGCCTGTCTTGATGCTAACAGCTAACTAGAAATACTGGAAAAGAATAACGTTTTCTCCTAGGGAAGCTCTTTCAAATTAGCAATTTCTAAATCTAGAAATACATTTTCTTCCCTCCCCACCTTGAGAGATCTGAAACAGATCAACCTCAAAATTTGAAGCTGAAAATGTTTTCTGCTGGTCAATGCTTTCCATTGCATGTTCAACGTTCAACAGTCTTTGCTGCATGCTCGACCGTTGTGTGTCAGATAATTTATTAACCTTGTTATTGATAATGGATAATTTGTTGTTAGGTGTAAATAACCGGATGCTTATGATGTCATTCCAACTGAAAATACTTTATATCTTTGCAGTACAAGTTGAATTTTTATGGTTTCCAGCCATTCTACATGGGTCTTGAAGAAGACGGCAACTCCCATGGAGTTCTCTTGCTTAACAGCAATGCAATGGGTAAAAAAAAAAAAAAAAAAAAAAAAAATTTGCTTTCTGTTCTCCATGTGTTTCACTCCAGTGTTCTGTGTTTGCCTTACACAGGCATTTGTTGCCTTCTCACACTTTTCCAGATGTGACCTTCCAGCCCACGCCTGCTCTGACCTATCGCACAACTGGGGGAATTCTGGACTTTCACATGGTTTTGGGGCCGACGCCAGAGCTTGTTGTTCAGGAATGCACCGCGGTACCATTCTCCTTTTGCAAATTCAAAGAGTTTTGGGGTTCTTTTGGTTTGGTTTGGTTTACCTTTTTTCTTTTTCTTTTTTTTTTTCTTCTTCTTTTTCTTCTTCCTTTTCTTATATTCTTAGTTTTATTTTAATTCTCTTTTTTATTCTCCTTATTATATTTTAATTATTTTTAATTTTTAATTTATTTTACTTTTTTCCTGTTTTTTCTTTTATTTTGTTTGTATTTTTATATTTACTTTTTTAATTGTTATCATTGTTGTTTTCTTCCGTTCTGTTTTCACCTATTTGCAATAATTATGATGATTTCTTTTCCATTTTCAGCTGATTGGGTGACCCGTCATGCCACCCTACTGGCCACTGGGATTCCAGTTATGCCGCTACGGGTATGAAAATGACGCCAAAATCGCCAAGCTGGTGGAAGACATGAAAGCAGCCGGGATACCCTACGTACATTGAGAGTCATTACATATTGCGATGCTGCCTGAATTTAAAACAATAAAAGAAATATTACGATTAATGCCACAGTTCAACTTTTCCATGCACTTTGCAGGGAAACAAAACAAAGCAATTTTGTGTTATACATCATCCTGTGCTGAAAAAGCTACATTTTGGTGTGGTTTGGGGAAAATTACAAAAGCTACCTAAATTAAGCATGGCTTTCATTTTACAAACATCCAATTTTAATGTTTTACAAACATCCAATTATTTTGGCATGGAGCGATTCCCTTGTTTCTGGATGGTGTGTAGTAACACAGATGCAGGCAACATCTATATCAATATATATTTATACATCTGCACAAATATTTTTTTGTTCACATGTATGAATTTTTCGTTTTTCCACCATAAATACGGTGGTGAAAGCTGAATTTCTGACTGGGTGGGTTGTGGGAGTTTGTTCATCCAATAACCTGAGCCTTAAACTGCAGCAGATTCCAATTTTACATTAAAAAAAAAAAAATCAGTAGCTTGCCTATTTTTGCAAATGGATGATGAACTTGCTGATGGATCATGCCATTCAGGAAATGACCAAAAAAAGCACTTTATTTTATTTTTTGTGGTGTAAACTACAGGATATCCAGCATGCGGATATTGATTATATGGAATGGCAGCTGGACTTCACCCTCTATCTGCGCTTCGCAGGATTACCAGCTCTAATTACAAAATATGAGAAGAAGGAATGAGGTTTATCCTGATCCTGGTGAGTGTCTAATTCTTGTTTTAAATTACAGCTTTAAATGCCAGTTGAATTCTGGTTTTAAGATACAGTACAGCGTTGCAGAATACAGAATGTGTTTAATGGCGTTTCAGTACTTGTATTTTGAGCATAAAAATAGTATTTATTTTTAAATTCTTTTATTAATTAAATTAATTTTAAACTATTTTAAATTATTATTATTTTTTTAATTAATTCATGAATCCTTTAATTTTAGGACCCAGCCATATCTGGTAACAAAACCAATTATCTTGCCTTCACAAGAGCTTTGGAGAAGGACATCTTCATCAAATGGCCCAATACTGGTAACATCATGTACGCAAAGGTGGGGTTCTTACAAAAGAGGATTATTTTACTAAATAAGCATCACGCGAGGTCAGACGTTGGGGGGAAGACATCTAATTTCATGTACATTCCCAAATTTAGATGACATGTTGAATGCTACAAATGGAAACCTATCTGGTTTGTGTCGGCATTGGACGACGTGGCAGTGAAGCTTTATTGCTGTTGATCCTCATTTTTTAATCCAGTTTAATTTGATTATTTTACCATCTCTTTCCTCCTCCTAGGTCTGGCCAGATCTTCCCAACATCATCGTTAATGACTCACTGGATCGGGACACTCAGGTGGAAGTAAATGCTGGTTATCTTTGGGGACTTACACAAATAGAGAGGGAGCAGCAAATTCGTTCAGGTTTATAGAAGTTAAATGTCCGATTAAATTTCCTCTACGAAGTCGGATGCAGAAAGTGCCCAGTTTTTCTACCAGAACGTCCAAAAAACCTAAATAAAATCAGAGTGAGGTTAATAACGTAAATAAAATCAGAGGTCAAAGTCCAGCCTTTCTGTCAGAACATCTAAAAACTGTAGCAAACCCATGAGTTATTTAAGAAAAAAATAAATTTGTATTTTTTAAAATAACTAATCTAATCCCAACATTTTAGTAGTAGGACACTCCTGTGTCTATGCTTCAATGATTTTTTTTTTCTTTTCCAGATCTACTGAGAGATCACCACTTTTCCAGATTTCTTCCACAATTCCATGACTGCATGGTGGATGAGAGAAATCGCAGACGTCTACACCAAGCCCTGCAACACGTTGCAAAGCTTGAAATTTGACAGCATCTGGATAGTAAGTGTTGAAAATAATTCTATTTCTGAGATTTTTCCACATCTTTTTATCCCAGGATCAACACCTCAAAACCCTCTTCTGATGCCTCCAAGGAAGGAAATAGTCATTTAATGCTAAATATAATTTCAAAAATTTTAAAATTCCTCTTCTGAACAGCATCATTATTTCTGCTATTTTTTTCCATGTTGAAAAATTTTACTTTCTCAAATCTTCATTATTTACTTGTGACCCACCTAAAGGCTCTTTTGCAGTGTTGCTGTTCCGTGAATTCCTAAAGTTGTTTTTTTGGTTTAGGTTTTTGTGTGTGTGCATGGTTTTTTTATTATTATTTTTTGTATTTTATTTGATTTTTATTATTTTAGTTTATTATTTTAGTTTAGTTTTGGTTTATTTTTTACTATTTTATTATATTGCGTTATTTTCTTTTATTTTGTTTTATTGGCAGTGAGAGACTATTTTTTTAACCACTGTGACTTCTGCAAGGTAAAATGAGATAAAAATGTTTAGCTTCCTTCTTAAATGACATGGACTTGCAATAGCTGTAAAATCTATTAAATATTAATAATATTTCTATAGGAAACCACAAAACATCTAGAAACCCAGGAAAATATTTGGAATTTTCACGTGTCCTGGTTGCAACCAGAGGATCATGGGCACTGAGAACAAGTGGCATCATTACCAAGTTCAGAGATTTTAGAAATTCATGTGTCTGTGGCAATATTTTCTGTATTGATTTCACTTTTCACAGAGGAAAACCTGCCTTTTTCTGGAAATATAGTTGAGAAATAAGAAATGGAAGCCTCTGCCTTCAATTAATCTCTATTAATTTTGTGCTTTACTCTCTGGGAAATGAGAAATCCAGAATTTGCCTATGAAGGGAATTTCTCATCAGAACAAATTATCCGTTGAACCAGTGGTTTTTACTAATGAAGAAATGCAATGAAAATCTGAATTTCCCTGTTCATTTAATGGACTTGGCAAAGACCATTAAATATTCAGGGCACGACTTAAATAGCTGAAAGGAACTAATGTATTAAATTGAAGAGGAATGTGTTAATCTGGCGTTTCGCTTTCTGTTTTCAGGACACGAAGGAATCTTTGAGCTTCCTTAATGGCGCCGTTGGCGGCTGCAGAAACCAAGAGCTCAACTTTCTGCCATATGTGCCCCATGAGTCTGATCACTGCTGTAAAAAATTTAAACATTTTAAAATAAAATTTTTATTGGCTAGATTTTTGCATCTATTTTCTATCTTGGGACCTTGCTTTGGACACAGTCAAGACTGCAGCTGTCAGGGTTTTGTAAAATTAAAAAATGCAGTTAATGACTAAAACTTTCAAAAATATCCTTGTGCCTCCTCTGATGAATTGTTATAATATGTAAAATTTTAAGGCCTAATTTGAGGAATGATCTTGAAATCCTTGCTGTACTCAGAAGGGCTTTACTACTTATATAAATTACTATTAATTAGCAACAACTCACTGCTGCTTGGTTAGAATCCTCCCGTTGCCTCCTGATGTGTTTAAATATCATTTCTCAGGAAGCAGAATATTCAGAATGGAGTTTCCTCCAAATTTCTCTGTGTCAATGGTGTTGGTATCAAAAATTTGCAATATTTTCTGAGTTAGGATAAATTCTCTTTACTCTTTATCCTTCAGTAAGAACATCTATAACTGAGTTGCAGGGTTTGGGAAGACAGGATCTGAGGGTGGAGGATTTGAGGGTAGAGGGTTTGGGGTGAGGGTTTGAGCATACAGGATTCGCGTGTTTAAGGAACTAGTGGTGTAGAATTTGGGGGTGCAGGGTTTGGGTGTTGAGGATCTGGGGGTGCAGGATTTGGGGTGCATTTTCGAGGGGTGCAGGATTTAGGAGTGCAGGGTTTTGGGGTGCACGGTTTAGGGATCAGGTTTTAGGGCTGCGGCATCTAGGGGGCAGGATTTAGGAGTGCAAGATTTTGGGGGTAGGATTTGGGGGTGAAGGGTTTGCAGCAGCAGGATCTGGGGATGCAGGATTTGGGGCTTCCAGGTTTAGAGTAGCAGGATCTTTGGATGCAGGAGTTTGGGGTGAAGGGTTGGGTAGGGCAGGATTTTGGGCTGCAGGGCTTTGGAGTGAGGGTTTGTGGGTGCAGGTTTCATGTTTTCAAGAATTTGGGGTGCAGGATTGTGGGTGCAGAATTTTGGGGGGCAGGTTTTGGGGCTGTAGGGTCCTGGGGTCCAGGGTTTGAATCTGCGGTTAGCGGGTGGAGGATTAGGGGATGCAGGGTTTTGGGGGGGTCAGGATTTGGGTTTTCAGTATTTGGGGGTGTATGATTACGGGGTGCCGGGTTTTGGGGTGCAGTGTTTTGGGGTGCAGGGTTTGAGAGTGCAGGGGTTTGGGTTGGAGGATTTGGGGGAGCAGGATATGGGGGTGCAGGGGTTTGGAGGTGCAGGGTTTGGGGGGCAGGATTTGGGGGTACAGAGGTTTGGAGGTGCAGGGTTTGCGGGAGAATGGTTTGGGGTGCTGGGTTTTTGGGGTGCAAGATTCAATGGTGCAGGGTTTGGGGGTTCGGCACATGGGGCTGGAGGAATCGGGGGTGCAGGGTTTGGGGGTGCAGGATTTTGAGGTGCAGGGTTTGGGGGGGTCAGGGTTTAGGGTAGCAGGATCTTGGGGTGCAGGGGTTTATGGTGAAGGGTTTGGTAGGGCAGGATTTGGGGATGCAGGTTTTGGGGCAGCAGGATGTGGGGTTGCAGGGTTTGTTCTTGGGGTGCAGGGTGTTGGGGGGCAGGATCATGAGATGCAGGATTTGGGGATGTACGGTGTTGGGGCACATGGTTTGCAGGGGCAGGCTTGGGGTGGCAGTATTTGGGGGTGAAGGTTTTATGGGTTCAGGATCTGGAGGTGCACGGTTTGGACAGCAGAATTGGGGTGCAGGTTTTGGGGGTTCAGGACATAGGGGTGGAGGATTTGAGCATGCGTGCTTTTGGAGTGCAGAGTTTGAGGGGACAGATTTGGGGGTGCAGGGTTTGTGGGGCAGGATTTAGGGTCCAGGGTTTAGGGCTGTAGGGTTTGGGGTGCAGGGTTCAGGGGTGCAGGGTTTGGGGTCGCAGGGTGTTGGAGGAAGGATCTATGGGTGCAAGACTTGGGGGTGAAGGTTTTGGGGTCTGCAGGTTTTGAGGTTTAATTATGTGAGGTTTGAGGATCTGGGGTGCAGGGCTTCGGGGTGAGAGTTTGGGGGTTCAGAGTTGGCGTGTTCAGGATTTGGGGGTGCAGGGCTTTGGGGGGTCCGGATCTAGGAATGCATGATCTTTGGGGTGCGGGATTTCAGGGTGCAGGATTTGGGAGTACAGGGTTTAGGGTTGAAGGGGTTTGGGGTGCATGATTTAGGGGCACAGGGTGTTGGGGGCTGGAACTGGGGGTGCAAGATTTGGGGGTGAAGGGTTTGAGGATGCAGGGTTTAGGGTTGCAGGGTTTAGGGATACAGGCTTTTAGGGGGGTAGGGTTTGCAGGTGCAGGGTTTGGGGGGGCAGGGTCTTGGGGTGCATGATTTGAGGGTGCAGGATTTGGGGGTTCAGGGTTTAGGGTAGCTGGATCTTGGGGTGCAGGGCTCTAGGGTGAGGGTTTGGGGGTGCAGGTTTCATGTCTTTAGGAACTGGGGGTGCAGGGTTTGGGGGAAGGATATCAGGGTGCATAGTTTTGAGTGCAAGTTTCGGGGAGTCTTGATTTTGGGGTGCAGGTTTGGGAGGGGTAGGATTTCGGGTGTGGGGTTTTGGGGCTCAGGGTTTGGGGGGGCAGAATTTGGGGGTTCAGAACCTGGAGGTGCAGGGTGTGGAGTGGCAGGGTCTAGGGGGGCAGGGTTTGGGGGTTCGGGGTTTGGGGTGACAGGGTTTAGGGGGGCAGGGTTTTCGAGTGCAAGGGGGGGTGAAGGATCTGGGGATGCGGGGGTTTGTGGTGCAGGTTTTGGTAGGGCAGGATTTTGGGGTGCAGGATTTGGGGTGAGGGTTTGGGGTGAAGAGTTTCGGGGGGCAGGATCTGTGGGCGTAGGATCTAGGGGTGCAGGATTTGAGGGGAGGGTTTAGGGACGCAGGATTTGTGAAGGTAGGGTTTGGAGGGGCAGGCTTGGGGGAGCAGAATTTGGGGATGCAGCATTTGAGAGTGCAGGGTTTGGGGAGACAAGGTATGAAAGTTCAGGACTTGAGGCTGCAGGGTTTATGGTCAGGATCTGGGGTGCAAGATTTGGGGATGCAGGGTTTGGGGGTGCAGGATTTGGGCTTGGAGGATTTTGGGTGCAGGGTTTGTTGGGGAAAGGGTTTAGGGGTGCCTGGTTTTGGTGTTCAGGATTTGGGGGTTCAGGGTTTAGAGGGGAAGGAAATAGGAGTACAGGATTTGATGGTGCAGGGTTGTGGAGTGCAGAGTTTCAGGGGTGCAAGATCTGGGGTTGTACGGTTTTGGGGTGTAGGGTTTAGGGTAGCAGGATGTTGGGGTGCAGGGTCTGGGATGCAGGATTTAGGGGTGCAGGATTTGTTGGTGCAGGGTTTTAGGGTAAATGGTTTTGGGGTGTAGGTTTTTCAGGGGGCAGAATTTGGGGCTGCAGTGTTTCGGGTGCAGGTTTGTGGAGAGTGGGATCTGAGGGTGCAGGATTTGGGGGGGAGGTGTTGGGGGGAAGTTTTGGGTTACTGGATTTGTGGGTGCAGGATCTGTGGTGCTGGATTTAGTACTGCAGGGTTTCGGGGTGGAGGATTTGGGGGTGCACGGTTTTGGGGTACAGGGTTAGGTGGGAAGGATCTGGGAGTTAAGGATTTGGGGGTGCAGGGTTTAGGGTAGTAGGTTCTTGGGGTTCAGGGATTGGGAGTTGAAGGGTTTTGGGATCCAGGGCTTGGGGGTGCAGGGTTTTGGAGTAAGCGGTGGGAATAAGGGTTTGGGGGTTCAGGTTTTGTGTTTTCAAGAACTCGAGGTGCAGGATGTGAGGGTGCAGGATTTGGCGCTGCAGGATCTGGGTGCAGGTTGTTGGGGTGCAGGGTTTGGAGGTCAGAATCTAAGGGTGCAGGATTTGGGGGTTCAGGGTTCGGTAGTGCAGGATTTGGGGGTGCAGGGCTTTGGAGTGAGGGTTTGGGTGTGCAGGTTTCACATTTTCATGTCTTTAGGAACTGGGGCTGCAGGATTTTGTGGTGCAGAGTTTTGAGTGCAAGTTTGAGGAGCCTTGATTTTGGGGTGCATTGTTTGGTGGGGCAGGATTTCAGGTGTAGGGTTTGGGGCTGCAGGGTTTTGGGGTGCAGGACTTGGCGGTGCAGGTTTTGGGGGTACAGGTTTCACGTTCAGGAACTGGGGCTGCAGAATTTGGGGGTGCAGGGTTTTAGGGTGAAGGGATTGGAGGTGGAGGGATTGTGGGTGCAGCGTTCTGGGGTGGAGAATCTGGGGGGGGCAGGATTTGCGGATGCAGGGTGTTGGGAGAAGGATCTGGGGGTGCAACATATGGGGGAGCAGGGTTTGGGGCTGCAGAACCTTGTCGTTCAGGATTTGAGGGCAGAATCTAGGGGTACAGGGCTTTGGCATGAGGGTTTGGGTGTGCAGGGTTCAGGTGTTCAGGAACTGGGGTTGCAGAATTTGAGGGTGCACCCTTTGAAGGTTCAGGACTTGAGGGTGCACGATTTCGGGGTGCAGGATTTGGGTGTGCAGGACTCGGGGGTTGGAGGTTTTGGGGGTGCAGGGTTTTGAAGTGTAGGGTTTAAAGGGGCAGGATTTGGGAGTGAATGGTTTGGGGGTGCACGGTTTGAGGGTGCACATTTTTTGGGGGTGCAAGATTTGAGAGTGCAGGGTTTTGGGGCGCAGGATCTGGGGGTGCAGGGTTTTAGTGTGCAGGGTTTAGGCGTGCAGTGTTAGGGATGGAGGTTTAGAAGGAGCAGGGTTTTGAGGTGAAGGATTTAGAGATGCAGGACCTGGGAGTGAAGGATTTGAGAGTGTACGGTTGGGGGGGCAGAGTTTAGGGGTGCAAGGATTGGGGGTGCAGGGTTTTGGGGGGCAAGGTTTGGGGGGCAGGATTTGGGGGACAGGGTTCTGGGGTTCATAGTGTGGGGCTGCAGGGTTTGGGACAGCAGGATCTGGGGGTGCAGGGTTTTCAGGTCCAGGGTTTGGGGGTACAGGATCTTGTGGTGTATGGGTTTTGGGTGTGGGATTTGAAAGAAAATGATTTGGGGGGCAGGATTTCGGGGTGTAGGTTTTGGGTTGCACGTCTTTGGGGAGGAGGATCTGAGGGTGCAGGATTTCAGGGTGCAAGGCTTGGGTGCTCAGAACCTGGGATGCAGGATTTGGGAGTGTCGTGGTTTGGCCGCGGGGAGAGAATCAAAAACCACGGCAGATGTATTTTCCTTAACCCTCTTCCCCCCTCCCGTTTCCCGCCCCCTCCCCCCCTCCCCCTTTTTCACTAAGGACAGGTGATTTTGAGAGCAAAGGAAAAGAAGGACAGAGAGAAGAGAGTTGGAAAATTTGAAAACATTTTACTAATGCTACTAAATAAACATAGAGAAAAATAAAGCAGAACAAATATTACAGAACCACTCTTGCAACTCCCAGCAGCTACTCCGGCAGGACCCTGCAGCCAACTGGAACTAGATTCAGTCTGTCATGAGGCCTCAGCTTGCAGGGGCGGCAGAAAAAAAAAGAAATGAAGCGAAGCAGCACAAGACTCAGCAGAAGAGAGAGAGGGTCCTTTGGGTCCACCTTTTATATCCAGGATGTCATGAATGGGATGGAATACTCCAATTGGTCAATCTGTGGTCACCTGACTCAGACCACCTGCTCTCGTTGCTTACCCCAATGACCCAGGACATTCCACCCCTTATAACATACCATTCACGGCATATTTAAACCTCATCAACACAATCTAATTAATACAATCTATCAATGTGATCTAATTAATTACAACAACTATATACATATATATATGCAGGTGTAGCTCATCATTCTCTTAGTCCATGGACTATCCTTTGGAAAAGCTCATTCAAGTTCACTTATCACACGTCTAGTACATCTCATGATCACTGTTTGTGGGTTAAAGACATCAACTTCAAAGAAGTTGTCAGGCGCCACTCGAAGAAAGTAGCTCTGGTTCCATCACCACCGTCTTGATCTGAAAGACACTTATTAGACACTGTTAGTATGGAAATTAACATCATGCAGTTCAGTCTTGACTATTTTCACCTGAAATCAAATCCCCTTGAGGCACACATCGAACTTCTTCATCTTTACGCATCACCCACCAGGTGCTACCAGGACCTTGGGCAAAAACAATCCCACAAATGGGCTTGCCTTTGCCTGAGGTAGGAGTGACCTAAACTGCCTTTCCTAACATATTTTTCATGTGTACTACAGGGACTTTATCTCCTTCTACAGTACGTAGAATTTCTGATTGGGCAGGCCCAGCTCGATTAGTTGATCCTCTAGTGTTGACCAACCAAGTGGATTTTGCTAAATATGAATCCCAGTTTTTAAAGGTTCCAACACCCAGTGCTTTTAATGTAGTTTTTAACAAACCATTGTACCTTACAATTTTCCCAGAAGCTGGTGCATGATATGGAATGTGATATACCCACTCAAGTGATATACCACACTTCTTTGGCCCAGTTGTCTATAAGACTGTTTTTGAAATGAGTACCATTGTCTGATTCAATTCTTTCTGGCATACCATGTTGCCAAAGGACTTGCTTTTCAAGGCCCAAGATCGTATTTCGGGCTGTAGCAGGGCATACAGCATATGTTTCCAACCATCCGGTGGTTGTTTCTACCATTGTAAGTACATACCGCTTACCCTGACAAGTTTGTGGCAGTGTAATATAATCAATCTGACAAGCCTCTCCATACTTACACTTTAACCATTGCCCCCCATACTATACAGGCTTTAACCTTTTAGCTTGTTTGATTTCAGCGCAAGTTTCACATTCATGAATAACCTGTGAAATAGTGTCCATAGTTAAGTCCACCCCTCGATCACGAGCCCATTTATAGGTTGCATCCCTACCTTGATGCCCTGAAGCATCGTGGGCCCACTTTGCTAAGAAGAGTTCACCTTTATGTTGCCAGTCCAAATCCACTTCAGCTACTTGAATCTTAGCAGCTTGATCCACTTGTTGGTTGTTTCAATGTTCCTCGGTGGCTCGACTTTGAGGCACATGAGCATCTACATGATGAACTTTCACAGGCAGGCTCTCTAGCTGAGCAGCAATGTCATGCCACAGTGTGGCGGCCCAAATGGGTTTACCTCTGCATTGCCAGTTGTTTTTCTTCCATTGCTGTAGCCACCCCCATGAGGCATTTGCCACCATCCATGAGTCAGTATAAAGTACTGGCCACTTTTCTCGTTCAGCAATGTCCAAAGCCAGCTGGATGGCTTTCACTTCTGCAAATTGACTAGATTCACCCTGTATTACTTCCTCCTCCTCTGGGGACATCCCAAAGTCTTTACTTTCTGGCCAGTCTGTAATCACTTCTAAGATCCCTGGGCGATTGGGACTCCCAATTCAAGCTTGTTGCATGATCAATGCAATCCATTTACTCCACGTAGCATCGGTTGCATGATCCGTAGAGGGAACCTTCCCTTTGAACATCCAGCTCAGCACTGGTGGTCAAGGTGCCAGGAGGAGCTGTGCTTCAGTACCAATCACTTCTGAAGTGGCTCAGACTCCCTCATAAGCTGCAAGTCTTTCCTTTTCAGTTGGAGTATAATTGGCCTCCGATCCTTTGTATCCTCGACTCTAAAAACCTAAGGGTCGACCTCGGGTTTCTCCTGGTGCTTTCTGCCAGAGGCTCCAGGTAGGACCATTATCTCCGGCCGCAGCGTAGAGCACATTTTTAACATCTAGTCCAGTCCAAACTGGCGCAAGGGCCACCGCATGAGTTATCTCACGCTTAATTTGTTCAAAGGCTTGTTGTTGTTCTGGCCCCTGCTCAAATTGGTTCTTTTTATGAGTCACTCGATAGAGAGAGCTCACAATCTGGCCGTAGTCGGGAATATGCATTCTCCAAAAACCTATAACAGCCAAGAAAGTCTGTGTCTCTTTCTTAGCAGGTGGAGACATAGCTGAAACTTTGTTGATCACGTCCACTGGGATCTGACGCTGACCATCTTGCCATTTTACTCCTAAAAACTGGATCTCTTTTGCAGGTCCCTTGACCTTACTACGTTTTATGGCAAAACCAGCATCCAAAAGAATATGAATTATTCTTTCACCTTTCTCAAAAACTTCTTTCTCTGTGTCGCCCCATACGATGATGTCATCAATATACTGCAAGTGTTCTGGAGCTTTACCTTCTTCCAGCGTGGTTTGGATCAGTCCATGGCAGATGGTAGGACTGTGTTTCCATCCCTGGGGCAAGCGATTCCATGTGTACTGGATGCCCCTCCAGGTAAAAGCAAACTGCGACCTGCATTCTTGCTGCTAAAGGGACAGAGAAAAATGCATTAGCAATGTCAGAGGTGGCATACCACTTAGCTGCCTTTGACTTCAGTTCAAATTGCAGTTCTAGCATATCAGGCACAGCAGCACTCAACGGTGGTGTAACCTCATTCAAGCCACGATAGTCTACTGTTAGTCTCCACTCATCACTAGACTTACGCACCAGCCAAATTGGGCTATTAAAAGGTGAGCGAGTCTTACTGATCACACCCTGGCTTTCTAGTTGACGAATCAATTTCTGAATAGGAATCAGAGTCCCGATTGGTGCGATACTGTCGATGATGCACCATCGTGGTAGCAACTGGCACCTGCTGATCATCAACCATCAGCAGTCCTACAACAGAAGAGTCGTCTGAAAGACCAGGCAAATCAGATAGCTGTTCAATTTTCTCAGTGTCCACAGATGCTAGACCAAATGCCCACCTATACCCTTTTGGGTCCTTAAAATACCCTCTCCTGAGGTAGTCTATGCCAAGGATGTACGGAGCATCTGGACCAGTCACAATGGGATGCTTTTGCCAGTTTTTTCCAGTTAGGCTCATTTCAACCTCTACAACAGTCAGTTCCTGGGATCCCCCAGTCACTCCAACAATATTGATGGATTGTGTTCCTTTATAGTTTGAAGGAATTATCGTGCACTGAGCACCAGGGTCCACCAAAGCTTTGTACTCCTGGGGGTGCGTTGTACCCGGCCATCTTATCCGTACAGTCCAATAAACTCTGTTATCCCTTTCCTCCGCCTGGCTGGAGGCAGGGCACCTCTAATCTCTGTCTAGCACAGTCTCTGAGTGTGAATGAGAGGTTCCTTCATGAGCATCAGAATCTCTTCTGTCCCTTTTGTAAACTGGAGCAGCCCTTTTCCTAGGAGTTTTCCTTTTTAACTCACATACTCGTTCTTGAAGTTCTGAAGTAGGTGTTTTATGCCACTTATTCATATTTTCTCCCTGCTCACATAGGAAGGACCACAGTGAACTTCTGGTAGTGGTTTGCCTCTGTTCTCTCTCTGGAGATTGGAAACGCCTTCTCCTAATAGCTGCAACATTGATTTGTACAAGTCGTGAATCGTGTGTGTCTTCTCTGAGTGCTTTGATTTCTTGCAACAGCTTTTCAAACCGGTCATCAGATTTTTCACACGATTTCTCCACAGCAGAGACACAAGCCCATAGAGAACCAGCAAGGCTGTCCTCAAATTCCTGGAACTGCTCAATCATGTCACAAACTCTTTCTCTACCGCCAGCCGACAAGACCATTCCTGCCAATGACTTAGCATATGCAGGCGGTGCACTTTGTACTAATCTGTGCCACATAGATCGTGTACACTCAATTCTATCTGGATCTATCCCCTCTTGGCTTTTTGGCCCAAAATAGATGATCTCTCGCACAGCTAATTCTCTCAGGAACTGGATACCTGTCTCCATAGTATTTCATTTCCCTGATGTGCATTGACAATCATCCTTGTGACGAAGTCTTGTTTTCATAGCTGTCAGGAGTCAGGTCCAGAGGGTAGCGGAGTTGTGCTTGCTTGCAACTGCCCTATCAAGGGTGGAATCCTTTGACAGAGATCCCAGCTATTTTGCTTCTCTGCCCTCCAGTTCTGTCATTTCAGCCCCATTATCCCAGCATCGGAGCATCCAGGTGACAATATTCTCGACATCACGACGACTATAGTCCTTTCGCAGATCTCTCAGCTCACCTGGAGAAAAGGACCGAGTAGTGGTCACTTCCTCCCCTGATGATGCTCCTTGGGATGAGTTTGGCCTGTTGCCATCATCTGCAGCATGAGTAGCCTTTCTAGTGACTTTCTTACAACCGGCAACTGATGCTGATATGGGCTCACCATTATCACAGGAGCTGTTATTGTTACAACAGCAACCATGCCCCATGTTTGAGGAAGGAAGAGCTCTGTTAGCCTTTGGACAAGCGACATCATCCGCAGTCAAGGAAGAAGCTTGAGCCTGTGTAGCCGTGGTGTCTGTGACTGGGGGGGCAGTGGCTGCAGCTGCAGCTTCAGCTGCCCTTCCAGCTTCAACAGACACTGTGCAACTCTCATTGCTCAAAAGGGACACAAACCTCCGATTTAATCTAATTTCTCGTAACACTAGTATTAATACTAGCACATTCGTCACGGCAGAGAACACTGTTATAGTTCTATCAAAACTCCACGGATATTCAAAGCACTCAAAACCGTTGGTAATCTGCTTTAACGAGAAGGCGAAAGTATGGTTAGTCAACCTTTCTAAAGATACGCTAGCCCATTTAGCAAACACATAGCTGGATTTTATCTCTCTCGGAGGTTTCTCAAGGTAAAGCAGAAATGAATAGAAACTCATTATCGGATGCAGTATAATAAAGTAAGCCAATGCCAAACCACACAGTACAATCATAAGCATCGTCCAATTCTTTGTTGTTATATAAGATTCTATTCCCCAGAAACACCCAACACAAATAGGGTATAGCCATCCACAATGCAGAAAATAGCTGATACAAATTATACCACAGCATTTTCAAACCAATGTAATTCACTTCTGCCTTAATGCCACTAAATAATATCCTAAGCACCCAGACCCACGAGTCTTATAACTCTATGAGTTGGCACCCTGCCAAGAAAATGGAAAGGTACATCTGACTAGTTTTAAGAGCCAAAAGATCTCCAAATTTCGTGCTGCGCCACGCTTAGACCAACACGTGGCTGTGCTGAGCAGAGCCACGCACAAAGAAAGGGCGGGCAGCGCCGCCTCGTGGCCGCACTGCGCAACACTGAGCATAACACGTGGCCGTGCCGACACAAAGGAAAAAAAAAAACACGCTAGGCACGGACGGCACCAGCCCTCCCCTTTTAGGTGCCAAAATGTTAACAATTTCTTGAGCCCCCGTTTTGCCTGCATTCTCCACCAATTATCTGTCATGGTTTGATCACGGGGAGACAATCAAAACCAGTGGCAGATGTATTTTTCTTAACCCGCTCCTCCTTTTTCCCCCCTTCTCCTCCCCCTTTTCACTAAGGACGGGTGATTTTGAGAGCAAAGGAAAAGAAGGACAGAGAGAAGAGAGTTGGAAAATTTGAAAACCTTTTACTAATGCTACTAAATAAACATAGAGAAAAATAACGCAGAACAAATATTATAGAACCAGTCTTGCTATTCCCAGCAGTTGCTCCGGCAGGACCCTGCAGCCAATCGGAACTAGATTCAGTCTGTCATGAGGTCTCAACTTGCAAGGATGGCCACGAGGCCTCAGCTTGCAGGGACGGCAGAAAAGAAGCAGAGATGAAGAAGAAGCGAAGCGAAGCAGCAGAAGACCCAGCAGAAGAGAGAGAGAGTCCTTCTGGTCTCCACCTTTTACAGCCAGGATGTCGTGAATGGGATGGAATACTCCAACTGGTCAATTTGTGGTCACCTGACTCAGACCACTTCCTCTTGTTGCTTCCCTCAATGACTCAGGACACCAGTAGCACCTTATGCTGTTATCTTGGGACAGACACCCATCTGCATGCAAACATTAACAGCTGCACAAATGGAGCTTCAGTCCAGGGAGAATCCAGACCTTGAGAAACTTTGGGGTTCTACCATCAGAAAGCTCTGAAGTGTTAAAAGGAGAAGTGGCTGGTTCTGTATTGGGGCTGTAAAACAACGCCATCCATCAGGAAAGACCAGGACCTGACACGCTGAGCAGTGACCCTGAGGAGAAGGGCCTGGGCACTACAAGGGATGCCACACAAGCCCGTGCTGCACGCTCACCATGAACAAGGCAGCTGCACATGGGGCTGCATTAGGAGGAGCGTGGGGACCCAGACACCTGGAGTTCTCATCCCATTCGGTTCAGCACTGGTGTGACCCTACACACAGGGGTGTGTGCCAGTGTGCGGCTTCCCAGTTTGGAGAAGCAGGGAGGAACTGGAGAGTGTAGGGCTCTGCCAAGGCAGGGTTTGGGACATAGTACACATAGTGTGGGATGCTGAGGGACCTGGGCTGCTTTGGCTGAGCAGCACTGGGGAGGCTGCAGCAGTACAGGAGTAGCCTGAGTGTTTGAAGGGTGGTTTCAGAGATGGTGGAGGTTTTCTTTGTAGTGGGAAAGAGCATGAGAAAGAAATAATGGCACAAAGTGCAGCTGGGGAGGTCCAGGCTGGACATGAGCAGAAAGGAATGTGACTGGAAGGGCAGTGCTGTGGTGGAGCAGGTCACCCAGAGGGAGTCTGCATCAGCCCAAGGCTTCGTGCTTCAAGGAACAGCTGGGGAGGATGGAGAGATATCAGTAAAGAAAGCAAGATGCTCAGACAAGAGCAAGGTGATGTACCAGGGTGGATGTCTCCAGCTTGCAGGGAAAGAGGTGCAGGTGATGCCACAACAGGCTGCCGTGGAGATGATGAAGAGAAGTAAAAAGGCTGAAAGTCCCCAACATACATGATCTCCTTCTCCCCTTAGCTATGGCTGTTGTCTCCACCTCTGATGCCTGTGAGGAGACATCTTGCCCTTACAGCACAGGGGCCTCATGGCCTCCTTGTCCCCACTCTGGGAAATGTGTGAGGGACAGCATCTGCCTTCCCAGGGGTGGGGGTCAGGGCTTGACCCTTTTGTTAATGGAGTCAGGGCTTCAACCTTTGATTAATAACACACATCCAAGTTTACTCAGCATCAGAGCCACCTTTCCTTTGCTTTTCCTGACCTGTCATCACTGCCTCCATTTTTTGGCTCTAACCGGCCCCTGGGGATGATTTCTCAGTAGTGTCCCTCAGTGGGACCCATTAACATTACAAGAAACTTCTGAATTTGCATCTGACGTTGACTTCCTGAGAGGTTTTTTCAACTTCCTCTCAGGGTCTGAGGTTTATGGACTCAGCACCAAACCCACCAGACGGGTCATTAAAGTGCCTTGGGCTGCTCCTGTGCTGCTGAGCTGGGCTGGGCCCCTGGGACAGAGGGAGCTCATGGCAAGCGGCAGCGCTGCAGAGACAGCTCTGCCCAGGAGCAGCTCCTCTGCAAAGCGCAGCAGGGCTGAGGGCACTTCCAAGGGGTCTCAGGGAGACGAGCAAGTCAGAGAGAGATTAAATGTGGTCAGGATTGGGAGGATGACTGAGAGCTCACTGGAGGAGAAATCTATGCAGGCCTTCATACGGTAAGTCTGTGGGTGCAGGGCAATGCAGCTGCAGCTCCTGGAGGCATCTCCTAAAGCTCCCACAGCCACAGCTTGTGGGATCTGTAGGGAAGGGGCTCTTGTCAGGCAATGTTGAACAGCTGTGAAGCCGGGTGAACACCCAGGGGTGCCCAGGGCTGTCCTGCAGAGCAGGGTCCCTGCATCCCAGGGCTGTGCCGGGGCAGGGACTCAGCCGCCTGCCAGGCACTCAGCACTCAGCCTGCCTGGGGAGATCCCCTTGCACTACAGGGAGAAGCTCTGCATGAAATTAACAACCCCAGCAATGCAGGGTCCTTCTGCTGTACAGAAGGTGCTGCCTGGGTCAGAGCTACACACAGCTCCAGATCACTGCAGAACATTCCCAGGGAACTTTTAAAATAGTACAGCAAGGCAGTGGCTACCTAAAAGGGAACGATCCTGTTCTTTCAATCTCTTACTCTGTTGTCAGAGTGGGCACTGGGACATAGAAACTCATCTCTCGGTTCAGGAGGAGGCACTGAAATTCCTGATCCATTTCTTTTAGAGGTGAATAAACCTCTGAGTATCAGAAATCAACACCATGGCTTACAGACAGCATCAGGATCACTTTTCCAGCCTCATCAGGGCTGGTCGGATGTTCCCATCAGAGCCGGCCCACACAGAGCTGCCCCTGGGCAGTGCCCGGCTGCTGGGAGGGGTCTGCAGGGCAGAGCTGAGCACACAGCAGCTGGGATGGGGTCTGTGACACTGACAGGGAGGACACCTGGGGACAGAGACACAGCTGCAGGCAGGGACAGCTCCAGGCAGCAGAGCAGGGTGTGTTCAGGAGTTCTTTTGGTATATATCTGCTGGGTGTTGTCTGCTGGGCAATGACCTGACTCTCCCCTTAGGATAGCCCATCTTCAGGAGCCCTGCCTGTCCTGCTGGGCTCACCAGCTGCCCCCAGAAAGGCCCAGCTGTCCTGTAGGATCCCAGGAGTGCTGAGCCTTTCCTTGGGGTCCACACTCTCCTGCCAGAGTCCTTTGCTTCTCTTGGTGAGGGGTCGTGTCCTGCTCTCTCCATCACATCTCCACCTCTGGGCTGGGACAGAGAAGAGTTTGCAGATCTGCCCTTTCAAACAGAGCTCCCCTGCTCGCATGTGAGTCCATGTGTCTGGGCTTTTTAAAGAGTAATTTCCGTGTGAACCAATTTTCGAGGCAGCACAAGGGCAGAGGTCCTGCTCCTCACAGCACACTCAGCCAGCACAGACCAGAGAAAGGAAATGCATTTCAATTGGGGGTGATTTCTGTGAAAAAGAGAGTGGCTTTGCTCAGAGGATTGTATGATAATTTTCTGTTGTCATTTCCTTTTTTTTTTTTTTAACAGTGCCCCATGCCCTTTGCCAGAAGATGTCCAACAGCAGTTCCATCACCCAGTTCCTCCTCCTGCCGTTCACAGACACATGGGAGCTGCAGCTCTTGCACTTCTGGCTCTTCCTGGGCATCTACCTGGCTGCCCTCCTGGGCAACGGCCTCGTCATCACCACCATAGCCTGTGACCAGCACCTCCACACCCCCATGTACTTCTTCCTGCTCAACCTCTCCCTCCTCGACCTGGCCTCTATCTCCACCACTGTCCCCAAGTCCATGGCCAATTCCCTCTGGGACAACAGGGCCATTTCCTTCACAGGATGTGCATTGCAGATCTTTTTTTTTCTCTTCTTGGTCACAGCAGTGTATTGTCTTCTCACCATCATGGCCTACGACCGCTATGTTGCCATCTGCAAACCCCTGCAGTATGGCACCCTCCTGGGCAGCAGAGCTTGTGTCCACATGGCAGCAGCTGCCTGGGCCAGTGGGTTTCTCAGTGCTCTGGTGCGCACAACCAATACATTTTCACTGCCTCTCTGCAAGGGCAATGCTGTGGACCAGTTTTTCTGTGAAATTCCCCAGATCCTTAAGCTTTCCTGCTCATATGCCTACCTTAGGGAGCTCAAACTTATGGTGGTTTCTGCCTGTTTAGTGTTTGGGTGTTTTGTTTTCATCGGGCTGTCCTATGTGCAGATCTTCAGGGCTGTGCTGAGGATCCCCTCTGAGCAGGGATGGCACAAAGCCTTTTCCACGTGTCTCCCTCACCTGGCCGTGGTCTCCCTGTTTGTCACCACTGCCATGTCTGCCTACCTGAAGCCCCACCTCGGTATCCTCCTCCATCCTGGGTCTGGTGGTGTCTGTTCTGTAATCTTTGGTGCCTCCAGCAGTGAACCCCCTCATCTACAGCATGAGGAACCAAGAGCTCAAGGATTCCCTGAGGAAACTACTTGAATACTCACTACTTCAGCTTAATAAGGTTCACGTTATCTCACTAGGGCTACAAGAGAAATAGTCAGGACTAACTTTTCTTCATATGTCTCTATATTTTTCCATAGTGCTTTTTGCTGGGCTTTGGTTTTTGGTTCACATCTGTAATAATATAATTCTTGGTCTCCTGCGTGTCTTTTCTTGAACCAAAGACCTCACGCGCATATCTATATGTGCTTCTTGGTTTTTGATGAACTCAATAAACAAAGCTGTAGAAAACAATTTGTCTCAGGTCCCATTTCTTCACACTCCTCTGGAGCTGCAGGAGCAGCCCCAATGGCTTTCGGGTGCCTGTGGCTGCCTCAGTGGTCGCTCCCTTTCTGCTGCCTGTGAGTCAGGGCCAGAAGCTGGATGCCTCTTCCAAAGATGGTGTCAGGAATACACCCAAGGTGCTGCTCCCTGAAAAGGACTTTTGCTCTTTTGAGGTTCTTGATGGATTCAGGGGGACAGGCTTAGAGTCCCAGAGAGGTGTGTTAAGGACCAAAGGCTGGGCAAAGAGCTCCCTTCTTGTTTGCACACGTGCAAGAAGACTGACACAAGTATTGGACTTATCTGCCTGTTGCTGTCCCACCTGCAATAGTAATGATGGCAGATGCTGTCTTGGAGAGGAACTGTGTGCACCCAGGAGAGCTCAGGGTATCTTCGGGGACAGCATATGAGTAAACTTTGGAAGGAGGGGCAGGTTACTCAAGAGAAATACAAGAATTCTGTGAGGTTATGGAGGGAGAAAACTAGAAGGGCCAAACCCCAACCAGAGCTACACCTGGGTACCACTGTAAAAGGCAACAAGAAATGTTTCTATAGATATATCAGCAACAAGAGGAGGGCTAAAGAGAATCTCCATCCCCTGATGGACGCAGAGGGAAACATAGTGACAGAAGATAAGGGAAAGGCTGAGGTACTAAATGCCTTCTTCACCTCAGTCTTAATAGTCAGACCAGTTGTGTTCCAGGTACCCCGCCCCCTGATCCAGAAGACAGGGACAGGGAGCAGAATGAAGCCCCAATAATCCAAGAGGAAATGGTTGGTGACCTGCTACACCACTGGGACAACCACATGTCTATGGGGTCATGTGGGATCCATCCAAAGGTGCTGAGGGAGCTGGTGGAGGTGGTCACTGAGCCACTTTCCATTACATACCAGCAATTTTGGCAAACCAGGGAGGTCCCAGTTGACTGCAAGTTGGCTAACATGATGCCCATCTACATGAAGGGCCGGAAGGAGGATCTGGAGGACTACAGACCTGTCAGTCTAACCTTGGTGCCTTGGAAGGTCATGGAATAGATGATCTTGAGTGACATCAGGCAGCACATACAATACAACCTAGCAATCAGGCCCAGTCAGCATGGGTTTATGAAAGGCAGGTCCTATTTGATCAACCTGATCTCCTTCTATGACAAGGTGACCTGCTTATTTGATGAGGGAGAGGCTGAGGATGTTGTGTGCTTAGACTTCAGTAAAGCTTTTGACACCGTATCCCACAGCATCTCCTGGAAAAGCTGCAACTCATGGCCTGGATGGGTGTATCTGCAATGGATAAAGAACTTGCTGGATGGCCGGGCTCAAAGAGTTGTGGTGAATGGAGCCGAATCCAGTTGGCGACTGGTCACGAGTGGTGGCCCCAGGGCTCAGTACTGGGGACAGTTCTGTTTAATCCCTTTATCAATGATCTGGATGAAGGGACTGGATGAAGCGCACCCTTAGTAAGTTTGCAGATGACAGCAGATTGGGTGGTAGTGTTGATCTGCTGGAGGGTAGGGAGGCCATACAGAAGCATCTGGACCAGCTGGATCGTTGGGCTGAGGCCAATTGTATGAGGTTTAACAAGGCCAAATGCCAGGTCCTGCACTTGGGTCACAATAACCCCACGAACGCTACAGGCTCGGGGAAGAGTGGCTGGAAAGTGCCTGGCAGAGAAGGATCTGGTGGTGTTGATTGACATCTGGCTGAATATGAGCCAGTGTGTGCACAGGTGGCCAAAAAGGCCAATAGCATCCTGGCTTGTATCAGGAACAGTGTGGCCAGCAGGACTAGAGAAGCGATTCTGCCACTGTACTCAGTACTGGTGAGGCTGCACCTTGAATCCTGTGTTCAGTTTTGGGCCCCTCATCATAAGAAGGACATTGAGGTACTAGAGAGAGTGCAGAGGAGGTGATGAAGCTGGTGAGGGGCCTGGAGCACAAGTGTGATGAGGAGCGGCTGAGGGAACTGGGTCTGTTCAGCCTGGAAAACAGGAGGCTGAGGAGAGACCTTATCGCTGTCTACAACTACCTGAAAGGAGGTTGGAGCATGGAGGATGTTGGTCTCTTCTCCTAAGTAGCAAGTGATAGGACAAGAGGATATGGCCTCAAGTTGCGACAGAGGAGGTTTGGATTGGATATTAGGAAAAAATTCTTCATGGAAAGGGCTGTCAGGCATTGGAAAAGGCTGCCCGAGGAAGTGATGGAGTCACCATCCCTGGAGATATTTAGATGAGGTTCTTAGAGACATGGTTTAGTGCTAGAGTTGGGTTATGGTTGATGATCCTGAGGGTCTCTTTCAACTGAAATGATTCTATGATTCTATGATATCAATCAGAGTATTCTTCTATCACTTCTTCTAAGTGCTCTTATACATGCACGCCTCTTTACCTACAGTCCTGAAACTTGTCTAATTAAGTGCACAAGCCTTGAATACTAGATGTAAGTGACATGACTTTATCAGTCTTGTCTGATACCTGCCAGTCCCAGGCAAACACCTCAGGTACACTGGGGCCTCTCGAGGTTTGCACTGGATGCTTACAGTGAGACCATGGAACTCAGCCTGAAAATCTGAGAACTCCCCTCAAAACTTAAAAACCAAACCACCACCACCAACAAAAAAACCCACAGTCTTTTTTCATGAAATGAAATAGTTCAGTATTTCCAATAAAATGTCTGTGGAGTTTCTATCCTTCCAAAAGATGAATTTTCAGAATGTGTATGAACTGTGGGAGAAGAAACATTGACCTTTCCTGGCGTGTGCATTGCCAGATTTCTGCCTATCACGCTGTGTATTTAATCCCCCTGAACATCCAGGTGTTTCTACCTGTCCTTATTCAGCTCACTATGTCTGAAGTCATCTCTTCAGAAGCCTGTCTGGACATTTGCACTTTCCATTGCTTTCCAGAGGTTCTTCTTCCTCTTACTCTTTGTTTCTTCAGAGCCTCTCACCTCTCTCCCTGCTGTGAGCTTCAGGCAGGTAAAACTGAATTGTCTTTCAGCCTTCACTCTCATACTCCCTCTAGGCAACTCTTCAATTGTGGCGATGGACCTCACTGGAAGTTGCTTAAACTAGTGATAGAGTATATTTTATTGTTCATTAAGTTCTGTTGTGTTTTCTTTCTCTTTTTTTTTTTTTTTTTTTGCTTTTTGCCAATTAAAAAAGCCCCTCTGTGCCTGTTTACATCCAGATCTCTAAGGAAAGCAGGTAGTAATTACTGCAGAGAAGCTGTAACAACCAGGTGGAAACTTCAGTGGAGAATCTGATGTAAAGAAAAGTGATGTAACTCCCAGGGGGCCAATGAGTGAAACAGAGAGGCTGGAGAGGTGAGGAGTAAGGATGTCCATCCCATGTCTAGGCTCAAGGGGCTGCTTTTCCCACCTGTCTAACCTCCTTAGGAGATACTCTGCACCAGTATCCACAGGAAAATCCTTCTATTACTTCTTCAGAGTGCTCATTGAAAATGTCCTCTTTACCTACCCCCTGAAACCTCTCTAATTAGTTTTACAAGTCTTCAACACTTGAAGAAAATGATGGAAGAGACATGGCTTTTTAGGGCTGTTGTCATTTTAATGAGTCCATGGAGTATTTGAGGCTGAGTCCATGAACCTCAGGTACTGAGGAGAGACTCAAAAAAGTTCTCAAGGAGCCAAAGGCAAAAGCAAAACCCAAGGTTCCTTGAAGCATTAATGGGCTCCACTGAGGGCTGTTCCTGACAAAGCCTCCCCAGGGACTTGTTAGAGCAGATAATGGGAGACTGTGATGACAGGCAGGCCAAGGCCTTGTGCAGGTGACTCTGATGCTCAGAAACCGCTTGGTTTGCTTTCTGAAGCAGAAAGGAGAAGCCATGACCTCCAGGCAATGGGAAGGGGATTCTGTCCCTCATACACAGCTCAGGGTTCTTCCTGGGACCGTGGGATGTGGGTGTGCAAGGCCGAGGGAAGGACAACACTGGTACAACAACTTCCAGCTTCCCCATGGGGCTGCAAGGAGGCAATGGGGCCCCAGTGCCATGTGGACAACGTCTTCTCATAGGCCTCAGTGGCAGAGACAACTGCCATGGCAAAGGGGACAAAGCCCTGGGTTCTATTTGTGCTTTCCAGCCTTGCCAGTGTCCACGGAATGGACACGACAACCTGTCTCCAAACCCTCTCCCTGGGTAGGGCCTGTGGGCACTTTGGCAGAGATTCTTTCCCAGCCATGTCCCTGCTGCTGGCCTGCCATGTCCCTGCTGCTGGCCTGTCACCTCCCAAGACAGAACTGACCTCACAGTCCCCTTCACAGCCACATGCTTCTTAGTGGATTATGAATTTCTCAGACACAATTGACATCATAATACCATAACCATCCATCACATTTTACGGCTCAGGACCTGATCAGATAAAAGTATGCTTGTTTAATAAAATTTATCAAATATATTCCCTACTAGAGGTTTGAGTGGAGAAACACTCTTCAGCGGAACTGCTGTATTTTTGTTGACATCTTTTCTGTTTCTTATTCTTTTTGTTTTTCCTGTGCCTATTCTGTCTTCAAAAACCTCTCCAAGGAAAAGATTCATTGAATCGCAGAATACTTCAGGTTTGAAGAGAGCCCTTTTCTCACTTGCCTCACTCTCCTGCTCAAGGCAGGGTGAACCAGGTGAGGTTATTCAAGGGTTCCTCCCAACTTTGCATCATTCACAAAGGAGCTGAAAGTGCACTCGTCACATCGTACAGAGGGAGAATAAAGATGTTCAACAGTGTTAGCCCTAGTGCTGGTCACTGAGGGATGCTGCTAGTAACTGGCTGCATGGAGGACTTTGTATCACTGATGACATTTGGCTTAATTGTCCAGCCAACTTCCCACCCAGCTTCCAGTTCTCCAGCCCAGAGATCACTGATCTGGCTACTAGGGCACCATGGAACACCATGTCTATGGCCTTGCAAAATTCCAGGTATGGAGGCAGGCTGACCAGCCTTCAATTCTCCTTCATGCTTTTCCTGCAGATGGGTTTGATATCTGCCTTTTCCAAGGACCTCGGAACCCCTCTGACTGCTCTGGCACTTTTGAGAGCACAATCCAGAATGACGGGCACGGGTGACATGACAGACAGGAGCACTTGCAATGAGCTTGTCCAAGGCAGCTGAGATGAATCTCCCTGGGCCAGTGGGGCTTGTTCCTGGAGTCACACACAGAAATGTCAGGATCTGTCAGGTGTCCACATCTTAGCTGGCCTCATGGACTCCTTATGCACCAAGGATGTTCATAGACAGAGTCTGTGCCTTTTACACACAGAGGCAGGAGTCACAGTGTCTCTCTGACCTCCTGTTGCCACTCCAAAGGGATGGGAGGCACCTCAGCATTACGCTATGCCACCGTGCTCTGCACTTATCTGAGATGCCCCAGGGCATGAAGAATGGCCACAAGGACCTTGGCTGAAGGAAGCACATCCCAATGCTGTATTCAGGCAGTTAACAATGGGATGCTACTTTGAACATGAAGTAACCTCGAGACACTGACTGTCTCAGAGGCCTTATTGGAACCCCCAGGAACAGCTGATGGCATTTGTGCTCACTCGGTATCATCTCACCTCACATACATGATGTGCATGCTCACATCTCATCTGTACAATGCAAACATGGACTGCTGACCTACTCATTCAGTTTCCCTCCATGGCGAGAAGAACAACCTCTGTGAGCTGAGGAGAGAGGCCAGTGCTGGAAATGGTGGTTGTGAGAGGCCAGTCCCTCATGGCTGCCCTGGGGCAGATTCCATGGGGTGTCCAGTGCACACGGGCACAGCCCAGACCCTGCTCTGCTGGTCCTGCAGGTCTCTGGCAGGAGGTCTGGCTGTGAGAGGACACTTCTGTTTGCCCCAGCCCTGCACACACACACTGTCAGCTGTACACTGGTGTTTGCATCTGTGGGCCACTTTCATGGGCATGTTCTTGAGAGACTCTTTGGAAGAAGACCTAAACCTGCCAGGCCCTGCTGTGAGGAAATCACCTTCCTTTATGGAAAGGCTGTTCTGAGGCCAGCTCTGTCACACAAGTGCCCATTGCCTGTCCCTGCCTGCAGTCACAGGACTGACACACAGCAGGACGGTGACCAAGCTGCCAGAGCACTCAGGCTTTGAAACAATACAAGGGAGCAGAAGGAGAGTGTGGGAGTGGAACGAGAACAGCTCTGGAGGACAAAGCGCTGGTGCTCCCTGGCAGTGCTGTCGTGCTGGACTCCTCCCCTCTACCAATGCACACAGGAACTGTCCCTGCAGCTCCAAATATGCCTCAGAGGAAGGATATAGTGAAAAGAGAGTCACTACAGGGCCCTTGATTTTGTTTAAATACACACAGAGCATGGCCAGTGGTTATAAAAGAAAAGCAGACAGTGAATTTGAAAGGGGATGGCAACGTTATCAGAATAAAAACACCACCACCACCAAAAAATATAGATGACAGGCTGGGCCTGTATTTAGTTACATTAAAACTCCTATTTAGAAGCAAATGAGCAGTTTATTACTTCAGAAAACACTAAGACATGAGTTTCCACAGGTCATCCTTGAGCTGCTGGTTCCTCGTGTTGTAGATGAGGGGGTTCCCTGCTGGAGGCACCATCGAGTAGAGAACTGCCATGATCAGATCCAGGGAAGGAGAGGAGATGAAGGAGGGCTTCAGGTAGGCAAACATGCCAGTGCTGATAAACAAGGAGACCACGGCCAGGTGAGGGGGGCACGTGGAAAAGGCTTTGTGCCGTCCCTGCTCAGAGGGGATCCTCAGCACGGCCCTGAAGATCTGCACATAGGACAGCACAATGAACACAAAAACCCCAAATACTATTAAGAGACTAAACACAAGAAAGCCAGCCTCAGTGAGGTAGGTATATGAGCAGGAGAGCTTGAGTATCTGGGGAATTTTACAGAAGAACTGGTCCACAGCATTGCCCTTGCAGAGTGGCAGTGAAAATGTATTGCCCATGTGCAGCAGAGCACTGAGAAATCCACTGGCCCAGGCAGCTGCTGCCATGTGGACACAAGCTCTGCTGCCCAGGAGGGTCCCGTAGTGCAGGGGTTTGTGGATGGCAACATAGTGGTTGTAGGACATGATGGTGAGCAGATGCAACTCTGCTGAAATGAAAAAGACAAAGACTTGGGCAGCACATCCCATATAAAAGAAAAGCAGACAGTGAATTTGAAAGGGGATGGCATCCCATATAAGAAATGGCCCTGTTGTCCCAGAGGGAACTGGCCATGGACTTGGGAACAATGGTGGAGATGGAGCCCAGGTCGAGGAGGGAGAGGTTGAGCAGGAAGAAGTAAATGGGGGTGTGGAGGTGCTGGTCACAGGCTATGGTGGTGGTGATGAGGCTGTTGCCCAGGAGGGCAGCCAGGTAGATGCCCAGGAAGAGCCAGAAGTGCAAGAGCTGCAGCTCGTGTGTGTCTGAGAAGGAGCTGGGTGATGGAGCTGCTGTTGGACATTTGCTCTGGCTGTGAACATGAGGACCTGTCATAGGAGGAAAAGACAGTGACAAGTTAGGGGAGACTTCTCTGAGCAAAATAAACATGCTATTTCTCATGGAAAATCCCATCCCTGAATGAGGGGTGTGTCAGCTCATTCTCCGTTTCTACCAACTGAGAAACATGGTTCATCACAGCTTAAAATGTAGCTTGGGCACCTAGTTTCCATGAATACATCTCTGGGGCAAGACCCCCTGTGTTGGTGTCAGAACTAAAATGGACCCACATTCCCACCCCAACCCCAGAGAGCAAGAGCACCAGGCACAAGTGGAGAAACAGGGAAGAACATGGCAGTGCTCCAGAACAAATAAAGCAAGGACAAAAAGGCAGACGGGCATGCCGTGAAACCTTCTGCTTACCTGGCTGTGCTGCTGCCACTCACATGATGACACTGTAGAGCAAGTTCTTTCAGCACCTTTTTTGAGTACAATGTTCCAGGAACCCTTCACCTGGAGGTCCAGCTGCCAAGGTGGAGACTCGTGACCTGGACCCCATGTCTTTGGGGCAGAGGCTCTGCTAGGTAGGAGCGGAGGCCAGGGGGTTGCACTGGGAATGTGTCTGCACTGCAGTCGATGGCAGGGAGGTTCCTGAATCCCCTCCCCAGCATTTCTGGTAGCAGCTCCCTCTCCCTGCCCATGTCTCTGCTGCCTGGAGCTGTCCCTGCCTGCGACTGTGTCTCTGTCCCCAGGTCTCCTCCCTGTCAGTGTCACAGACCCCGTCCCACCCACTATGCGCTCAGCTCTGCCCTGCAGACACCTCCTGGCACCAGGCACTGCCCCTGTGTGGGCAGGGGCTAAGAAGCAGCTCAGACAAATCCTAGTGAGGACTGGGGTCTCAGTGCCTTCTCCAGGGCAGAGAAATAAATCCCCATCTCCCACTGCCCACCCAGCCAACTAAGAGTGGAAAACCCACAGCTTCTCCCCACAGCACCGTGGGGGTCTCCCTGTCAGGCTGAGCGCTGACCCTGGCAGGCAGCAGAGTCCCTGCCCTGGCACAGCCCTGGGGTGCAGGGACCCTGCTCTGTGGGACAGCCCTGGGCACCCCTGGGTGCTCACCTGGCTTCACACCCTTCACACCAGCAGAGGAGCAGCCCAAGGCAGCACTTTCTCTGTTCCCTCTGGGCTTCCTCCAGGTATACCTGGGGCTCCAGGGGCACATCCTTGGAAACAACCCGAAGTAATCAGTGATGTTGATTCTCTCTCCTCTGCACAGACACTTCTTGCCAGCATTGTATTCTTCGTATTAAAAAATAAATTGGTATGAGAATCATTCTTTCTTGTCCCATCATTAGACAGGACACCAGGAATGTTACAGCAAAGGATCTAATTTTGCAAAGCTGGGGGAGGAATATCTTCAGTTGAATGGCATTTTATTAGGTTTTATTATTTATTTATTTATATTTATTATTATTTATTAGGCATTTTATTCTGGTTTTATACTCCTAGGTCTAGAGAGACATTCAGCAAACTTTGGACCATGTCATGTCTGTACTCTGTAGCAAAGCCTTTGCACACATGAGGTCTTGGACACTTGGTGCCAGGTTTCCTTGTGGAAGGTCAGAGCTGGCCTGGTGCCACAGCTGGGGTGGTTCAGCCCCGATTTGAGGCAATGGCCTCAGTCAGGGACCTGACTGGGTGAGCTGGGGCTGTCAGTGTTGGAGACAGAGCTGTGACATGGATGGCATAAACTGCCAGGTAAGGTGGCAGATGTTCGTTCATCTGGTCTTCAAGGACAGCAGCCTCCAAGCACAGCAGCAGTCCAGATCAAAACTCAGTCTAGACCTGTAAGGCAATTCAAGGGTCCCATAATGAGCTGACACTACCTCAGGAATAGTTAAAGAGGAAACGAGAACACTGTGTGGCCACTGCTGAATTTAGTAAGGGAAAGAAGTGATATTCTCTGCGTCTCTTGTCCTCCATCTTCACCAGCAAGGTTTCCCAGGCCTCTGTGACTGGAGGCAGGAATCTGGAGGAGAACCACCAGCAGTGGATGGGGATCAAGTCAGGGTCACTGGAACTAACACGATCTTTTCCAGTCTATGGGACAGGAGGGGCAGCATCCCAGGAGCTGGGACAGCAGGACGATGTCACAGTGAGGCCACTCTCCACCATCTTGGAAAGCTCATGGAGGCTGGGGGGACTCCCTGACCACTGGCAGCTCTCACACATTGTGTGCACTTTTCAAAAATGGCCAATGGATGAGCAGGGGAACTAAGGGCTGTACCCCAGAACATGTCCACTTCTACCCCATTTCTGTGTGTCTGAAAGAGAAGGTGACGGGGTTTACCCAGGGCAGGTTGTGCCTGTCCATTCTCTTTGCTTTCTGCGAGGAGAGGACAGGCTTGCTGGACGTGGGCAGAGCAGTGCTGGTCTGGTACCTGCAAGTCAGCAAGTCATTCAGCATCATCCCCCACAATATTCTGTGTCCAAGATAAGAACTGTTGGGACTTCAGAGACTGGAAATGCAGGTGACGGTGTGTGTCAGTGTACACCACATAAACATTTTGGATTCCTTTGTGCCTTTGCACCAACCTGGCATCTGTTCCTTGGTATTCTTTGGCTAGAAAAGAAACAACTCCCCTTTGCCACCTCCTCCTCACATCATAAAAAAAGGAGAACAGGTATGGAAGAGGGAGGATTTGGGGGCAATTCTGTCCAAGAGGTGTACTCTTTCAATGATAAAAAAGGTAGAAGAGAGATGAAAAGCACTGGTCTAAGAACTTCATGCAATAGGTCAGCTACTGAGACATAGCAGCTCTTTTGAGAAGCAAGAATGACTGTTGAGAATGAAATTAAAAAGCCTTAGTTCATCATAATCATTGAGAATAAGGAGTTCCCTGTGACCGTTATTAGTGATAGTACCACTATTGAAAAACATCCTTGAGAGCATCTCTGTTGTCCCTCGGCTCCAAAGCTCAGCCTGCTCAGATTTTGAAAGGACGACTTCAGACCTCTGCCACCCAAATCTTCACAACTGTCTCTCATTGAAGGTCTTTTACCCCAGGAAGGAGAAAACTCCCAATGCAGGCACCAAACCATTGCCCAACCTGCCTGGAGAGCCAGGACAGCTGTACCGCACAACAGCCGCCCTCGAGGGAAGCTGGAGGTGATGGGAATTGAAATGGTTTTGACTGAAATAGAATTACAGAATCATTTAAGTTGGAAAAGATCCTGAAGACCATCGAGTCCAACAGTAAATCTAACACTGCCACGTCTACCACTAAACCATATCCCTAAGCGCCACATCTGCACATCTTTTAAATACCTCCAGGGATGGAAGCTCCAATCCTGAGCTGGCAGGACAACATCGGCTGCAGGCTGGTTGGCAGAGTTTCTCACACCCTTCACTGAGCAGGGCAGGGTGTTTGGGAGATGGGTGCACACTTCAGTTTCCCGCATCCCAGGACAGTGCCTGGCTCATCCTTCCCTTGGGCTTTGGCCTCCTGTTTCTTGAGACGCAAAGCTGGTGGACCTTCTCTGGATAATCATGTTAAAATGCACCAGTAATCCTCCAAGTGTTTGTCTATTTTCTCTAATAGTATCAATATATTTTTAAAATAAAAATAAAAAAGGAAACAAAAGGTTAATCTGCCTAAATATAAATCTCTGCAACACAGCAGTCTGCATATACGATAGCCATTCCGAGCACTGCCAATTATATGGGCTCCACTATAAGGCTTGATACCCCCTCCACAAGTACATACCTACGTGGTTCAGATGAAGGGTGGTCTTGCACAAGTCACCCTTTGTGTCCCCCGATGCCATGGACACATGGCTTGTCTCTCCAGAGAGTGGCAGAAGCTGTGTCCGCTTCTCAGGACAGACTTCTTGCCAGAAAGACACAGACCCAGGGGTAGCTCCGGGTAACTCCTTCAGATGAAAAGCATCTGAACGACAATACAGTCATTGGTCCCAGCCAGCACAGGTTCATGAGGGGAAAGTCTTGCCTGACCAGCTTAATTTTGTTCTAGGACAAGGTTACCCATCTGGTTGACCAAGGGAAGCCTGTCGACATGATCTTCTTGGATTTCAGCAAAGCTTTGATACTGTCTCTGACAGTCTCCTCCTGGACAAGATGTCCAGTGTACAGCTGGTTAAACACACAATGCGGTGGGTGAACAATTGGCTGATGGGCCGGGCTCAAAGGGTTCTAGTAAATGGGGTTCTGTCGGGCTGGTGACCAGTCACTAGTGGGTTCCGCAGGGCTCTGTCTTAGGGCCAGCACTCTTCAATGTCTTCATAAATGACTTAGACTCAGGACTTGTAGGATTGCTTAGCAAGTTTGCTGATGACACCAAATTTGGGGGAGCTGTTGACACTCTTGAGGGCAGAGAGGCCCTGCAGGGGGATCTGCACAAATTGGAGAACTAGGCAATCATCAGCTGCATGAAGTTCGGCAAGAGCAAGTGCTGGATTTTGCACCTGGGACATGGCAACCCTGGCTGTACAGACAGACTGGGGGATGAGATGCTGGAGAGCAGCTCTGCGAAGAGGGAGCTGGGGGTTCTGGTCGACGTCAAGTTGAACATGAGCCAACAGTGTCTCTGGCAGCCAAGACGGCCCCATGTCCTGGGTGCATCCAGCACAGCATCACCAGCCGGGAAGAGAGGGGATTGTCACTTCATGTTGGGAGTAACATCCCATGGAAACTGCCTAAATGCAGCACTGGGAAGTTCTTCCTTTAACCAATGCCCATTCCTCATGACGTGGGCCATCTCAGATGAGTACAGAGCAGGGTGACACACCACAGGGCTGAGATGCCTCCCTGCAAGTGTTCCTGTCTGCTACGTCACCCTTGCCCGTGATGCTGGGCTGCGCTATCAAAAGCGCCAGAGCAATCAGAGAGGTTCTGGGGTCCTTGGAAAAGGCAGACTTTAAACCCAACTTCAAGAAGGGCTCTTTATTAAAATCCAGCCGTTTTTCCCAAGGAGAGCTGCTCCTCCACCTAAATTAGCGGCGCCAGCAGCACAGGCCTCGCAGGGTCCGTCGCCATCTTGGCTGCTCCCTTGGATTTCTCAGGATGAGGATGGTCTGAGATGCCAGGGAGCAGATGGAGGGTTCACTGTCCTCCTCCAAGGGTCGAAGGGCTGCAACAGAAAGAAGCAGAGCCCAGATGACCTCCCACGTCTGCAGAGAACCCCAGGCATCCCCTCCCGACCACGCTCCCTACTCACCGCTGCAGATCTCAGCCAGCTTCTCCTCCTCCCTTCGGTCCCTCAGGGGCTGCGCAGCGAGCCCTGGGCACAGAGTTCGGTCAGAGCCCTGCTCCCTCCCCGTCATCAGAGCTGACCCCAGAGGAGCCCAGTAGCTGAGATGGTGGGACCGAGCAAGGCGGCCACCAAGCCCACCTGTGTGGGCAGGGCTGGGAGAGGAGGCAAAGGCCCTGCACGGGGTAGCCAGGGCTCTGGCAGCCACAGGGCTGCTCCTTGTGCCAGGGCAGCGGCGGGGACTGGGGCCAGGCTGCTGAAAGAGGGACCCCGGGGGCTGTGACTCACCAGTGAACCTCACAGCCGCCTCTCGCAAGCTGGCCTGAGCATCCTTCAGGTACAGCAGGCTCTGACTCAAGTATTCTTGAGCTCTGCTCCTGTCCTGCTCCAGCTGGAGAGAGCACAAGGGGATGAGCATGTCACTGTCTGCCCCCCACCCCGAGCTGGCCGGACCAGTCCCTCCGCCCAGGAACCCACATTCCCCTTCCCCCCGCCCCCGGCAAATCCCGCCTCCCAGCCAGGAGCCCTGTGGGGCTGAGGCTGAGAGAGAGACACAGTCAGAGGGGTTCCAGGGGGGCTGAGAGCCCTCCCTCCTGCTGGGTGCGGGGCAGAAGGAAGAACCCTTGGGGGCTCTGTTCTTGAGGACAGGCAACAAGGATGCAGCTTGGGGCTGCAGCAGGGCAGGCGAGGCACATCTGCAGAGCCCACCGCCCAGACATGTGAGGCAGCCCTCATCCGGCCTGGGCCCTGGGCCTTGGAGGTTTTCCTCACCAAGCACTCTCCAATCCGCCATGTCTGCTGTGTCTGTGTCAGGCGTTTGAGCTGTTTCCACTCGAGCAGCTCTGCTGCAGCAAGGAGGGCTTCCCTGGCGGCCTGCAGAACAGCAGAAGCTGGGAGATGGCACCATGGCCTGGGGATGGAGACCCGGTGTCCCCCTCCTCCGGGCTTTGTTCCTGGGATGATCCTGCCCTTTGGGAGCAGAGACATGTCCTGGCCCAAATATCTGGGGCTCTCCTGGGCACAGCCTTGGGGAACAGGTTCTGAGGTTCGAAGCTCGAGCCCCAGCACCTGCAGGGACAGCTGAGGAGCCCGTAGGGACATGCCTGTTCAGGCCTGGGTGGCCACGGGTGGCTGCTAAGCCCTGCGGGACCAGGTAGGGCAGGTGGTGGAAATGGCCGTGGCAGCTTCTCTATTGCCGCTCGCGCTGGGTCTGCAGGGACCCTTTCTGTGGGCTGCGCTGGAGGAGGCTGCCAGCAGCCCTGTCCCCTGGTGCTCAGGCCACACGTGTGGTGTCAGCACGCCCTCCTCTGCCTCAGTGCTCAGCATGGAAAGCCGTACCTTGGCCACGCTGTCGCTCTGGTCGCTCAGATGAAAGAAGAGGGGGAGCAGTGCGCGGCGCACGTAGCTCTTCATCCTCTTCTTGTCACGCCCCACCACTGACTGCACCCACTCTCTGAAGAGGCAGATGGAGAGCTCTCGCAGCTGGCTGGACTCCTGGGAGGAAGGAGGAAAGCTGGTCTTCAAATCCAGCAGCTGTCTGCCCACAGTGAGCAGAGGCAGTATCGGGGCTGACGTGAGGGGAGATGCTGCAGGGTCAGATTGTGCAGCAGGGAGCTGTGCTGGGCTGCAAAGCCCAGAAGCCATCCCAGGAGAGCCCAGGGGAGCACACCCTGCTCCCAGTGCTGCCCATGGGGCTGGGCTGAGTCTCCGCAGGGCTCAGGCTCCTACATCAGCCTTACATCGTCAAAGAGGGGCAGGAGCTTTTCCACCAGCTGCTCAGTGATGGAGCTGGTCTCGTCCCTCTTCAGGTGACCCATCGTGCTGCGGAAGAACGCCAGGACCTTCCTCTTGATTTCTGTGTTGCCATAGTCAAGCAACCCCACGACTTGTGGCAGGAGGAACTGTATTCTTCTCGCCTGTATGAAAACCAGTTTCCTTTTCATGAAAGTGTCGAAGACCACCCTGGCAAAAAAGCTGCTCGCTGAGCACCAGTCTCCTGTCTGGCTTCCTGGCAGGTGGTAGCACAGGAATCTCTGCGGCAGCCTCCTGGCAGGTGGTGGCCATGGGCACACCAATAGGGATGCAGGAGGGCAGGGTTAGGGCAGGGAGGGAAGAAAAACAAAGACTCCCTGTGCCCTGCTCAGCCGTCCCCTTTTCCCACAGGCCCCAAGGGGCAGATGGCTTGGAGAGCCTCTGTGCCTGAAAAGCTCCCCAGGCAGCCATCAGGCCCCAGCAAGGCAGGGAGGCTATTTGGAGCACTCGCTCACTGCCTGACTCCCAGCCAAGGCCAAGCCACCGCCTCACGCACTGCCCCAGCCCCAGCTGCCAACACGGCTCCCCTTGACGCCAGCCTGCTCACCGTGTCATGTCTTTCTGAGCCACTGATGAGGCCTTCGGGAAACCGGGAGTCTGTCACCAGGAGTCTTCTGCGCAACTTCTTTAAGATCTTCTTCAGAGGCCGGGGCGTGGAGACCATCACCTCCCACATGGCCACGACAGTTCTGCAAGCCAGAGCGCTCTGTCAGCAGGGCAGCCTCGGCCACAGCAGCATGGCCGGGCTCAGCGCTGCAGGATGGTTGGGATGCCCTGGGCAGCAGCAGAGGGCTGAGCTGGTGCTCCCGTGGGGCTGGCAGGAGCGTGGTGGGGGGCTCTGGGCTGGCTTGCTCAGCTTTGGCTGCTGCGGGCCTGGCTGACCCCCAGGGCTGGAAATCGCGGTGGGATGGAGGGTCCTGCTCCTCGGGGCTGTCCTGCAGGATTCCTTGGTTCTGGCAGCCAGAGCGTCTCTGGGCCTTTCTCCCCACAGGGAACAAGGCCTCATGGCTTTTGGGGCCGGTACCTGTCTCCTGGTGGAGCGATCCTCAGCAGCGTCGTGAGCACCTTCCCAGGTCTCCTGTCAGCCATGAGGAGAAGCAGGGACTCCACGCTCTGCCGCGCTGGTGCCGTGCTGATGCTCTCCAGGTTTCCGTGGATGCACCTCATGATCTTTGGCAGCTGGAGGGGACACAGGTGAGGATGGTGCTGCCACTGGAATGCAGCCATTTCCTCAGCTGCCCTTTCCATCCCTCTCTGCCGCCTTCAGGTGGCTTCAGGTTCCTGAGACACCAGGGGGTGGCAGGGAGGGATGGAGAGAGGAACAAGGCCTGACTTGTCTGAAGGGCTGGGCAATCCAGCGCCAGGCCACTTACATCCGCCAGCCAGAAGTCAGGGAATTCCATGACCATGTCCAGCAAGTCTGCTGCCCCCATCTTGTCAAAGATGCTGGTGTCTCTCATCGCCTCGATGAAGGCAAGGACGATGTCTGTCCTCTCAGAACTTCTGAGGTAACTCGCACAGGACTATGGGAGGAAGGAAGGAAGGAAGGAAGGAAGGAAGGAAGGCAGGAAGGAAGGAAGGAAGGAAGGAAGGAAGGAAGGAAGGAAGGAAGGAAGGAAGGAAGTGAAGCCATGTCTCACCAAGTACCCTGATGCTGCTGCTTAGCCGGGCAGTGCCAGCAGCCGGGCAGAGACGCCCGGCAGTGCTGGCGGCAGTGCCCGCAGCAAAGCTGGCAGCAGGGGCGGCAGTGACTGCTGGGGAGGATGAGAAGAGAGGCCTCGGGGTGAGTGAGAAGGGGTTGGGCTCATGGGCACAGGGTGCTGGCCCTGACGCCAAGCAGGGCTTGCTGGTGACCAGGAGAACTGGCGCTGCTGCTGGGACACTGGAGTGCAGCCCTCGTGTCGTCCCTGCGCGGGGACAGCACGAACCCTCTCAGCAGGGACAAGGAGGCCATGTCAGCCCCGCTGATTGTGGAGGCCTTTGCTCACACAAGTCCCCTGCTGATGCCACCAACAAGAGCGCCAGCAAAAGCTCTTTACCATGACGTCAAGTTTTAGCGAATCCTGAGAGGAGCTGTCAGGATCTTCCAAGAGGGGTTGTGCTTGATTCCTCCTGCCTGAACAGTGGGGAAACACAGAAAACTCAGTAAGACAAAGCAGCTTTGCCGGCAAACTTCCCAAACCACTTTGAGATCTGCCCTCAAGATGGCAGGGCAGAAGTGGTCAAGTAGAATTCTGGAGGGCGTCAGGAATAGCTTCTTGCTACAAGCACTGGAAGCGCTAGCCGGGAGGACGCAGAGATAGATCTGCTCTTCACTGGCAGGGAAGACATGGCTTTGGGACATGGCAATCAGCAGTAGCTTTGGCTCTGGGAACCACAAAACAGTGGGGTTCAAAACCCTGAGAGGAGGGAGGAAGGAGAACAGCAGAGAACAGATGCTGGACTACAGGAGAGCACTCAGCTGCTGCAGCAAAATGACAGCTGGGATGCTATGGGAAGCAGCTGGGAGGGACAAAGGAGGTGAGGAAGAGAAGCAGACCCATGGCGAGATGTCTGTGTGTAGAGGGATGAAGCCCAACACAACTTCTCTTACTGTTTTGTCCAGCCAAGAATACAGCGAGGTGCCGAAGAGCATCTCGAGCTAGAGTTCTTGCGCCTTCCCAGGAATGCTGGAAAAGGAGGAGATGCCCCAGCAGCTGTCCCAGCACCGGGATCTCGATTTCTTCAGAGTGGACGTTGCCGTCTGTGCATCTCTGAGAGAGGCGCTGGGCCTGGGCAAGGGAGGCAGAACAGCAGAAGGGTTGAGGGTAGGCAGCTGGTGCCAAAGGCCCGAACCCAAGCGTGTGTCCAGGGCTGGCTCCGGGGGCAGTCAGGGCTTTGCAGGGCTGTGCTGGCCACAGCTCCCAAAGCAGCTGGTTGGGCAGCAGCCCCGTGTGGGGAGAGCTGCAGGCTGCTCTGGGGTGCAGGGGTGGGGAGACAGCCAGGCCGGAGAGTGCTTGGCTCCTTACCTCCAGTGTGGGATTCTCCGCCAACACAAAGCACAGCTCCTCAATCCTCCCCAGGGCCCTCTGCCGCACGTGTGCTCTCTTAGAGCTGCTGAAACTCAAGAGCATCTGGGAAGAGAGAAGCTGCTGGTGAGCCCTGGGAGCAGCCACCCACTCTAGCAGAAGTAGCACCGTTCAACTCCTGGGCTGGACTCGCCCACTCCATTAAGGCTTCGTCTAGTCTCGAGCAAAGCCTGTAGTGGGATTCCTGCCCTGGGGTCCCTGGCAGGCTTGGGACAAATGCCCCGGGCCAGCCCTGTGGCCAGGCAGGAAGGTAGATGCCACCCTCTGCGGCCACTGTGCTGCGGAAGCGCCTGGCGGGCAGCCCCTGCTTCCCTGGGGAGGTGGGCACCCTCCCGGCAATGCGCTCTGTGTATGGCACAGAGTGGGACTGTCCACTCCAGAATGGACACCCCGTCCCCCCAGGGTGAGGAACAGCCCTTGTGAAGCCCCAGCTTTGCACACGCCAGACCTGGAAGATATTCTGCAGCAGCTCGCTGACTCTGGAGGCACGAGAGTTGAGAAACAACGCCTCCAGCATGTTGTCCATGGCCCGCATGGTCTGCAAGAAGACAACGAGTTGTTGCCGTGTTTCCTGCCATCCGTCTCACTCCCAGGAGACTGATGTGTACTCCCAGCACCAAGGGACGACTCCTGCGCTGCTTCGCCATGCCTGGGAGCGACCCAGGGGCAAATAACCTGCTACGGGCAGAGCAGCCTGCAAAACTCGATGTGGCCAGGCCCATAGGCAGGGGACGAAGGGCTGAGGGTGGGACAGCAGAGCTGAGAACGTGCCCTGCCTTGGATCTCTGGTCATATCGCAGCACGTGGTAGCAGGGAGCAGACAGAGAAACTGGGCGCTCCTGTAGCTCATGCAGCACTTACTTCTAAGTAGAGGTAACGGTCCATGTCCTCCGCTTCTGGTGGAAGCAAGAAGACACTGGAGAAGCAAGCTTGGAGGAGGCTTGTCTCCTTGCCCTCCAGCACCCTGTCCACTGAGCTGCAAAGAGAGAGAGCAGCCAGTTGCACACAGGTGCTGGGAGCAGTGCCTCAAAACCTCGTGCAGGGGTCCCCAGTACGGATGGGCAGGTACCTCAATTCGGCAATGGCACGCATGGCGATCTGCCGCAGTGAGGTGCGCAGTTGGTCCCTGGGCTCCTCTTCCAGCAGCACCTGCAGAGCACAGCCGGGATGGGACCTGGCAGCTGCCAGCACCCAGTGCCACCAGCCGCCGGCCCTGCCCGAGCCTTGTCCTCACAGGGTGCCGGTGCCAGGGGGCCTCGATCCGTTCCCCAGAGCTGCTGGGTATCCCCTCACCTTGATATTCTCTGCCAGCTTGTATCTCTGGCAGAAGACATCTAGGCCCCTTGGCGAGAGGCGGCGCCTGCTGGTGTCACACAGGCCACGGATGCCCATAAGAAATCCAATCTTCTGGCTTTCCTCCTGGGAGCCAGGGAGCAGAGAGACAAACAGGGACTGTGAGACGGGGAACACACGCCCAGCGGCACCGCAGCATTGGGGTGCGGTGCCATGTGAAGACCTGGGAGAAGCAGCTCTGCCCAGCCAGCACCCTCCAGCAGCCCCGCTGCAGAGCCCCTGTCAGCAGATGCCAGCACAGCTGCCTTTGAAACGGCTGCGGTTACCTTTTCTGCACTGCTGAGAAAAGCCACGATGAAGTCCATGTATCCCCTTAGAAATTCGTTCACTGGTAACAATTCAGCATCTAATAAAGGAGAGCAGGGAGGGCTGCAGAGAGGGTCTAGCGGCAGGAGAGAGCAGAAGGAGCTCTGCCGCCTGTCCAGCCCCGTGCCCGCTTCCCCGGCACAGTCTTCCCATGCGTGTTCAGGGCTGGAGGGTGTCCGGCAGACGGGCTGCGATGCTGGAGCCAAGCAGGATGGGGAAAGCACCCAGTGCAGCAGGTGAGGAACTCGCTTCAGACAGGCAGGAAAGTCCCCGTCCCACAGCATGGCTGCCTTCCGCCTGCCCAGCTGCCTCTCACTGCCCGTGCCATGGAGCAGGAGCTGGGTCCCCTCTGCCCACAGAGGTTGTGCTGGAGCCGGCTCCCAGCTCGGTGCAGCCCTGGCCTTCAGGCAGCATCATGCCCACCACCCGTGGGAACCTCCCTGCCAGCGTGTGGGGAAACATGATCCTGGCATCGAGCAGGGAGCGATCGCTGGTCCCCACCGTGCCCAGACAATCAGGGCCCCTCACTCACCGATTTTCAGTGGCTGGACCACATCCACCTGGTTGGGCTGCGGTGGAGGTCTGACCTCCTGGGGAGCCCCATCCTCCTCCTGCCAGGCCAGCCTGGGGCGGCTGGGGGGTCTTTTCAGCTGAGCCATCCTGGGGCGGCTGGGGGGTCTCTCCGCCATTTGGGGGAAGGTGGAAGCTCTGGTGAAATGCCTCAGCACTCTGGGTCTGCCAGAGGCAGCTGGGAAAGATGTGGGCTGCACTTGTGTGCTCCTCGCTGGGGAAAGATGTGAGCTGCGCTCAGGAGCTCCTTGCTGCAAGTCTGCCAGGGGCAGCAGGGAGTCTACCGGCGGCAGCTAGAGTTAGGTTGTGGTTGGACTCAATGATCTTAAGCGTCGCTTCCAACCAAAACAATTCTATGAATCTGTGAAAGACGTGGGCTATGCTCGGGGCTCTCGCCAGCTCCGTGCTCACACCCTGTCGCGTCGCTGTCCTGCTGGACAGTGCGGGCTGGGGCCCGCAGCTGCGCTGAGCACACGCAGGGCAGTGGGTGTCACAATGTGAGGTCACAAAGGGCCCCACTGTGACCCTGCGCCTGGGGAGGGAGGTCAGGGTGTCCCCTTGGGAGGCTCAGGGCCAGCTCAGCCCTGGGCACCCGGGTGCTCTTGGGGTGGCCTTGGCTAAATTTGAATCCCAGTTTCTAAAAGTTCCACCACCCGTTGCTCTGAGCACAGTCTTTAACAGTCCGTTGCACAGCTCAGTTTTCCCGAAGGCTGGTGCATGACAGGCGATGCAACAGACCCACTCAATGCCATGCTCCTTGGGCCAGGTGTCTACGAGGATGTTCCAGAAAGGAGTCCTGTTGTCTGGCTCGGTTCTCTCTGGGCTGCTGTGTTGCCACAGGACTTGCTTTTCAAGGCCCAGGACAGTGTTCTGGGCAGTGCCGTGGGGTATGGCGTATGTTTCCAGCCATGCAGTGGTGGCTTCCACCATTGTAAGCACAGAGCTCTTGCCGTGGCGGGTTTGTGGCAATGTGATATAGTCAATTTGCCAGGCTTCCCCATATTTACACTTCAGTCATCGCCCCCCATACCACACAGGCTCCGACCACTTGGCTTGCTCGATCGTAGCGCATGTTTCACAATGGTGAATAACCTGTGCAACTGCGTCCATGGTCGAGTCCAGCCCTCGATCACGAGCCCATCTATATGTTGCATCCCTTCCTTGATGGCCTGAGGCATCATGGGCCCAATGGGCCATAAATAATTGACCTTCATCTTGTCAGTCCAAATCTACCTCAGCCACTTTGATCTGGGCAGCTCGATCCCCCAGCTGGTTGTTGGGATTGGGTTCTTCAGTGGACCGACTCTCGGGCACATGAGCTTCCGAGCGGCGCACTCTCACAGGCAGGTTCTCCAGCCGGGTAGCAATATCTCGCCCGGATTCAGCAGCCCAGATGGGTTGGGCTCTGCACTGCCAGCAGCTCTGCTTCCGTTGTGCTGACATGCGGAAAAAACTTGACAGCCTGTGAGGCTATAAAACTTTACAACCTGCCAGGTTATAAAGAAGGTACGTTAACTCTTGTTATCTCGTCCACTCAAGGATGCTGCTGGATGCTGCAGAACTTCTTATCTTTGCAGAGTTTGCTGTCTTCAGTAAGGCCTTGTTTCTAATATCATAGGCTGCACAAAGCTCTAAGCTAGACACTTGCTATGTGGTTAGTTCCCTCTATCAGCACCACGGGGCATTTCCCGCCATCCACGAGGCAGAGCAGAGATGAGGCTTCTTAGACGCTGGGGCCTCCTCAGCCCCTGTCAGGATGGCGGGTGCTGGGTCTGGTGGGGCCTCTGCCCCACGGCGGGGGCTGTGGCCCAGGGGACAGCAGGGGCCACACCGGTCAGACACGGTCGGCGGTGGCGGCGAGAAGCCGGATGGCCCATGGCTGCATTCCAGCGGCACGGCCCGGGATACCGACTGTGCGAGCGGGTGGTGCCACGGAGACACGGGGCCTGGAACATGGGGGTGGCCGGGGGGAGGAGAGGGACGGGGAGGGTGGCAGAGAGGAAGGGGCCCCGGGGCTGGGCCGGGGCTGCTCGAGCTCGGGGCAGGCCTGACGGGCGCCACGTCAGAGCTTGGCCTGGCCGTCCGCGAGGCCGCCTCCTGCTCACATCACTCTTCGCCACCATTGGTCGCGAGGGCCATCAGTCTCCAGCTCTGAGGTGATCCTGCCTGGGATTGGCTGCCTGGGCTGTCACTCTGCCTTGGTTTGGGGCCCACCCTGCCCTGAGGCGCTCTTTTCTCTGATTGGCTGTCTGGGATTTCCTCCTGGCTACTCCCATCAAATGATTGGTCAAGATGCTTATCAATCCCCCGTGTGCCACTCTCCTGCCAGGCGCGATTGGCGCAGCCAGCACAGCCCGCCCCTGAACGCTGCCCAGCTTGGTCAAATCTTGCCACCTTTCCTGCAGGCCTCCAAGCTTGATTGGCTGCTTACATATCAATCACATGACTTGCCCCGCCTCCTCGAATGTCATTGGCTGTCCTGGGTCCACTGACTCCCCACCAACTTCTGGCTGGTTGTTGCCAGGCAACGAGCTCCACCTAAAACTGAAACTGTGGGCCCTGAACAAAGGCCAGGAGTGATAAAAGACACGTTGGGACCCTAAACGTGAGGATTTGGGCCCCGAGAAGGAGGCTCTGGGCACGCAGAAGGACGGGCAGATGCTACAGATGGCACTTTGGGCCCTGAACACGAGGGGACCCTCTTGGTTCCCACCCGAGCTGGGTTTGGTGCCCGTGACCCCACGGAACAGACACCTCTGCTGTCCGGAGTGGCCACGGAACAAACGGAGCCCAAAGTCCCGGGCTCCACGAGCTCAACGGGGAGTTGTGACATTTTATGGACGTTTCACAGGGACGGGCCATGGACTGAGGGCAACTGTGTGTGTGTGGCATCAACGGGCGGGAAGGGGAGCGGTGGTTGGTGAGGACGTATTGGATCGTGTGGGACCTGAGCCTGACGTCCATGGGGTGGAACAAGGGGTGGAGAAAGGACCGTCGTGGTGTTGACACTGCTCCTGCGTGGAGCTCCAGAGGCTGCAGGGGGATTTCTGCTCCACCGGGGACCAGCAGGAGCCAGTGGCCCGTTCATGTCTGTCACCTGCTCTGGGGGCTGTGACCTCAGCAGCACCTGCACAGCAGGATGTCCTCACTGCCAACACCGGCTCTTTGCTCTGTCTCCACCTCTGTCCCCCATCTGCCCGTGCTCTCCTGCCTCACAGGCACCTTTCCCACCTGCTCCAGAACCCACCAAGGCCTCTGTCTGTCTCTGTGTTCGTGTGGCAGATGTTACCTCAGGAGTGTTGTCCCAGCCAGGTCACTGCATTCTTTCTCTTCTCCCTCTGCTGTTGCCATGACTGATGTGCTTTCTGACCTCACGGACCCTCTTGTCCTGCCTCCCTTCTGCTGCTAAACCCTGTTCCTGCAAGAGAAATGACAACCAGTCGGTGTCCCCTCTGTGGCATCTGGACCTTCCAGAGCTGCACGGCTGGTGGGAACTGTCACCATCAGCCAAGGCTCTGTGCGAAGTCTCCTCCTGGCACAGGAACAGCTCTGGCTGTGCTTGGTGAGCACCACGCTGCCCGAAGGAGAACAGCAACACTGGCAGTGACTCCAGCTGGGAAGAGATGGTTTGAGGGCAGGTTGGCAGCAGACCCTGAGGCTGTGCTGGGAGTGGCCACATCTGGCTCCTCCCAGCAGGATTTTGGAAAGTCCTTTCCCAGCTGTGAGCACCAGGCCAAGGGCATGGAACAGAAACAGCCCCCAGCCCCGGGGGCCCCAGCCCCCAGCTGGCCTCTGTCCCCAAACTGAAAACTTCCAAACAGGCTCTCCCTCTCGTCCCGACTGACTCGGTGGGGTGAGGGCAGAGTTAACTTTCGAATAAGTTGTGCGGTAACTCGGAATAATGACAATTACTCGAAGCATTCGATTAAATCACAAATGGTGACCAGTCACTAGCGGGTTCCGCAGGGCTCTGTCTTAGGGCCAGCATTCTTCAATGTCTTCATAAATGACTTAGACTCAGGACTTGTAGGATTGCTTAGCAAGTTTGCTGATGACACCAAATTTGGGGGAGCTGTTGACACTCTTGAGGGCAGAGAGGCCCTGCAGGGGGATCTGCACAAATTGGAGAACTGGGCAATCATCAGTCGCATGAAGTTCAGCAAGAGCAAGTGCTGGATTTTGCACCTGGGACATGGCAACCCTGGCTGTACAGACAGACTGGGGGATGAGATGCTGGAGAGCAGCTCTGCGGAGAGGGACCTGGGGGTTCTGGTCGACGTCAAGTTGAACATGAGCCAACAGTGTCTCTGGCAGCCAGGACGGCCCCATGTCCTGGGTGCATCCAGCACAGCATCGCCAGCCGGGAAGAGAGGGGATTGTCACTTCATGTTGGGAGTAACACCCCACGGAAACTGCCTAAATGCAGCACTGGGAAGTTCTTCCTTTAACCAATGTCCCCGTGCCCATTCCTCATGACGTGGGCCATCTCAGATGAGTACAGAGCAAGGTGACACACCACAGGGCTGAGATGCCTCCCTGCAAGTGTTCCTGTCTGCTACGTCACCCTTGCCCGTGATGCTGGGCTGCGCTATCAAAAGTGCCAGAGCAATCAGAGAGGTTCTGGGGTCCTTGGAAAAGGCAGACTTTAAACCCAACTTCATGAAAGGCTCTTTATTAAAATCCAGCCATTTTTCCCAAGGAGAGCTGCTCCTCCACCTAAATTAGCCGCGCCAGCAGCACAGGCCTCGCAGGGTCCGTCGCCATCTTGGCTGCTCCCTTGGATTTCTCAGGATGAGGATGGTCTGAGATGCCAGGGAGCAGATGGAGGGTTCACTGTCCTCCTCCAAGGGTCGAAGGGCTGCAACAGAAAGAAGCAGAGCCCAGATGACCTCCCACGTCTGCAGAGAACCCCAGGCATCCCCTCCCGACCACGCTCCCTACTCACCGCTGCAGATCTCAGCCAGCTTCTCCTCCTCCCTTCGGTCCCTCAGGGGCCGCGCAGCGAGCCCTGGGCACAGAGTTCGGTCAGAGCCCTGCTCCCTCCCCGTCATCAGAGCTGACCCCAGAGGAGCCCAGTAGCTGAGATGGTGGGACCGAGCAAGGCGGCCACCAAGCCCACCTGTGTGGGCAGGGCTGGGAGAGGAGGCCAAGGCCCTGCACGGGGCAGCCAGGGCTCTGGCAGCCACAGGGCTGCTCCTTGTGCCAGGGCAGCGGCGGGGACTGGGGCCAGGCTGCTGAAAGAGGGACCCCGGGGGCTGTGACTCACCAGTGAACCTCACAGCCGCCTCTCGCAAGCTGGCCTGAGCATCCTTCAGGTACAGCAGGCTCTGACTCAAGTATTCTTGAGCTCTGCTCCTGTCCTGCTCCAGCTGGAGAGAGCACAAGGGGATGAGCATGTCACTGTCTGCCCCCCACCCCGAGCTGGCCGGACCAGTCCCTCCGCCCAGGAACCCACATTCCCCTTCCCCCCGCCCCCGGCAAATCCCGCCTCCCAGCCAGGAGCCCTGTGGGGCTGAGGCTGAGAGAGAGACACAGTCAGAGGGGTTCCAGGGGTGCTGAGAGCCCTCCCTCCTGCTGGGTGCGGGGCAGAGGGAAGAACCCTTGGGGGCTCTGTTCTTGAGGACAGGCAACAAGGATGCAGCTTGGGGCTGCAGCAGGGCAGGCGAGGCACATCTGCAGAGCCCACCGCCCAGACATGTGAGGCAGCCCTCATCCGGCCTGGGCCCTGGGCCTTGGAGGTTTTCCTCACCAAGCACTCTCCAATCCGCCATGTCTGCTGTGTCTGTGTCAGGCGTTTGAGCTGTTTCCACTCGAGCAGCTCTGCTGCAGCAAGGAGGGCTTCCCTGGCGGCCTGCAGAACAGCAGAAGCTGGGAGATGGCACCATGGCCTGGGGATGGAGACCCGGTGTCCCCCTCCTCCGGGCTTTGTTCCTGGGATGATCCTGCCCTTTGGGAGCAGAGACATGTCCTGGCCCAAATATCTGGGGCTCTCCTGGGCACAGCCTTGGGGAACAGGTTCTGAGGTTTGAAGCTCGAGCCCCAGCACCTGCAGAGACAGCTGAGGAGCCCGTAGGGACATGCCTGTTCAGGCCTGGGTGGCCACGGGTTGCTGCCAAGCCCTGCGGGACCAGGTAGGGCAGGTGGTGGAAATGGCCGTGGCAGCTTCTCTATTGCCGCTCGCGCTGGGTCTGCAGGGACCCTTTCTGTGGGCTGCGCTGGAGGAGGCTGCCAGCAGCCCTGTCCCCTGGTGCTCAGGCCACACCTGTAGTGTCAGCACGCCCTCCTCTGCCTCAGTGCTCAGCGTGGAAAGCCGTACCTTGGCCACGCTGTCGCTCTGGTCGCTCAGATGAAAGAAGAGGGGGAGCAGTGCACGGCGCACGTAGCTCTTCATCCTCTTCTTGTCACGCCCCACCACTGACTGCACCCACTCTCTGAAGAGGCAGATGGAGAGCTCTCGCAGCTGGCTGGACTCCTGGGAGGAAGGAGGAAAGCTGGTCTTCAAATCCAGCAGCTGTCTGCCCACAGTGAGCAGAGGCAGTATCGGGGCTGACGTGAGGGGAGATGCTGCAGGGTCAGATTGTGCAGCAGGGAGCTGTGCTGGGCTGCAAAGCCCAGAAGCCATCCCAGGAGAGCCCAGGGGAGCACACCCTGCTCCCAGTGCTGCCCACGGGGCTGGGCTGAGTCTCCGCAGGGCTCAGGCTCCTACATCAGCCTTACATCGTCAAAGAGGGGCAGGAGCTTTTCCACCAGCTGCTCAGTGATGGAGCTGGTCTCGTCCCTCTTCAGGTGACCCATCGTGCTGCGGAAGAACGCCAGGACCTTCCTCTTGATTTCTGTGTTGCCATAGTCAAGCAACCCCACGACTTGTGGCAGGAGGAACTGTATTCTTCTCGCCTGTATGAAAACCAGTTTCCTTTTCATGAAAGAGTCGAAGACCACCCTGGCAAAAAAGCTGCTCGCTGAGCACCAGTCTCCTGTCTGGCTTCCTGGCAGGTGGTAGCACAGGAATCTCTGCGGCAGCCTCCTGGCAGGTGGTGGCCATGGGCACACCAATAGGGATGCAGGAGGGCAGGGTTAGGGCAGGGAGGGAAGAAAAACAAAGACTCCCTGTGCCCTGCTCAGCCGTCCCCTTTTCCCACAGGCCCCAAGGGGCAGATGGCTTGGAGAGCCTCTGTGCCTGAAAAGCTCCCCAGGCAGCCATCAGGCCCCAGCAAGGCAGGGAGGCCATTTGGAGCACTCGCTCACTGCCTGACTCCCAGCCAAGGCCAAGCCAGCGCCTCAGGCACTGCCCCAGCCCCAGCTGCCAACATGGCTCCCCTTGACGCCAGCCTGCTCACCGTGTCATGTCTTTCTGAGCCACTGATGAGGCCTTCGGGAAACCGGGAGTCTGTCACCAGGAGTCTTCTGCGCAACTTCTTTAAGATCTTCTTCAGAGGCCGGGGCGTGGAGACCATCACCTCCCACATGGCCATGACAGTTCTGCAAGCCAGAGCGCTCTGTCAGCAGGGCAGCCTCGGCCACAGCAGCATGGCCGGGCTCAGCGCTGCAGGACGGTTGGGATGCCCTGGGCAGCAGCAGAGGGCTGAGCTGGTGCTCCCGTGGGGCTGGCAGGAGCGTGGTGGGGGGCTCTGGGCTGGCTTGCTCAGCTTTGGCTGCTGCGGGCCTGGCTGACCCCCAGGCTGGAAATCGTGGTGGGATGGAGGGTCCTGCTCCTCGGGGCTGCCCTGCAGGATTCCTTGGTTCTGGCAGCCAGAGCGTCTCTGGGCCTTTCTCCCCACAGGGAACAAGGCCTCATGGCTTTTGGGGCCGGTACCTGTCTCCTGGTGGAGCGATCCTCAGCAGCGTCGTGAGCACCTTCCCAGGTCTCCTGTCAGCCATGAGGAGAAGCAGGGACTCCACGCTCTGCCGCGCTGGTGCCGTGCTGATGCTCTCCAGGTTTCCGTGGATGCACCTCATGATCTTTGGCAGCTGGAGGGGACACAGGTGAGGATGGTGCTGCCACTGGAATGCAGCCATTTCCTCAGCTGCCCTTTCCATCCCTCTCTGCCGCCTTCAGGTGGCTCCAGGTTCCTGAGACACCAGGGGCTGGCAGGGAGGGATGGAGAGAGGAACAAGGCCTGACTTGTCTGAAGGGCTGGGCAATCCAGCGCCAGGCCACTTACATCCGCCAGCCAGAAGTCAGGGAATTCCATGACCATGTCCAGCAAGTCTGCTGCCCCCATCTTGTCAAAGATGCTGGTGTCTCTCATCGCCTCGATGAAGGCAAGGACGATGTCTGTCCTCTCAGAACTTCTGAGGTAACTCGCACAGGACTATGGGAGGAAGGCAGGCAGGCAGGCAGGAAGGCAGGAAGGCAGAAAGGAAGGAAGGGAGGGAGGGAGGAAGTGAAGCCATGTCACACCAAGTACCCTGATGCTGCTGCTTAGCCGGGCAGTGCCAGCAGCCGGGCAGAGACGCCCGGCAGTGCTGGCGGCAGTGCCCGCAGCAAAGCTGGCAGCAGGGGCGGCAGTGACTGCTGGGGAGGATGAGAAGAGAGGCCTCGGGGTGAGGGAGAAGGGGTTGGGCTCATGGGCACAGGGTGCTGGCCCTGACGCCAAGCAGGGCTTGCTGGTGACCAGGAGGACTGGCGCTGCTGCTGGGACACTGGAGCGCAGCCCTCGTGTCGTCCCTGCTCGGGGACAGCACGAACCCTCTCAGCAGGGACAAGGAGGCCATGTCAGCTCCGCTGATTGTGGAGGCCTTTGCTCACACAAGTCCCCTGCTGATGCCACCAACAAGAGCGCCAGCAAAAGCTCTTTACCATGACGTCAAGTTCTAGCGAATCCTGAGAGGAGCTGTCAGGATCTTCCAAGAGGGGTTGTGCTTGATTCCTCCTGCCTGAACAGTGGGGAAACACAGAAAACTCAGTAAGACAAAGCAGCTTTGCCGGCAAACTTCCCAAACCACTTTGAGATCTGCCCTCAAGATGGCAGGGCAGAAGTGGTCAAGTAGAATTCTGGAGGGCGTCAGGAATAGCTTCTTGCTACAAGCACTGGAAGCGCTAGCCGGGAGGACGCAGAGATAGATCTGCTCTTCACTGGCAGGGAAGACATGGCTTTGGGACATGGCAATCAGCAGTAGCTTTGGCTCTGGGAACCACAAAACAGTGGGGTTCAAAACCCTGAGAGGAGGGAGGAAGGAGAACAGCAGAGAACAGATGCTGGACTTGAGGAGAGCACTCAGCTGCTGCAGCAAAATGACAGCTGGGATGCTATGGGAAGCAGCTGGGAGGGACAAAGGAGGTGAGGAAGAGAAGCAGACCCATGGCGAGATGTCTGTGTGTAGAGGGATGAAGCCCAATACAACTTCTCTTACTGTTTTGTCCAGCCAAGAATACAGCGAGGTGCCGAAGAGCATCTCGAGCTAGAGTTCTTGCGCCTTCCCAGGAATGCTGGAAAAGGAGGAGATGCCCCAGCAGCTGTCCCAGCACCGGGATCTCGATTTCTTCAGAGTGGACATTGCCGTCTGTGCATCTCTGAGAGAGGTGCTGGGCCTGGGCAAGGGAGGCAGAACAGCAGAAGGGTTGAGGGTAGGCAGCTGGTGCCAAAGGCCCGAACCCAAGCGTGTGTCCAGGGCTGGCTCCGGGGGCAGTCAGGGCTTTGCAGGGCTGTGCTGGCCACAGCCCCCAAAGCAGCTGGTTGGGCAGCAGCCCCGTGTGGGGAGAGCTGCAGGCTGCTCTGGGGTGCAGGGGTGGGGAGACAGCCAGGCCGGAGAGTGCTTGGCTCCTTACCTCCAGTGTGGGATTCTCCGCCAACACAAAGCTCAGCTCCTCAATCCTCCCCAGGGCCCTCTGCCGCACGTGTGCTCTCTTAGAGCTGCTGAAACTCAAGAGCATCTGGGAAGAGAGAAGCTGCTGGTGAGCCCTGGGAGCAGCCACCCACTCTAGCAGAAGTAGCACCGTTCAACTCCTGGACTGGACTCGCCCACTCCATTAAGGCTTCCTCTAGTCTCGAGCAAAGCCTGTAGTGGGATTCCTGCCCTGGGGTCCCTGGCAGGCTTGGGACAAATGCCCCGGGCCAGCCCTGTGGCCAGGCAGGAAGGTAGATGCCACCCTCTGCGGCCACTGTGCTGCGGAAGAGCCTGGTGGGCAGCCCCTGCTTCCCTGGGCAGGTGGGCACCCTCCCGGCAATGCGCTCTGTGTATGGCACAGAGTGGGACTGTCCACTCCAGAATGGACACCCCGTCCCCCCAGGGTGAGGAACAGCCCTTGTGAAGCCCCAACTTTGCACACGCCAGACCTGGAAGATATTCTGCAGCAGCTCGCTGACTCTGGAGGCACGAGAGTTGAGAAACAACGCCTCCAGCATGTTGTCCATGGCCCGCATGGTCTGCAAGAAGACAACGAGTTGTTGCCGTGTTTCCTGCCATCCGTCTCACTCCCAGGAGACTGATGTGTACTCCCAGCACCAAGGGACGACTCCTGCGCTGCTTCGCCATGCCTGGGAGCGACTCAGGGGCAAATAACCTGCTACGGGCAGAGCAGCCTGCAAAACTCCATGTGGCCAGGCCCATAGGCAGGGGACGAAGGGATGAGGGTGGGACAGCAGAGCTGAGAACGTGCCCTGCCTTGGATCTCTGGTCATATCGCAGCACGGGGTAGCAGGGAGCAGACAGAGAAACTGGGCGCTCCTGTAGCTCATGCAGCACTTACTTCTAAGTAGAGGTAACGGTCCATGTCCTCCGCTTCTGGTGGAAGCAAGAAGACACTGGAGAAGCAAGCTTGGAGGAGGCTTGTCTCCTTGCCCTCCAGCACCCTGTCCACTGAGCTGCAAAGAGAAAGAGCAGCCAGTTGCACACAGGTGCTGGGAGCAGTGCCTCAAAACCTCGTGCAGGGGTCCCCAGTACGGATGGGCAGGTACCTCAATTCGGCAATGGCACGCATGGCGATCTGCCGCAGTGAGGTGCGCAGTTGGTCCCTGGGCTCCTCTTCCAGCAGCACCTGCAGAGCACAGCCGGGATGGGACCTGGCAGCTGCCAGCACCCAGTGCCACCAGCCGCCGGCCCTGCCCGAGCCTTGTCCTCACAGGGTGCCGGTGCCAGGGGGCCTCGATCCCTTCCCCAGAGCCGCTGGGTATCCCCTCACCTTGATATTCTCTGCCAGCTTGTATCTCTGGCAGAAGACATCTAGGCCCCTTGGCGAGAGGCGGCGCCTGCTGGTGTCACACAGGCCACGGATGCCCATAAGAAATCCAATCTTCTGGCTTTCCTCCTGGGAGCCAGGGAGCAGAGAGACAAACAGGGACTGTGAGACGGGGAACACACGCCCAGCGGCACCGCAGCATCGGGGTGCGGTGCCATGTGAAGACCTGGGAGAAGCAGCTCTGCCCAGCCAGCACCCTCCAGCAGCCCCGCTGCAGAGCCCCTGTCAGCAGATGCCAGCACAGCTGCCTTTGAAACGGCTGCGGTTACCTTTTCTGCACTGCTGAGAAAAGCCACGATGAAGTCCATGTATCCCCTTAGAAATTCGTTCACTGGTAACAATTCAGCATCTAATAAAGGAGAGCAGGGAGGGCTGCAGAGAGGGTCTAGCGGCAGGAGAGAGCAGAAGGAGCTCTGCTGCCTGTCCAGCCCCGTGCCCGCTTCCCCGGCACAGTCTTCCCGTGCGTGTTCAGGGCTGGAGGGTGTCCGGCAGACGGACTGCGATGCTGGAGCCAAGCAGCATGGGGAAAGCACCCAGTGCGGCAGGTGAGGAACTCGCTTCAGACAGGCAGGAAAGTCCCCGTCCCACAGCATGGCTGCCTTCCGCCTGCCCAGCTGCCTCTCACTGCCCGTGCCATGGAGCAGGAGCTGGGTCCCCTCTGCCCACAGAGGCTGTGCTGGGGCCGGCTCCCAGCTCGGTGCAGCCCTGGCCTTCAGGCAGCATCATGCCCACTACCCGTGGGAACCTCCCTGCCAGCGTGTGGGGAAACATGATCCTGGCATCGAGCAGGGAGCGATCGCTGGTCCCCACCGTGCCCAGACAATCAGGGCCCCTCACTCACCGATTTGCAGTGGCTGGACCACATCCACCTGGTTGGGCTGCGGTGGAGGTCTGACCTCCTGGGGAGCCCCATCCTCCTCCTGCCAGGCCAGCCTGGGGCGGCTGGGGGGTCTTTTCAGCTGAGCCATCCTGGGGCGGCTGGGGGGTCTCTCCGCCATTTGGGGGAAGGTGGAAGCTCTGGTGAAACGCCTCAGCACTCTGGGTCTGCCAGAGGCAGCTGGGAAAGATGTGGGCTGCACTTGTGTGCTCCTCGCTGGGGAAAGATGTGAGCTGCGCTCAGGAGCTCCTTGCTGCAAGTCTGCCAGGGGCAGCAGGGAGTCTACCGGCGGCAGCTAGAGTTAGGTTGTGGTTGGACTCAATGATCTTAAGCGTCACTTCCAACCAAAACAATTCTATGAATCTGTGAAAGACGTGGGCTATGCTCGGGGCTCTCGCCAGCTCCGTGCTCACACCCTGTCGCGTCGCTGTCCTGGTGGACAGTGCAGGCTGGGGCCCGCAGCTGCGCTGAGCACATGCAGGGCAGTGGGTGTCACAATGTGAGGTCACAAAGGGCCCCACTGTGACCCTGCACCTGGGGAGGGAGGTCAGGGTGTCCCCTTGGGAGGCTCAGGGCCAGCTCAGCCCTGGGCACCCGGGTGCTCTTGGGGTGGCCTTGGCTAAATTTGAATCCCAGTTTCTAAAAGTTCCACCACCCGTTGCTCTGAGCACAGTCTTTAACAGTCCGTTGCACAGCTCAGTTTTCCCGAAGGCTGGTGTATGACAGGGGATGCAACAGACCCACTCAATGCCATGCTCCTTGGGCCAGGTGTCTACGAGGATGTTCCAGAAAGGAGTCCTGTTGTCTGGCTCGGTTCTCTCTGGGCTGCTGTGTTGCCACAGGACTTGCTTTTCAAGGCCCAGGACAGTGTTCTGGGCAGTGCCGTGGGGTATGGCGTATGTTTCTAGCCATGCAGTGGTGGCTTCCACCATTGTAAGCACAGAGCTCTTACCGTGGCGGGTTTGTGGCAATGTGATATAGTCAATTTGCCAGGCTTCCCCAAATTTACACTTCAGTCATCGCACCCCATACCACACAGGCTCCGACCACTTGGCTTGCTCGATCGTAGCGCATGTTTCACAATGGTGAATAACCTGTGCAACTGCGTCCATGGTCGAGTCCAGCCCTCGATCACGAGCCCATCTATATGTTGCATCCCTTCCTTGATGGCCTGAGGCTTCATGGGCCCAATGGGCCATAAATAATTGACCTTCATCTTGTCAGTCCAAATCTACCTCAGCCACTTTGATCTGGGCAGCTCGATCCCCCAGCTGGTTGTTGGGATCGGGTTCTTCAGTGGACCGACTCTCGGGCACATGAGCTTCCGAGCGGCGCACTCTCACAGGCAGGTTCTTCCGCCGGGTAGCAATATCTCGCCCGGATTCAGCAGCCCAGATGAGTTGGGCTCTGCACTGCCAGCAGCTCTGCTTCCATTGTGCTGACATGCGGAAAATACTTGACAGCCTGTGAGGCTATAAAACTTTACAACCTGCCAGGTTATAAAGAAGGTACGTTAACTCTTGTTATCTCGTCCACTCAAGGATGCTGCTGGATGCTGCAGAACTTCTTATCTTTGCAGAGTTTGCTGTCTTCAATAAGGCCTTGTTTCTAATATCATAGGCTGCACAAAGCTCTAAGCTAGACACTTGCTATGTGGTTAGTTCCCTCTATCAGCACCACGGGGCATTTCCCACCATCCACGAGGCAGAGCAGAGATGAGGCTTCTTAGATGCTGGGGCCTCTTCAGCCCCTGTCAGGATGGCGGGTGCTGGGTCTGGTGGGGCCTCTGCCCCACGGCGGGGGCTGTGGCCCAGGGGACAGCAGGGGCCACACCGGTCGGACACGGTCGGCGGTGGCGGCGAGAAGCTGGATGGCCCATGGCTGCGTTGCAGCGGCACGGCCCGGGATACCGACTGTGTGAGCGGGTGGTGCCACGGAGACGCGGGGCCTGGAACATGGGGGTGGCCGGGGGGAGGAGAGGGACGGGGAGGGTGGCAGAGAGGAAGGGGCCCCGGGGCTGGGCCGGGGCTGCTCGAGCTTGGGGCAGGCCTGACGGGCGCCATGTCAGAGCTTGGCCTGGCCGTCCGCGAGGCCGCCTCCTGCTCACATCACTCTTCGCCACCATTGGTCGCGAGGGCCATCAGTCTCCAGCTCTGAGGTGATCCTGCCTGGGATTGGCTGCCTGGGCTGTCACTCTGCCTTGGTTTGGGGCCCACCCTGCCCTGAGGCGCTCTTTTCTCTGATTGGCTGTCTGGGATTTCCTCCTGGCTACTCCCATCAAATGATTGGTCAAGATGCTTATCAATCCCCCGTGTGCCACTCTCCTGCCAGGCGCGATTGGCGCAGCCAGCACAGCCCGCCCCTGAACGCTGCCCAGCTTGGTCAAATCTTGCCACCTTTCCTGGAGGCCTCCAAGCTTGATTGGCTGCTTACATATCAATCACATGACTTGCCCCGCCTCCTCAAATGTCATTGGCTGTCCTGGGTCCACTGACTCCCCACCAACTTCTGGCTGGTTGTTGCCAGGCAACGAGCTCCACCTAAAACTGAAACTGTGGGCCCTGAACAAAGGCCGGGAGTGATAAAAGACACGTTGGGACGCTAAACGTGAGGATTTGGGCCCCGAGAAGGAGGCTCTGGGCACGCAGAAGGACGGGCAGATGCTACAGATGGCACTTTGGGCCCTGAACACGAGGGGACCCTCTTGGTTCCCACCCGAGCTGGGTTTGGTGCCCGTGACGCCACGGCACAGACACCTCTGCTGTCCGGAGTGGCCACGGAACAAACGGAGCCCAAAGTCCCGGGCTCCACGAGCTCAACGGGGAGTTGTGACATTTTATGGACGTTTCACAGGGACGGGCCATGGACTGAGGGCAACTGTGTGTGTGTGGCATCAACGGGCGGGAAGGGGAGCGGTGGTTGGTGAGGATGTATTGGATCGTGTGGGACCTGAGCCTGACGTCCATGGGGTGGAACAAGGGGTGGAGAAAGGACCGTCGTGGTGTTGACACTGCTCCTGCGTGGAGCTCCAGAGGCTGCAGGGGGATTTCTGCTCCACCGGGGACCAGCAGGAGCCAGTGGCCCGTTCATGTCTGTCACCTGCTCTGGGGGCTGTGACCTCAGCAGCACCTGCACAGCAGGATGTCCTCACTGCCAACACCGGCTCTTGGCTCTGTCTCCACCTCTGTCCCCCATCTGCCCGTGCTCTCCTGCCTCACAGGCACCTTTCCCACCTGCTCCAGAACCCACCAAGGCCTCTGTCTGTCTCTGTGTTCGTGTGGCAGATGTTACCTCAGGAGTGTTGTCCCAGCCAGGTCACTGCATTCTTTCTCTTCTCCCTCTGCTGTTGCCATGACTGATGTGCTTTCTGACCTCATGGACCCTCTTGTCCTGCCTCCCTTCTGCTGCTAAACCCTGTTCCTGCAAGAGAAATGACAACCAGTCGGTGTCCCCTCTGTGGCATCTGGACCTTCCAGAGCTGCACGGCTGGTGGGAACTGTCACCATCAGCCAAGGCTCTGTGCGAAGTCTCCTCCTGGCACAGGAACAGCTCTGGCTGTGCTTGGTGAGCACCACGCTGCCCGAAGGAGAACAGCAACACTGGCAGTGACTCCAGCTGGGAAGAGATGGTTTGAGGGCAGGTTGGCAGCAGACCCTGAGGCTGTGCTGGGAGTGGCCACATCTGGCTCCTCCCAGCAGGATTTTGGAAAGTCCTTTCCCAGCTGTCAGCACCAGGCCAAGGGCATGGAACAGAAACAGCCCCCAGCCCCGGAGGCCCCAGCCCCCAGATGGCCTCTGTCCCCAAACTGTGAAAACTTCCAAACAGGCTCTCCCTCTCGTCCCGACTGACTCGGTGGGGTGAGGGCAGAGTTAACTTTCGAATAAGTTGTGCGGTAACTCGGAATAATGACAATTACTCGAGGCATTCGATTAAATCGCAAATGGTGACCAGTCACCAGCGGGTTCCGCAGGGCTCTGTCTTAGGGCCAGCACTCTTCAATGTCTTCATAAATGACTTAGACTCAGGACTTGTAGGATTGCTTAGCAAGTTTGCTGATGACACCAAATTTGGGGGAGCTGTTGACACTCTTGAGGGCAGAGAGGCCCTGCAGGGGGATCTGCACAAATTGGAGAACTGGGCAATCATCAGCCGCATGAAGTTCAGCAAGAGCAAGTGCTGGATTTTGCACCTGGGACATGGCAACCCTGGCTGTACAGACAGACTGGGGGATGAGATGCTGGAGAGCAGCTCTGCGGAGAGGGACCTGGGGGTTCTGGTCGACGTCAAGTTGAACATGAGCCAACAGTGTCTCTGGCAGCCAGGACGGCCCCATGTCCTGGGTGCATCCAGCACAGCATCGCCAGCCGGGAAGAGAGGGGATTGTCACTTCACGTCGGGAGTAACATCCCACGGAAACTGCCTAAATGCAGCACTGGGAAGTTCTTCCTTTAACCAATGTCCCCGTGCCCATTCCTCATGACGTGGGCCATCTCAGATGAGTACAGAGCAAGGTGACACACCACAGGGCTGAGATGCCTCCCTGCAAGTGTTCCTGTCTGCTACGTCACCCTTGCCCGTGATGCTGGGCTGCGCTATCAAAAGTGCCAGAGCAATCAGAGAGGTTCTGGGGTCCTTGGAAAAGGCAGACTTTAAACCCAACTTCATGAAAGGCTCTTTATTAAAATCCAGCCATTTTTCCCAAGGAGAGCTGCTCCTCCACCTAAATTAGCGGCGCCAGCAGCACAGGCCTCGCAGGGTCCGTCGCCATCTTGGCTGCTCCCTTGGATTTCTCAGGATGAGGATGGTCTGAGATGCCAGGGAGCAGATGGAGGGTTCACTGTCCTCCTCCAAGGGTCGAAGGGCTGCAACAGAAAGAAGCAGAGCCCAGATGACCTCCCACGTCTGCAGAGAACCCCAGGCATCCCCTCCCGACCACGCTCCCTACTCACCGCTGCAGATCTCAGCCAGCTTCTCCTCCTCCCTTCGGTCCCTCAGGGGCCGCGCAGCGAGCCCTGGGCACAGAGTTCGGTCAGAGCCCTGCTCCCTCCCCGTCATCAGAGCTGACCCCAGAGGAGCCCAGTAGCTGAGATGGTGGGACCGAGCAAGGCGGCCACCAAGCCCACCTGTGTGGGCAGGGCTGGGAGAGGAGGCCAAGGCCCTGCACGGGGCAGCCAGGGCTCTGGCAGCCACAGGGCTGCTCCTTGTGCCAGGGCAGCGGCGGGGACTGGGGCCAGGCTGCTGAAAGAGGGACCCCGGGGGCTGTGACTCACCAGTGAACCTCACAGCCGCCTCTCGCAAGCTGGCCTGAGCATCCTTCAGGTACAGCAGGCTCTGACTCAAGTATTCTTGAGCTCTGCTCCTGTCCTGCTCCAGCTGGAGAGAGCACAAGGGGATGAGCATGTCACTGTCTGCCCCCCACCCCGAGCTGGCCGGACCAGTCCCTCCGCCCAGGAACCCACATTCCCCTTCCCCCCGCCCCCGGCAAATCCTGCCTCCCAGCCAGGAGCCCTGTGGGGCTGAGGCTGAGAGAGAGACACAGTCAGAGGGGTTCCAGGGGTGCTGAGAGCCCTCCCTCCTGCTGGGTGCGGGGCAGAGGGAAGAACCCTTGGGGGCTCTGTTCTTGAGGACAGGCAACAAGGATGCAGCTTGGGGCTGCAGCAGGGCAGGCGAGGCACATCTGCAGAGCCCACCGCCCAGACATGTGAGGCAGCCCTCATCCGGCCTGGGCCCTGGGCCTTGGAGGTTTTCCTCACCAAGCACTCTCCAATCCGCCATGTCTGCTGTGTCTGTGTCAGGCGTTTGAGCTGTTTCCACTCGAGCAGCTCTGCTGCAGCAAGGAGGGCTTCCCTGGCGGCCTGCAGAACAGCAGAAGCTGGGAGATGGCACCATGGCCTGGGGATGGAGACCCGGTGTCCCCCTCCTCCGGGCTTTGTTCCTGGGATGATCCTGCCCTTTGGGAGCAGAGACATGTCCTGGCCCAAACATCTGGGGCTCTCCTGGGCACAGCCTTGGGGAACAGGTTCTGAGGTTCGAAGCTCGAGCCCCAGCACCTGCAGGGATAGCTGAGGAGCCCGTAGGGACATGCCTGTTCAGGCCTGGGTGGCCACGGGTTGCTGCCAAGCCCTGCGGGTCCAGGTAGGGCAGGTGGTGGAAATGGCCGTGGCAGCTTCTCTATTGCCGCTCGCGCTGGGTCTGCAGGGACCCTTTCTGTGGGCTGCGCTGGAGGAGGCTGCCAGCAGCCCTGTCCCCTGGTGCTCAGGCCACACCTGTATTGTCAGCACGCCCTCCTCTGCCTCAGTGCTCAGCGTGGAAAGCCGTACCTTGGCCACGCTGTCGCTCTGGTCGCTCAGATGAAAGAAGAGGGGGAGCAGTGCACGGCGCACGTAGCTCTTCATCCTCTTCTTGTCACGCCCCACCACTGACTGCACCCACTCTCTGAAGAGGCAGATGGAGAGCTCTCGCAGCTGGCTGGACTCCTGGGAGGAAGGAGGAAAGCTGGTCTTCAAATCCAGCAGCTGTCTGCCCACAGTGAGCAGAGGCAGTATCGGGGCTGACGTGAGGGGAGATGCTGCAGGGTCAGATTGTGCAGCAGGGAGCTGTGCTGGGCTGCAAAGCCCAGAAGCCATCCCAGGAGAGCCCAGGGGAGCACACCCTGCTCCCAGTGCTGCCCACGGGGCTGGGCTGAGTCTCCGCAGGGCTCAGGCTCCTACATCAGCCTTACATCGTCAAAGAGGGGCAGGAGCTTTTCCACCAGCTGCTCAGTGATGGAGCTGGTCTCGTCCCTCTTCAGGTGACCCATCGTGCTGCGGAAGAACGCCAGGACCTTCCTCTTGATTTCTGTGTTGCCATAGTCAAGCAACCCCACGACTTGTGGCAGGAGGAACTGTATTCTTCTCGCCTGTATGAAAACCAGTTTCCTTTTCATGAAAGAGTCGAAGACCACCCTGGCAAAAAAGCTGCTCGCTGAGCACCAGTCTCCTGTCTGGCTTCCTGGCAGGTGGTAGCACAGGAATCTCTGCGGCAGCCTCCTGGCAGGTGGTGGCCATGGGCACACCAATAGGGATGCAGGAGGGCAGGGTTAGGGCAGGGAGGGAAGAAAAACAAAGACTCCCTGTGCCCTGCTCAGCCGTCCCCTTTTCCCACAGGCCCCAAGGGGCAGATGGCTTGGAGAGCCTCCGTGCCTGAAAAGCTCCCCAGACAGCCATCAGGCCCCAGCAAGGCAGGGAGGCCATTTGGAGCACTCACTCACTGCCTGACTCCCAGCCAAGGCCAAGCCACCACCTCACGCACTGCCCCAGCCCCAGCTGCCAACACGGCTCCCCTTGACGCCAGCCTGCTCACCGTGTCATGTCTTTCTGAGCCACTGATGAGGCCTTCGGGAAACCGGGAGTCTGTCACCAGGAGTCTTCTGCGCAACTTCTTTAAGATCTTCTTCAGAGGCCGGGGCGTGGAGACCATCACCGCCCACATGGCCATGACAGTTCTGCAAGCCAGAGCGCTCTGTCAGCAGGGCAGCCTCGGCCACAGCAGCATGGCCGGGCTCAGCGCTGCAGGACGGTTGGGATGCCCTGGGCAGCAGCAGAGGGCTGAGCTGGTGCTCCCGTGGGGCTGGCAGGAGCGTGGTGGGGGGCTCTGGGCTGGCTTGCTCAGCTTTGGCTGCTGCGGGCCTGGCTGACCCCCAGGGCTGGAAATCGTGGTGGGATGGAGGGTCCTGCTCCTCGGGGCTGTCCTGCAGGATTCCTTGGTTCTGGCAGCCAGAGCGTCTCTGGGCCTTTCTCCCCACAGGGAACAAGGCCTCATGGCTTTTGGGGCCGGTACCTGTCTCCTGGTGGAGCGATCCTCAGCAGCGTCGTGAGCACCTTCCCAGGTCTCCTGTCAGCCATGAGGAGAAGCAGGGACTCCACGCTCTGCCGCGCTGGTGCCGTGCTGATGCTCTCCAGGTTTCCGTGGATGCACCTCATGATCTTTGGCAGCTGGAGGGGACACAGGTGAGGATGGTGCTGCCACTGGAATGCAGCCATTTCCTCAGCTGCCCTTTCCATCCCTCTCTGCCGCCTTCAGGTGGCTTCAGGTTCCTGAGACACCAGGGGGTGGCAGGGAGGGATGGAGAGAGGAACAAGGCCTGACTTGTCTGAAGGGCTGGGCAATCCAGCGCCAGGCCACTTACATCCGCCAGCCAGAAGTCAGGGAATTCCATGACCATGTCCAGCAAGTCTGCTGCCCCCATCTTGTCAAAGATGCTGGTGTCTCTCATCGCCTCGATGAAGGCAAGGACGATGTCTGTCCTCTCAGAACTTCTGAGGTAACTCGCACAGGACTATGGGAGGAAGGAAGGAAGGAAGGAAGGAAGGAAGGAAGGAAGGAAGGCAGGAAGGCAGGAAGGAAGGAAGGAAGGGAGGAAGGGAGGAAGTGAAGCCATGTCACACCAAGTACCCTGATGCTGCTGCTTAGCCGGGCAGTGCCAGCAGCCGGGCAGAGACGCCCGGCAGTGCTGGCGGCAGTGCCCGCAGCAAAGCTGGCAGCAGGGGCGGCAGTGACTGCTGGGGAGGATGAGAAGAGAGGCCTCGGGGTGAGGGAGAAGGGGTTGGGCTCATGGGCACAGGGTGCTGGCCCTGACGCCAAGCAGGGCTTGCTGGTGACCAGGAGGACTGGCGCTGCTGCTGGGACACTGGAGCGCAGCCCTCGTGTCGTCCCTGCGCGGGGACAGCACGAACCCTCTCAGCAGGGACAAGGAGGCCATGTCAGCCCCGCTGATTGTGGAGGCCTTTGCTCACACAAGTCCCCTGCTGATGCCACCAACAAGAGCGCCAGCAAAAGCTCTTTACCATGACGTCAAGTTCTAGCGAATCCTGAGAGGAGCTGTCAGGATCTTCCAAGAGGGGTTGTGCTTGATTCCTCCTGCCTGAACAGTGGGGAAACACAGAAAACTCAGTAAGACAAAGCAGCTTTGCCGGCAAACTTCCCAAACCACTTTGAGATCTGCCCTCAAGATGGCAGGGCAGAAGTGGTCAAGTAGAATTCTGGAGGGCGTCAGGAATAGCTTCTTGCTACAAGCACTGGAAGCGCTAGCCGGGAGGACGCAGAGATAGATCTGCTCTTCACTGGCAGGGAAGACATGGCTTTGGGACATGGCAATCAGCAGTAGCTTTGGCTCTGGGAACCACAAAACAGTGGGGTTCAAAACCCTGAGAGGAGGGAGGAAGGAGAACAGCAGAGAACAGATGCTGGACTTGAGGAGAGCACTCAGCTGCTGCAGCAAAATGACAGCTGGGATGCTATGGGAAGCAGCTGGGAGGGACAAAGGAGGTGAGGAAGAGAAGCAGACCCATGGCGAGATGTCTGTGTGTAGAGGGATGAAGCCCAACACAACTTCTCTTACTGTTTTGTCCAGCCAAGAATACAGCGAGGTGCCGAACAGCATCTCGAGCTAGAGTTCTTGTGCCTTCCCAGGAATGCTGGAAAAGGAGGAGATGCCCCAGCAGCTGTCCCAGCACCGGGATCTCGATTTCTTCAGAGTGGACGTTGCCGTCTGTGCATCTCTGAGAGAGGCGCTGGGCCTGGGCAAGGGAGGCAGAACAGCAGAAGGGTTGAGGGTAGGCAGCTGGTGCCAAAGGCCCGAACCCAAGCGTGTGTCCAGGGCTGGCTCCGGGGGCAGTCAGGGCTTTGCAGGGCTGTGCTGGCCACAGCTCCCAAAGCAGCTGGTTGGGCAGCAGCCCCGTGTGGGGAGAGCTGCAGGCTGCTCTGGGGTGCAGGGGTGGGGAGACAGCCAGGCCGGAGAGTGCTTGGCTCCTTACCTCCAGTGTGGGATTCTCCGCCAACACAAAGCACAGCTCCTCAATCCTCCCCAGGGCCCTCTGCCAGACATGTGCTCTCTTAGAGCTGCTGAAACTCAAGAGCATCTGGGAAGAGAGAAGCTGCTGGTGAGCCCTGGGAGCAGCCACCCACTCTAGCAGAAGTAGCACCGTTCAACTCCTGGGCTGGACTCGCCCACTCCATTAAGGCTTCCTCTAGTCTCGAGCAAAGCCTGTAGTGGGATTCCTGCCCTGGGGTCCCTGGCAGGCTTGGGACAAATGCCCCGGGCCAGCCCTGTGGCCAGGCAGGAAGGTAGATGCCACCCTCTGCGGCTACTGTGCTGCGGAAGAGCCTGGCGGGCAGCCCCTGCTTCCCTGGGGAGGTGGGCACCCTCCCGGCAATGCGCTCTGTGTATGGCACAGAGTGGGACTGTCCACTCCAGAATGGACACCCCGTCCCCCCAGGGTGAGGAACAGCCCTTGTGAAGCCCCAACTTTTCACACGCCAGACCTGGAAGATATTCTGCAGCAGCTCGCTGACTCTGGAGGCACGAGAGTTGAGAAACAACGCCTCCAGCATGTTGTCCATGGCCCGCATGGTCTGCAAGAAGACAACGAGTTGTTGCTGTGTTTCCTGCCATCCGTCTCACTCCCAGGAGACTGATGTGTACTCCCAGCACCAAGGGACGACTCCTGCGCTGCTTCGTCATGCCTGGGAGCGACTCAGGGGCAAATAACCTGCTACGGGCAGAGCAGCCTGCAAAACTCCATGTGGCCAGGCCCATAGGCAGGGGACGAAGGGCTGAGGGTGGGACAGCAGAGCTGAGAACGTGCCCTGCCTTGGATCTCTGGTCATATCGCAGCACGGGGTAGCAGGGAGCAGACAGAGAAACTGGGCGCTCCTGTAGCTCATGCAGCACTTACTTCTAAGTAGAGGTAACGGTCCATGTCCTCCGCTTCTGGTGGAAGCAAGAAGACACTGGAGAAGCAAGCTTGGAGGAGGCTTGTCTCCTTGCCCTCCAGCACCCTGTCCACTGAGCTGCAAAGAGAGAGAGCAGCCAGTTGCACACAGGTGCTGGGAGCAGTGCCTCAAAACCTCGTGCAGGGGTCCCCAGTACGGATGGGCAGGTACCTCAATTCGGCAATGGCACGCATGGCGATCTGCCGCAGTGAGGTGCGCAGTTGGTCCCTGGGCTCCTCTTCCAGCAGCACCTGCAGAGCACAGCCGGGATGGGACCTGGCAGCTGCCAGCACCCAGTGCCACCAGCCGCCGGCCCTGCCCGAGCCTTGTCCTCACAGGGTGCCGGTGCCAGGGGGCCTCGATCCCTTCCCCAGAGCCGCTGGGTATCCCCTCACCTTGATATTCTCTGCCAGCTTGTATCTCTGGCAGAAGACATCTAGGCCCCTTGGCGAGAGGCGGCGCCTGCTGGTGTCACACAGGCCACGGATGCCCATAAGAAATCCAATCTTCTGGCTTTCCTCCTGGGAGCCAGGGAGCAGAGAGACAAACAGGGACTGTGAGACGGGGAACACACGCCCAGCGGCACCGCAGCATTGGGGTGTGGTGCCATGTGAAGACCTGGGAGAAGCAGCTCTGCCCAGCCAGCACCCTCCAGCAGCCCCGCTGCAGAGCCCCTGTCAGCAGATGCCAGCACAGCTGCCTTTGAAACGGCTGCGGTTACCTTTTCTGCACTGCTGAGAAAAGCCACGATGAAGTCCATGTATCCCCTTAGAAATTCGTTCACTGGTAACAAATCAGCATCTAATAAAGGAGAGCAGGGAGGGCTGCAGAGAGGGTCTAGCGGCAGGAGAGAACAGAAGGAGCTCTGCCGCCTGTCCAGCCCCGTGCCCGCTTCCCCGGCACAGTCTTCCCGTGCGTGTTCAGGGCTGGAGGGTGTCCGGCAGACGGGCTGCGATGCTGGAGCCAAGCAGGATGGGGAAAGCACCCAGTGCGGCAGGTGAGGAACTCGCTTCCGACAGGCAGGAAAGTCCCCGTCCCACAGCATGGCTGCCTTCCGCCTGCCTAGCTGCCTCTCACTGCCCGTGCCATGGAGCAGGAGCTGGGTCCCCTCTGCCCACAGAGGCTGTGCTGGGGCCGGCTCCCAGCTCGGTGCAGCCCTGGCCTTCAGGCAGCATCATGCCCACCACCCGTGGGAACCTCCCTGCCAGCGTGTGGGGAAACATGATCCTGGCATCGAGCAGGGAGCGATCGCTGGTCCCCACCGTGCCCAGACAATCAGGGCCCCTCACTCACCGATTTGCAGTGGCTGGACCACATCCACCTGGTTGGGCTGCGGTGGAGGTCTGACCTCCTGGGGAGCCCCATCCTCCTCCTGCCAGGCCAGCCTGGGGCGGCTGGGGGGTCTTTTCAGCTGAGCCATCCTGGGGCGGCTGGGGGGTCTCTCCGCCATTTGGGGGAAGGTGGAAGCTCTGGTGAAACGCCTCAGCACTCTGGGTCTGCCAGAGGCAGCTGGGAAAGATGTGGGCTGCACTTGTGTGCTCCTCGCTGGGGAAAGATGTGGGCTGCACTTGTGTGCTCCTCGCTGGGGAAAGATGTGGGCTGCACTTGTGTGCTCCTCGCTGGGGAAAGATGTGGGCTGCGCTCAGGAGCTCCTTGCTGCAAGTCTGCCAGGGGCAGCAGGGAGTCTACCGGCGGCAGCTAGAGTTAGGTTGTGGTTGGACTCAATGATCTTAAGCGTCGCTTCCAACCAAAACAATTCTATGAATCTGTGAAAGACGTGGGCTATGCTCGGGGCTCTCGCCAGCTCCGTGCTCACACCCTGTCGCGTCGCTGTCCTGGTGGACAGTGCGGGCTGGGGCCCGCAGCTGCGCTGAGCACACGCAGGGCAGTGGGTGTCACAATGTGAGGTCACAAAGGGCCCCACTGTGACCCTGCGCCTGGGGAGGGAGGTCAGGGTGTCCCCTTGGGAGGCTCAGGGCCAGCTCAGCCCTGGGCACCCGGGTGCTCTTGGGGTGGCCTTGGCTAAATTTGAATCCCAGTTTCTAAAAGTTCCACCACCCGTTGCTCTGAGCACAGTCTTTAACAGTCCGTTGCACAGCTCAGTTTTCCCGAAGGCTGGTGCATGACAGGGGATGCAACAGACCCACTCAATGCCATGCTCCTTGGGCCAGGTGTCTACGAGGATGTTCCAGAAAGGAGTCCTGTTGTCTGGCTCGGTTCTCTCTGGGCTGCTGTGTTGCCACAGGACTTGCTTTTCAAGGCCCAGGACAGTGTTCTGGGCAGTGCCGTGGGGTATGGCGTATGTTTCCAACCATGCAGTGGTGGCTTCCACCATTGTAAGCACAGAGCTCTTGCCGTGGCGGGTTTGTGGCAATGTGATATAGTCAATTTGCCAGGCTTCCCCATATTTACACTTGAGTCATCGCCCCCCATACCACACAGGCTCCGACCACTTGGCTTGCTCGATCGTAGCGCATGTTTCACAATGGTGAATAACCTGTGCAACTGCGTCCATGGTCGAGTCCAGCCCTCGATCACGAGCCCATCTATATGTTGCATCCCTTCCTTGATGCCCTGAGGCATCATGGGCCCAATGGGCCATAAATAATTGACCTTCATCTTGTCAGTCCAAATCTACCTCAGCCACTTTGATCTGGGCAGCTCGATCCCCCAGCTGGTTGTTGGGATCGGGTTCTTCAGTGGACCGACTCTCGGGCACATGAGCTTCTAAGCGGCGCACTCTCACAGGCAGGTTCTCCAGCCGGGTAGCAATATCTCGCCCGGATTCAGCAGCCCAGATGGGTTGGGCTCTGCGCTGCCAGCAGCTCTGCTTCCATTGTGCTGACGTGGAAAAAACTTGACAGCCTGTGAGGCTATAAAACTTTACAACCTGCCAGGTTATAAAGAAGGTACGTTAACTCTTGCTATCTCGTCCACTCAAGGATGCTGCTGGATGCTGCAGAACTTCTTATCTTTGCAGAGTTTGCTGTCTTCAATAAGGCCTTGTTTCTAATATCATAGGCTGCACAAAGCTCTAAGCTAGACACTTGCTATGTGGTTAGTTCCCTCTATCAGCACCACGGGGCATTTCCCACCATCCACGAGGCAGAGCAGAGATGAGGCTTCTTAGATGCTGGGGCCTCTTCAGCCCCTGTCAGGATGGCGGGTGCTGGGTCTGGTGGGGCCTCTGCCCCACGGCGGGGGCTGTGGCCCAGGGGACAGCAGGGGCCACACCGGTCGGACACGGTCGGCGGTGGCGGCGAGAAGCCGGATGGCCCATGGCATGCAGCGGGTGGTGCCACGGAGACGCAGGGCCTGGAACATGGGGGTGGCCGGGGGGAGGAGAGGGACGGGGAGGGTGGCAGAGAGGAAGGGGCCCCGGGGCTGGGCCGGGGCTGCTCGAGCTCGGGGCAGGCCTGACAGGCGCCATGTCAGAGCTCGGCCTGGCCATCCGCGGAGCCGCCTCCTGCTCACATCACTCTTCGCCACCATTGGTCGCGAGGGCCGTCAGTCTCCAGCTCTGAGGTGATCCTGCCTGGGATTGGCTGCCTGGGCTGTCACTCTGCCTTGGTTTGGGGCCCACCCTGCCCTGAGGCGCTCTTTTCTCTGATTGGCTGGCTGGGATTTCCTCCTGGCTACTCCCATCAAATGATTGGTCAAGATGCTTATCAATCCCCCGTGTGCCACTCTCCTGCCAGGCGCGATTGGCGCAGCCAGCACAGCCCGCCCCTGAACGCTGCCCAGCTTGGTCAAATCTTGCCACCTTTCCTGCAGGCCTCCGAGCTTGATTGGCTGCTTACATATCAATCACATGACTTGCCCCGCCTCCTCAAATGTCATTGGCTGTCCTGGGTCCACTGACTCCCCACCAACTTCTGGCTGGTTGTTGCCAGGCAACGAGCTCCACCTAAAACTGAAACTGTGGGCCCTGAACAAAGGCCGGGAGTGATAAAAGACACGTTGGGACGCTAAACGTGAGGATTTGGGCCCCGAGAAGGAGGCTCTGGGCACGCAGAAGGACGGGCAGATGCTACAGATGGCACTTTGGGCCCTGAACACGAGGGGACCCTCTTGGTTCCCACCCGAGCTGGGTTTGGTGCCCGTGACCCCACGGAACAGACACCTCTGCTGTCCGGAGTGGCCACGGAACAAACGGAGCCCAAAGTCCCGGGCTCCACGAGCTCAACGGGGAGTTGTGACATTTTATGGACGTTTCACAGGGACGGGCCATGGACTGAGGGCAACTGTGTGTGTGTGGCATCAACGGGCGGGAAGGGGAGCGGTGGTTGGTGAGGACGTATTGGATCGTGTGGGACCTGAGCCTGACGTCCATGGGGTGGAACAAGGGGTGGAGAAAGGACCGTCGTGGTGTTGACACTGCTCCCGCGTGGAGCTCCAGAGGCTGCAGGGGGATTTCTGCTCCACTGGGGACCAACAGGAGCCAGTGGCCCGTTCATGTCTGTCACCTGCCCTGGGGGCTGTGACCTCAGCAGCACCTGCACAGCAGGATGTCCTCACTGCCAACACCGGCTCTTGGCTCTGTCTCCACCTCTGTCCCCCATCTGCCCGTGCTCTCCTGCCTCACAGGCACCTTTCCCACCTGCTCCAGAACCCACCAAGGCCTCTGTCTGTCTCTGTGTTCGTGTGGCAGATGTTACCTCAGGAGTGTTGTCCCAGCCAGGTCACTGCATTCTTTCTCTTCTCCCTCTGCTGTTGCCATGACTGATGTGCTTTCTGACCTCATGGACCCTCTTGTCCTGCCTCCCTTCTGCTGCTAAACCCTGTTCCTGCAAGAGAAATGACAACCAGTCGGTGTCCCCTCTGTGGCATCTGGACCTTCCAGAGCTGCACGGCTGGTGGGAACTGTCACCATCAGCCAAGGCTCTGTGCGAAGTCTCCTCCTGGCACAGGAACAGCTCTGGCTGTGCTTGGTGAGCACCACGCTGCCCGAAGGAGAACAGCAACACTGGCAGTGACTCCAGCTGGGAAGAGATGGTTTGAGGGCAGGTTGGCAGCAGACCCTGAGGCTGTGCTGGGAGTGGCCACATCTGGCTCCTCCCAGCAGGATTTTGGAAAGTCCTTTCCCAGCTGTGAGCACCAGGCCAAGGGCATGGAACAGAAACAGCCCCCAGCCCCGGGGGCCCCAGCCCCCACCTGGCCTCTGTCCCCAAACTGTGAAAACTTCCAAACAGGCTCTCCCTCTCGTCCCGACTGACTCGGTGGGGTGAGGGCACAGTTAACTTTCGAATAAGTTGTGCGGTAACTCGGAATAATGACAATTAGTCGAGGCATTCGATTAAATCACAAATGGTGACCAGTCACCAGCGGGTTCCGCAGGGCTCTGTCTTAGGGCCAGCACTCTTCAATGTCTTCATAAATGACTTAGACTCAGGACTTGTAGGATTGCTTAGCAAGTTTGCTGATGACACCAAATTTGGGGGAGCTGTTGACACTCTTGAGGGCAGAGAGGCCCTGCAGGGGGATCTGCACAAATTGGAGAACTGGGCAATCATCAGCCGCATGAAGTTCAGCAAGAGCAAGTGCTGGATTTTGCACCTGGGACATGGCAACCCTGGCTGTACAGACAGACTGGGGGATGAGATGCTGGAGAGCAGCTCTGCGGAGAGGGACCTGGGGGTTCTGGTCGACGTCAAGTTGAACATGAGCCAACAGTGTCTCTGGCAGCCAAGACGGCCCCATGTCCTGGGTGCATCCAGCACAGCATCGCCAGCCGGGAAGAGAGGGGATTGTCACTTCACGTTGGGAGTAACATCCCACGGAAACTGCCTAAATGCAGCACTGGGAAGTTCTTCCTTTAACCAATGTCCCCGTGCCCATTCCTCATGACGTGGGCCATCTCAGATGAGTACAGAGCAGGGTGACACACCACAGGGCTGAGATGCCTCCCTGCAAGTGTTCCTGTCTGCTACGTCACCCTTGCCCGTGATGCTGGGCTGCGCTATCAAAAGTGCCAGAGCAATCAGAGAGCTTCTGGGGTCCTTGGAAAAGGCAGACTTTAAACCCAACTTCAAGAAGGGCTCTTTATTAAAATCCAGCCATTTTTCCCAAGGAGAGCTGCTCCTCCACCTAAATTAGCGGCGCCAGCAGCACAGGCCTCGCAGGGTCCGTCGCCATCTTGGCTGCTCCCTTGGATTTCTCAGGATGAGGATGGTCTGAGATGCCAGGGAGCAGATGGAGGGTTCACTGTCCTCCTCCAAGGGTCGAAGGGCTGCAACAGAAAGAAGCAGAGCCCAGATGACCTCCCACGTCTGCAGAGACCCCCAGGCATCCCCTCCCGACCACGCTCCCTACTCACCGCTGCAGATCTCAGCCAGCTTCTCCTCCTCCCTTCGGTCCCTCAGGGGCCGCGCAGCGAGCCCTGGGCACAGAGTTCGGTCAGAGCCCTGCTCCCTCCCCGTCATCAGAGCTGACCCCAGAGGAGCCCAGTAGCTGAGATGGTGGGACCGAGCAAGGCGGCCACCAAGCCCACCTGTGTGGGCAGGGCTGGGAGAGGAGGCCAAGGCCCTGCACGGGGCAGCCAGGGCTCTGGCAGCCACAGGGCTGCTCCTTGTGCCAGGGCAGCGGCGGGGACTGGGGCCAGGCTGCTGAAAGAGGGACCCCGGGGGCTGTGACTCACCAATGAACCTCACAGCCGCCTCTCGCAAGCTGGCCTGAGCATCCTTCAGGTACAGCAGGCTCTGACTCAAGTATTCTTGAGCTCTGCTCCTGTCCTGCTCCAGCTGGAGAGAGCACAAGGGGATGAGCATGTCACTGTCTGCCCCCCACCCCGAGCTGGCCGGACCAGTCCCTCCGCCCAGGAACCCACATTCCCCTTCCCCCCGCCCCCGGCAAATCCTGCCTCCCAGCCAGGAGCCCTGTGGGGCTGAGGCTGAGAGAGAGACACAGTCAGAGGGGTTCCAGGGGTGCTGAGAGCCCTCCCTCCTGCTGGGTGCGGGGCAGAGGGAAGAACCCTTGGGGGCTCTGTTCTTGAGGACAGGCAACAAGGATGCAGCTTGGGGCTGCAGCAGGGCAGGCGAGGCACATCTGCAGAGCCCACCGCCCAGACGTGTGAGGCAGCCCTCATCCGGCCTGGGCCCTGGGCCTTGGAGGTTTTCCTCACCAAGCACTCTCCAATCCGCCATGTCTGCTGTGTCTGTGTCAGGCGTTTGAGCTGTTTCCACTCGAGCAGCTCTGCTGCAGCAAGGAGGGCTTCCCTGGCGGCCTGCAGAACAGCAGAAGCTGGGAGATGGCACCATGGCCTGGGGATGGAGACCCGGTGTCCCCCTCCTCCGGGCTTTGTTCCTGGGATGATCCTGCCCTTTGGGAGCAGAGACATGTCCTGGCCCAAACATCTGGGGCTCTCCTGGGCACAGCCTTGGGGAACAGGTTCTGAGGTTCGAAGCTCGAGCCCCAGCACCTGCAGGGACAGCTGAGGAGCCCGTAGGGACATGCCTGTTCAGGCCTGGGTGGCCACGGGTTGCTGCCAAGCCCTGCGGGACCAGGTAGGGCAGGTGGTGGAAATGGCCGTGGCGGCTTCTCTATTGCCGCTCGTGCTGGGTCTGCAGGGACCCTTCCTATGGGCTGCGCTGGAGGAGGCTGCCAGCAGCCCTGTCCCCTGGTGCTCAGGCCACACGTGTGGTGTCAGCACGCCCTCCTCTGCCTCAGTGCTCAGCGTGGAAAGCCGTACCTTGGCCACGCTGTCGCTCTGGTCGCTCAGATGAAAGAAGAGGGGGAGCAGTGCGCGGCGCACGTAGCTCTTCATCCTCTTCTTGTCACGCCCCACCACTGACTGCACCCACTCTCTGAAGAGGCAGATGGAGAGCTCTCGCAGCTGGCTGGACTCCTGGGAGGAAGGAGGAAAGCTGGACTTCAAATCCAGCAGCTGTCTGCCCACAGTGAGCAGAGGCAGTATCGGGGCTGACGTGAGGGGAGACGCTGCAGGGTCAGATTGTGCAGCAGGGAGCTGTGCTGGGCTGCAAAGCCCAGAAGCCATCCCACGAGAGCCCAGGGGAGCACACCCTGCTCCCAGTGCTGCCCACGGGGCTGGGCTGAGTCTCCGCAGGGCTCAGGCTCCTACATCAGCCTTACATCGTCAAAGAGGGGCAGGAGCTTTTCCACCAGCTGCTCAGTGATGGAGCTGGTCTCGTCCCTCTTCAGGTGACCCATCGTGCTGCAGAAGAATGCCAGGACCTTCCTCTTGATTTCTGTGTTGCCATAGTCAAGCAACCCCACGACTTGTGGCAGGAGGAACTGTATTCTTCTCGCCTGTATGAAAACCAGTTTCCTTTTCATGAAAGAGTCGAAGACCACCCTGGCAAAAAAGCTGCTCGCTGAGCACCAGTCTCCTGTCTGGCTTCCTGGCAGGTGGTAGCACAGGAATCTCTGCGGCAGCCTCTTGGCAGGTGGTGGCCATGGGCACACCAATAGGGATGCAGGAGAGCAGGGTTAGGGCAGGGAGGGAAGAAAAACAAAGACTCCCTGTGCCCTGCTCAGCCGTCCCCTTTTCCCACAGGCCCCAAGGGGCAGATGGCTTGGAGAGCCTCCGTGCCTGAAAAGCTCCCCAGACAGCCATCAGGCCCCAGCAAGGCAGGGAGGCCATTTGGAGCACTCGCTCACTGCCTGACTCCCAGCCAAGGCCAAGCCAGCGCCTCACGCACTGTCCCAGCCCCAGCTGCCAACACGGCTCCCCTTGACGCCAGCCTGCTCACCGTGTCATGTCTTTCTGACCCACTGATGAGGCCTTCGGGAAACTGGGAGTCTGTCACCAGGAGTCTTCTGCGCAACTTCTTTAAGATCTTCTTCAGAGGCCGGGGCGTGGAAACCATCACCTCCCACATGGCCATGACAGTTCTGCAAGCCAGAGCGCTCTGTCAGCAGGGCAGCCTCGGCCACAGCAGCATGGCCGGGCTCAGCGCTGCAGGACGGTTGGGATGCCCTGGGCAGCAGCAGAGGGCTGAGCTGGTGCTCCCGTGGGGCTGGCAGGAGCGTGGTGGGGAGCTCTGGGCTGGCTTGCTCAGCTTTGGCTGATGCGGGCCTGGCTGACCCCCAGGGCTGGAAATCGTGGTGGGATGGAGGGTCCTGCTCCTCGGGGCTGTCCTGCAGGATTCCTTGGTTCTGGCAGCCAGAGCGTCTCTGGGCCTTTCTCCCCACAGGGAACAAGGCCTCATGGCTTTTGGGGCCGGTACCTGTCTCCTGGTGGAGCGATCCTCAGCAGCGTCGTGAGCACCTTCCCAGGTCTCCTGTCAGCCATGAGGAGAAGCAGGGACTCCACGCTCTGCTGCGCTGGTGCCGTGCTGATGCTCTCCAGGTTTCCGTGGATGCACCTCATGATCTTTGGCAGCTGGAGGGGACACAGGTGAGGATGGTGCTGCCACTGGAATGCAGCCATTTCCTCAGCTGCCCTTTCCATCCCTCTCTGCCGCCTTCAGGTGGCTCCAGGTTCCTGAGACACCAGGGGGTGGCAGGGAGGGATGGAGAGAGGAACAAGGCCTGACTTGTCTGAAGGGCTGGGCAATCCAGCGCCAGGCCACTTACATCCGCCAGCCAGAAGTCAGGGAATTCCATGACCATGTCCAGCAAGTCTGCTGCCCCCATCTTGTCAAAGATGCTGGTTTCTCTCATCGCCTCGATGAAGGCAAGGACGATGTCTGTCCTCTCAGAACTTCTGAGGTAACTCGCACAGGACTATGGGAGGAAGGAAGGAAGGAAGGAAGGAAGGGAGGAAGTGAAGCCATGTCTCACCAAGTACCCTGATGCTGCTGCTTAGCCAGACAGTGCCAGCAGCCGGGCAGAGACGCCCGGCAGTGCTGGCGGCAGTGCCCGCAGCAAAGCTGGCAGCAGGGGTGGCAGTGACTGCTGGGGAGGATGAGAAGAGAGGCCTCGGGGTGAGGGAGAAGGGGTTGGGCTCATGGGCACAGGGTGCTGGCCCTGACGCCAAGCAGGGCTTGCTGGTGAACCAGGAGGACTGGCGCTGCTGCTGGGACACTGGAGCGCAGCCCTCGTGTCGTCCCTGCTCGGGGACAGCATGAACCCTCTCAGCAGGGACAAGGAGGCCATGTCAGCCCCGCTGATTGTGGAGGCCTTTGCTCACACAAGTCCCCTGCTGATGCCACCAACAAGAGCGCCAGCAAAAGCTCTTTACCATGACGTCAAGTTTTAGCGAATCCTGAGAGGAGCTGTCAGGATCTTCCAAGACGGGTTGTGCTTGATTCCTCCTGCCTGAACAGTGGGGAAACACAGAAAACTCAGTAAGACAAAGCAGCTTTGCCGGCAAACTTCCCAAACCACTTAGAGAATTGCCCTCAAGATGGCAGGGCAGAAGTGGTCAAGTAGAATTCTGGAGGGCGTCAGGAATAGCTTCTTGCTACAAGCACTGGAAGCGCTAGCCGGGAGGACGCAGAGATAGATCTGCTCTTCACTGGCAGGGAAGACATGGCTCTGGGACATGGCAATCAGCAGTAGCTTTGGCTCTGGGAAACACAAAACAGTGGGGTTCAAAACCCTGAGAGGAGGGAGGAAGGAGAACAGCAGAGAACAGATGCTGGACTTCAGGAGAGCACTCAGCTGCTGCAGCAAAATGACAGCTGGGATGCTATGGGAAGCAGCTGGGATGCTATGGGAAGCAGCTGGGAGGGACAAAGGAGGTGAGGAAGAGAAGCAGACCCATGGCGAGATGTCTGTGTGTAGAGGGATGAAGCCCAACACAACTTCTCTTACTGTTTTGTCCAGCCAAGAATACAGCGAGGTGCCGAAGAGCATCTCGAGCTAGAGTTCTTGCGCCTTCCCAGGAATGCTGGAAAAGGAGGAGATGCCCCAGCAGCTGTCCCAGCACCGGGATCTCGATTTCTTCAGAGTGGACATTGCCGTCTGTGCATCTCTGAGAGAGGCGCTGGGCCTGGGCAAGGGAGGCAGAACAGCAGAAGGGTTGAGGGTAGGCAGCTGGTGCCAAAGGCCCGAACCCAAGCGTGTGTCCAGGGCTGGCTCCGGGGGCAGTCAGGGCTTTGCAGGGCTGTGCTGGCCACAGCTCCCAAAGCAGCTGGTTGGGCAGCAGCCCCGTGTGGGGAGAGCTGCAGGCTGCTCTGGGGTGCAGGGGTGGGGAGACAGCCAGGCCGGAGAGTGCTTGGCTCCTTACCTCCAGTGTGGGATTCTCCGCCAACACAAAGCTCAGCTCCTCAATCCTCCCCAGGGCCCTCTGCCGCACGTGTGCTCTCTTAGAGCTGCTGAAACTCAAGAGCATCTGGGAAGAGAGAAGCTGCTGGTGAGCCCTGGGAGCAGCCACCCACTCTAGCAGAAGTAGCACCGTTCAACTCCTGGGCTGGACTCGCCCACTCCATTAAGGCTTCCTCTAGTCTCGAGCAAAGCCTGTAGTGGGATTCCTGCCCTGGGGTCCCTGGCAGGCTTGGGACAAATGCCCCGGGCCAGCCCTGTGGCCAGGCAGGAAGGTAGATGCCACCCTCTGCGGCCACTGTGCTGCGGAAAAGCCTGGCGGGCAGCCCCTGCTTCCCTGGGGAGGTGGGCACCCTCCCGGCAATGCGCTCTGTGTATGGCACAGAGTGGGACTGTCCACTCCAGAATGGACACCCCGTGCCCCCAGGGTGAGGAACAGCCCTTGTGAAGCCCCAACTTTGCACACGCCAGACCTGGAAGATATTCTGCAGCAGCTCGCTGACTCTGGAGGCACGAGAGTTGAGAAACAACGCCTCCAGCATGTTGTCCATGGCCCGCATGGTCTGCAAGAAGACAACGAGTTGTTGCCGTGTTTCCTGCCATCCGTCTCACTCCCAGGAGACTGATGTGTACTCCCAGCACCAAGGGACGACTCCTGCGCTGCTTCGCCATGCCTGGGAGCGACCCAGGGGCAAATAACCTGCTACGGGCAGAGCAGCCTGCAAAACTCCATGTGGCCAGGCCCATAGGCAGGGGACGAAGGGCTGAGGGTGGGACAGCAGAGCTGAGAACCTGCCCTGCCTTGGATCTCTGGTCATATCGCAGCACGTGGTAGCAGGGAGCAGACAGAGAAATTGGGCGCTCCTGTAGCTCATGCAGCACTTACTTCTAAGTAGAGGTAACGGTCCATGTCCTCCGCTTCTGGTGGAAGCAAGAAGACACTGGAGAAGCAAGCTTGGAGGAGGCTTGTCTCCTTGCCCTCCAGCACCCTGTCCACTGAGCTGCAAAAAGAGAGAGCAGCCAGTTGCACACAGGTGCTGGGAGCAGTGCCTCAAAACCTCGTGCAGGGGTCCCCAGTACGGATGGGCAGGTACCTCAATTCGGCAATGGCACGCATGGCGATCTGCCGCAGTGAGGTGCGCAGTTGGTCCCTGGGCTCCTCTTCCAGCAGCACCTGCAGAGCACAGCCGGGATGGGACCTGGCAGCTGCCAGCACCCAGTGCCACCAGCCGCCGGCCCTGCCCGAGCCTTGTCCTCACAGGGTGCCGGTGCCAGGGGGCCTCGATCCCTTCCCCAGAGCCGCTGGGTATCCCCTCACCTTGATATTCTCTGCCAGCTTGTATCTCTGGCAGAAGACATCTAGGCCCCTTGGCGAGAGGCGGCGCCTGCTGGTGTCACACAGGCCACGGATGCCCATAAGAAATCCAATCTTCTGGCTTTCCTCCTGGGAGCCAGGGAGCAGAGAGACAAACAGGGACTGTGAGACGGGGAACACACGCCCAGCGGCACCGCAGCATTGGGGTGCGGTGCCATGTGAAGACCTGGGAGAAGCAGCTCTGCCCAGCCAGCACCCTCCAGCAGCCCCGCTGCAGAGCCCCTGTCAGCAGATGCCAGCACAGCTGCCTTTGAAACGGCTGCGGTTACCTTTTCTGCACTGCTGAGAAAAGCCACGATGAAGTCCATGTATCCCCTTAGAAATTCGTTCACTGGTAACAAATCAGCATCTAATAAAGGAGAGCAGGGAGGGCTGCAGAGAGGGTCTAGCGGCAGGAGAGAGCAGAAGGAGCTCTGCCGCCTGTCCAGCCCCGTGCCCGCTTCCCCGGCACAGTCTTCCCCTGCGTGTTCAGGGCTGGAGCGTGTCCGGCAGACGGGCTGCGATGCTGGAGCCAAGCAGGATGGGGAAAGCACCCAGTGCAGCAGGTGAGGAACTCGCTTCAGACAGGCAGGAAAGTCCCCGTCCCACAGCATGGCTGCCTTCCGCCTGCCCAGCTGCCTCTCACTGCCCGTGCCATGGAGCAGGAGCTGGGTCCCCTCTGCCCACAGAGGCTGTGCTGGGGCCGGCTCCCAGCTCGGTGCAGCCCTGGCCTTCAGGCAGCATCATGCCCACCACCCGTGGGAACCTCCCTGCCAGCGTGTGGGGAAACATGATCCTGGCATCGAGCAGGGAGCGATCGCTGGTCCCCACCGTGCCCAGACAATCAGGGCCCCTCACTCACCGATTTTCAGTGGCTGGACCACATCCACCTGGTTGGGCTGCGGTGGAGGTCTGACCTCCTGGGGAGCCCCATCCTCCTCCTGCCAGGCCAGCCTGGGGCGGCTGGGGGGTCTTTTCAGCTGAGCCATCCTGGGGCGGCTGGGGGGTCTCTCCGCCATTTGGGGGAAGGTGGAAGCTCTGGTGAAACGCCTCAGCACTCTGGGTCTGCCAGAGGCAGCTGGGAAAGATGTGGGCTGCACTTGTGTGCTCCTCGCTGGGGAAAGATGTGGGCTGCACTTGTGTGCTCCTCGCTGGGGAAAGATGTGGGCTGCGCTCAGGAGCTCCTTGCTGCAAGTCTGCCAGGGGCAGCAGGGAGTCTACCGGCAGCAGCTAGAGTTAGGTTGTGGTTGGACTCAATGATCTTAAGCGTGGCTTCCAACCAAAACAATTCTATGAATCTGTGAAAGACGTGGGCTATGCTCGGGGCTCTCGCCAGCTCCGTGCTCACACCCTGTCGCGTCGCTGTCCTGGTGGACAGTGCGGGCTGGGGCCCGCAGCTGCGCTGAGCACACGCAGGGCAGTGGGTGTCACAATGTGAGGTCACAAAGGGCCCCACTGTGACCCTGCGCCTGGGGAGGGAGGTCAGGGTGTCCCCTTGGGAGGCTCAGGGCCAGCTCAGCCCTGGGCACCCGGGTGCTCTTGGGGTGGCCTTGGCTAAATTTGAATCCCAGTTTCTAAAAGTTCCACCACCCGTTGCTCTGAGCACAGTCTTTAACAGTCCGTTGCACAGCTCAGTTTTCCCGAAGGCTGGTGCATGACAGGGGATGCAACAGACCCACTCAATGCCATGCTCCTTGGGCCAGGTGTCTACGAGGATGTTCCAGAAAGGAGTCCTGTTGTCTGGCTCGGTTCTCTCTGGGCTGCTGTGTTGCCACAGGACTTGCTTTTCAAGGCCCAGGACAGTGTTCTGGGCAGTGCCGTGGGGTATGGCGTATGTTTCCAACCATGCAGTGGTGGCTTCCACCATTGTAAGCACAGAGCTCTTGCCGTGGCGGGTTTGTGGCAATGTGATATAGTCAATTTGCCAGGCTTCCCCATATTTACACTTCAGTCATCGCCCCCCATACCACACAGGCTCCGACCACTTGGCTTGCTCGATCGTAGCGCATGTTTCACAATGGTGAATAACCTGTGCAACTGCGTCCATGGTCGAGTCCAGCCCTCGATCACGAGCCCATCTATATGTTGCATCCCTTCCTTGATGCCCTGAGGCATCATGGGCCCAATGGGCCATAAATAATTGACCTTCATCTTGTCAGTCCAAATCTACCTCAGCCACTTTGATCTGGGCAGCTCGATCCCCCAGCTGGTTGTTGGGATCGGGTTCTTCAGTGGACCGACTCTCGGGCACATGAGCTTCTAAGCGGCGCACTCTCACAGGCAGGTTCTCCAGCCGGGTAGCAATATCTCGCCCGGATTCAGCAGCCCAGATGGGTTGGGCTCTGCGCTGCCAGCAGCTCTGCTTCCATTGTGCTGACATGTGGAAAAAACTTGACAGCCTGTGAGGCTATAAAACTTTACAACCTGCCAGGTTATAAAGAAGGTACGTTAACTCTTGCTATCTCGTCCACTCAAGGATGCTGCTGGATGCTGCAGAACTTCTTATCTTTGCAGAGTTTGCTGTCTTCAATAAGGCCTTGTTTCTAATATCATAGGCTGCACAAAGCTCTAAGCTAGACACTTGCTATGTGGTTAGTTCCCTCTATCAGCACCACGGGGCATTTCCCACCATCCACGAGGCAGAGCAGAGATGAGGCTTCTTAGATGCTGGGGCCTCTTCAGCCCCTGTCAGGATGGCGGGTGCTGGGTCTGGTGGGGCCTCTGCCCCACGGCGGGGGCTGTGGCCCAGGGGACAGCAGGGGCCACACCGGTCGGACACGGTCGGCGGTGGCGGCGAGAAGCCGGATGGCCCATGGCTGCATTCCAGCGGCACGGCCCGGGATACCGACTGTGCGAGCGGGTGGTGCCACAGAGACGCGGGGCCTGGAACATGGGGGTGGCCGGGGGGAGGAGAGGGACGGGGAGGGTGGCAGAGAGGAAGGGGCCCCGGGGCTGGGCCGGGGCTGCTCGAGCTCGGGGCAGGCCTGACGTGTGCCATGTCAGAGCTCGGCCTGGCCGTCCGCGGAGCCGCCTCCTGCTCACATCACTCTTCGCCACCATTGGTCGCGAGGGCCGTCAGTCTCCAGCTCTGAGGTGATCCTGCCTGGGATTGGCTGCCTGGGCTGTCACTCTGCCTTGGTTTGGGGCCCACCCTGCCCTGAGGCGCTCTTTTCTCTGATTGGCTGTCTGGGATTTCCTCCTGGCTACTCCCATCAAACGATTGGTCAAGATGCTTATCAATCCCCCGTGTGCCACTCTCCTGCCAGGCGCGATTGGCGCAGCCAGCACAGCCCGCCCCTGAACGCTGCCCAGCTTGGTCAAATCTTGCCACCTTTCCTGCAGGCCTCCGAGCTTGATTGGCTGCTTACATATCAATCACATGACTTGCCCCGCCTCCTCAAATGTCATTGGCTGTCCTGGGTCCACTGACTCCCCACCAACTTCTGGCTGGTTTTTGCCAGGCAACGAGCTCCACCTAAAACTGAAACCGTGGGCCCTGAACAAAGGCCGGGAGTGATAAAAGACACGTTGGGACCCTAAACGTGAGGATTTGGGCCCCGAGAAGGAGGCTCTGGGCACGCAGAAGGACGGGCAGATGCTACAGATGGCACTTTGGGCCCTGAACACGAGGGGACCCTCTTGGTTCCCACCCGAGCTGGGTGTCTTGCCCGTGACGCCACGGAACAGACACCTCTGCTGTCCGGAGTGGCCACGAAACAAACGGAGCCCAAAGTCCCGGGCTCCACGAGCTCAACGGGGAGTTGTGACATTTTATGGACGTTTCACAGGGACGGGCCATGGAGTGAGGGCAACTGTGTCTGTGTGGCATCAACGGGCGGGAAGGGGATCGCTGGTTGGTGAGGACGTATTGGATCGTGTGGGACCTGAGCCTGACGTCCATGGGGTGGAACAAGGGGTGGAGAAAGGACCGTCGTGGTGGCGACACTGCTCCTGTGTGGAGCTCCAGAGGCTGCAGGGGGATTTCTGCTCCACCGGGGACCAGCAGGAGCCAGTGGCCCGTTCGTGTCTGTCACCTGCTCTGGGGGCTGTGACCTCAGCAGAATCTGCACAGCAGGATGTCCTCACTGCCAACACCGGCTCTTCGCTCTGTCTCCACCTCTGTCCCCCATCTGCCCGTGCTCTCCTGCCTCACAGGCACCTTTCCCACCTGCTCCAGAACCCACCAAGGCCTCTGTCTGTCTCTGTGTTCGTGTGGCAGATGTTACCTCAGGAGTGTTGTCCCAGCCAGGTCACTGCATTCTTTCTCTTCTCCCTCTGCTGTTGCCAGGACTGATGTGCTTTCTGACCTCACGGACCCTCTTGTCCTGCCTCCCTTCTGCTGCTAAACCCTGTTCCTGCAAGAGAAATGACAACCAGTCGGTGTCCCCTCTGTGGCATCTGGACCTTCCAGAGCTGCACGGCTGGTGGGAACTGTCACCATCAGCCAAGGCTCTGTGTGAAGTCTCCTTCTGGCACAGGAACAGCTCTGGCTGTGCTTGGTGAGCACCACGCTGCCCGAAGGAGAACAGCAACACTGGCAGTGACTCCAGCTGGGAAGAGATGGTTTGAGGGCAGGTTGGCAGCAGACCCTGAGGCTGTGCTGGGAGTGGCCACATCTGGCTCCTCCCAGCAGGATTTTGGAAAGTCCTTTCCCAGCTGTGAGCACCAGGCCAAGGGCATGGAACAGAAACAGCCCCCAGCCCCGGGGGCCCCAGCCCCCAGCTGGCCTCTGTCCCCAAACTGTGAAAACTTCCAAACAGGCTCTCCCTCTCGTCCCGACTGACTCGGTGGGGTGAGGGCACAGTTAACTTTCGAATAAGTTGTGCGGTAACTCGGAATAATGACAATTAGTCGAGGCATTCGATTAAATCACAAATGGTGACCAGTCACCAGCGGGTTCCGCAGGGCTCTGTCTTAGGGCCAGCACTCTTCAATGTCTTCATAAATGACTTAGACTCAGGACTTGTAGGATTGCTTAGCAAGTTTGCTGATGACACCAAATTTGGGGGAGCTGTTGACACTCTTGAGGGCAGAGAGGCCCTGCAGGGGGATCTGCACAAATTGGAGAACTGGGCAATCATCAGCCGCATGAAGTTCAGCAAGAGCAAGTGCTGGATTTTGCACCTGGGACATGGCAACCCTGGCTGTACAGACAGACTGGGGGATGAGATGCTGGAGAGCAGCTCTGCGGAGAGGGACCTGGGGGTTCTGGTCCACGTCAAGTTGAACATGAGCCAACAGTGTCTCTGGCAGCCAAGACGGCCCCATGTCCTGGGTGCATCCAGCACAGCATCGCCAGCCGGGAAGAGAGGGGATTGTCACTTCATGTTGGGAGTAACATCCCATGGAAACTGCCTAAATGCAGCACTGGGAAGTTCTTCCTTTAACCAATGTCCCCGTGCCCATTCCTCATGACGTGGGCCATCTCAGATGAGTACAGAGCAGGGTGACACACCACAGGGCTGAGATGCCTCCCTGCAAGTGTTCCTGTCTGCTACGTCACCCTTGCCCGTGATGCTGGGCTGCGCTATCAAAAGTGCCAGAGCAATCAGAGAGGTTCTGGGGTCCTTGGAAAAGGCAGACTTTAAACCCAACTTCAAGAAAGTCTCTTTATTAAAATCCAGCCATTTTTCCCAAGGAGAGCTGCTCCTCCACCTAAATTAGCGGCGCCAGCAACACAGGCCTCGCAGGGTCCGTCGCCATCTTGGCTGCTCCCTTGGATTTCTCAGGATGAGGATGGTCTGAGATGCCAGGGAGCAGATGGAGGGTTCACTGTCCTCCTCCAAGGGTCGAAGGGCTGCAACAGAAAGAAGCAGAGCCCAGATGACCTCCCACGTCTGCAGAGACCCCCAGGCATCCCCTCCCGACCACGCTCCCCACTCACCGCTGCAGATCTCAGCCAGCTTCTCCTCCTCCCTTCGGTCCCTCAGGGGCCGCGCAGCGAGCCCTGGGCACAGAGTTCGGTCAGAGCCCTGCTCCCTCCCCCTCATCAGAGCTGACCCCAGAGGAGCCCAGTAGCTGAGATGGTGGGACCGAGCAAGGCGGCCACCAAGCCCACCTGTGTGGGCAGGGCTGGGAGAGGAGGCCAAGGCCCTGCATGGGGCAGCCAGGGCTCTGGCAGCCACAGGGCTGCTCCTTGTGCCAGGGCAGCGGCGGGGACTGGGGCCAGGCTGCTGAAAGAGGGACCCCGGGGGCTGTGACTCACCAGTGAACCTCACAGCCGCCTCTCGCAAGCTGGCCTGAGCATCCTTCAGGTACAGCAGGCTCTGACTCAAGTATTCTTGAGCTCTGCTCCTGTCCTGCTCCAGCTGGAGAGAGCACAAGGGGATGAGCATGTCACTGTCTGCCCCCCACCCCGAGCTGGCCGGACCAGTCCCTCCGCCCAGGAACCCACATTCCCCTTCCCCCCGCCCCCGGCAAATCCTGCCTCCCAGCCAGGAGCCCTGTGGGGCTGAGGCTGAGAGAGAGACACAGTCAGAGGGGTTCCAGGGGTGCTGAGAGCCCTCCCTCCTGCTGGGTGCGGGGCAGAGGGAAGAACCCTTGGGGGCTCTGTTCTTGAGGACAGGCAACAAGGATGCAGCTTGGGGCTGCAGCAGGGCAGGCGAGGCACATCTGCAGAGCCCACCGCCCAGACGTGTGAGGCAGCCCTCATCCGGCCTGGGCCCTGGGCCTTGGAGGTTTTCCTCACCAAGCACTCTCCAATCCGCCATGTCTGCTGTGTCTGTGTCAGGCGTTTGAGCTGTTTCCACTCGAGCAGCTCTGCTGCAGCAAGGAGGGCTTCCCTGGCGGCCTGCAGAACAGCAGAAGCTGGGAGATGGCACCATGGCCTGGGGATGGAGACCCGGTGTCCCCCTCCTCCGGGCTTTGTTCCTGGGATGATCCTGCCCTTTGGGAGCAGAGACATGTCCTGGCCCAAACATCTGGGGCTCTCCTGGGCACAGCCTTGGGGAACAGGTTCTGAGGTTCGAAGCTCGAGCCCCAGCACCTGCAGGGACAGCTGAGGAGCCCGTAGGGACATGCCTGTTCAGGCCTGGGTGGCCACGGGTTGCTGCCAAGCCCTGCGGGACCAGGTAGGGCAGGTGGTGGAAATGGCCGTGGCGGCTTCTCTATTGCCGCTCGTGCTGGGTCTGCAGGGACCCTTCCTATGGGCTGCGCTGGAGGAGGCTGCCAGCAGCCCTGTCCCCTGGTGCTCAGGCCACACGTGTGGTGTCAGCACGCCCTCCTCTGCCTCAGTGCTCAGCGTGGAAAGCCGTACCTTGGCCACGCTGTCGCTCTGGTCGCTCAGATGAAAGAAGAGGGGGAGCAGTGCGCGGCGCACGTAGCTCTTCATCCTCTTCTTGTCACGCCCCACCACTGACTGCACCCACTCTCTGAAGAGGCAGATGGAGAGCTCTCGCAGCTGGCTGGACTCCTGGGAGGAAGGAGGAAAGCTGGACTTCAAATCCAGCAGCTGTCTGCCCACAGTGAGCAGAGGCAGTATCGGGGCTGACGTGAGGGGAGACGCTGCAGGGTCAGATTGTGCAGCAGGGAGCTGTGCTGGGCTGCAAAGCCCAGAAGCCATCCCAGGAGAGCCCAGGGGAGCACACCCTGCTCCCAGTGCTGCCCACGGGGCTGGGCTGAGTCTCCGCAGGGCTCAGGCTCCTACATCAGCCTTACATCGTCAAAGAGGGGCAGGAGCTTTTCCACCAGCTGCTCAGTGATGGAGCTGGTCTCGTCCCTCTTCAGGTGACCCATCGTGCTGCGGAAGAACGCCAGGACCTTCCTCTTGATTTCTGTGTTGCCATAGTCAAGCAACCCCACGACTTGTGGCAGGAGGAACTGTATTCTTCTCGCCTGTATGAAAACCAGTTTCCTTTTCATGAAAGAGTCGAAGACCACCCTGGCAAAAAAGCTGCTCGCTGAGCACCAGTCTCCTGTCTGGCTTCCTGGCAGGTGGTAGCACAGGAATCTCTGCGGCAGCCTCCTGGCAGTTGGTGGCCATGGGCACACCAATAGGGATGCAGGAGAGCAGGGTTAGGGCAGGGAGGGAAGAAAAACAAAGACTCCCTGTGCCCTGCTCAGCCGTCCCCTTTTCCCACAGGCCCCAAGGGGCAGATGGCTTGGAGAGCCTCCGTGCCTGAAAAGCTCCCCAGGCAGCCATCAGGCCCCAGCAAGGCAGGGAGGCCATTTGGAGCACTCGCTCACTGCCTGACTCCCACCCAAGGCCAAGCCAGCGCCTCACGCACTGCCCCAGCCCCAGCTGCCAACACGGCTCCCCTTGACGCCAGCCTGCTCACCGTGTCATGTCCTTCTGAGCCACTGATGAGGCCTTCGGGAAACCGGGAGTCTGTCACCAGGAGTCTTCTGCGCAACTTCTTTAAGATCTTCTTCAGAGGCCGGGGCGTGGAGACCATCACCTCCCACATGGCCATGACAGTTCTGCAAGCCAGAGCGCTCTGTCAGCAGGGCAGCCTCGGCCACAGCAGCATGGCCGGGCTCAGCGCTGCAGGACGGTTGGGATGCCCTGGGCAGCAGCAGAGGGCTGAGCTGGTGCTCCCGTGGGGCTGGCAGGAGCGTGGTGGGGGCTCTGGGCTGGCTTGCTCAGCTTTGGCTGCTGCGGGCCTGGCTGACCCCCAGGGCTGGAAATCGTGGTGGGATGGAGGGTCCTGCTCCTCGGGGCTGTCCTGCAGGATTCCTTGGTTCTGGCAGCCAGAGCGTCTCTGGGCCTTTCTCCCCACAGGGAACAAGGCCTCATGGCTTTTGGGGCCGGTACCTGTCTCCTGGTGGAGCGATCCTCAGCAGCATCGTGAGCACCTTCCCAGGTCTCCTGTCAGCCATGAGGAGAAGCAGGGACTCCACGCTCTGCCGCGCTGGTGCCGTGCTGATGCTCTCCAGGTTTCCGTGGATGCACCTCATGATCTTTGGCAGCTGGAGGGGACACAGGTGAGGATGGTGCTGCCACTGGAATGCAGCCATTTCCTCAGCTGCCCTTTCCATCCCTCTCTGCCGCCTTCAGGTGGCTTCAGGTTCCTGAGACACCAGGGGGTGGCAGGGAGGGATGGAGAGAGGAACAAGGCCTGACTTGTCTGAAGGGCTGGGCAATCCAGCGCCAGGCCACTTACATCCGCCAGCCAGAAGTCAGGGAATTCCATGACCATGTCCAGCAAGTCTGCTGCCCCCATCTTGTCAAAGATGCTGGTGTCTCTCATCGCCTCGATGAAGGCAAGGACGATGTCTGTCCTCTCAGAACTTCTGAGGTAACTTGCACAGGACTATGGGAGGAAGGAAGGAAGGAAGGAAGGCAGGAAGGCAGGAAGGAAGGAAGGAAGGGAGGAAGTGAAGCCATGTCACACCAAGTACCCTGATGCTGCTGCTTAGCCGGGCAGTGCCAGCAGCCGGGCAGAGACGCCCGGCAGTGCTGGCGGCAGTGCCCGCAGCAAAGCTGGCAGCAGGGGCGGCAGTGACTGCTGGGGAGGATGAGAAGAGAGGCCTCGGGGTGAGGGAGAAGGGGTTGGGCTCATGGGCACAGGGTGCTGGCCCTGACACCAAGCAGGGCTTGCTGGTGACCAGGAGGACTGGCGCTGCTGCTGGGACACTGGAGCGCAGCCCTCGTGTCATCCCTGCGCGGGGACAGCACGAACCCTCTCAGCAGGGACAAGGAGGCCATGTCAGCCCCGCTGATTGTGGAGGCCTTTGCTCACACAAGTCCCCTGCTGATGCCACCAACAAGAGCGCCAGCAAAAGCTCTTTACCATGACGTCAAGTTTTAGCGAATCCTGAGAGGAGCTGTCAGGATCTTCCAAGACGGGTTGTGCTTGATTCCTCCTGCCTGAACAGTGGGGAAACACAGAAAACTCAGTAAGACAAAGCAGCTTTGCCGGCAAACTTCCCAAACCACTTAGAGAATTGCCCTCAAGATGGCAGGGCAGAAGTGGTCAAGTAGAATTCTGGAGGGCGTCAGGAATAGCTTCTTGCTACAAGCACTGGAAGCGCTAGCCGGGAGGACGCAGAGATAGATCTGCTCTTCAGTGGCAGGGAAGACATGGCTTTGGAACATGGCAATCAGCAGTAGCTTTGGCTCTGGGAACCACAAAACAGTGGGGTTCAAAACCCTGAGAGGAGGGAGGAAGGAGAACAGCAGAGAACAGATGCTGGACTTCAGGAGAGCACTCAGCTGCTGCAGCAAAATGACAGCTGGGATGCTATGGGAAGCAGCTGGGATGCTATGGGAAGCAGCTGGGAGGGACAAAGGAGGTGAGGAAGAGAAGCAGACCCATGGCGAGATGTCTGTGTGTAGAGGGATGAAGCCCAACACAACTTCTCTTACTGTTTTGTCCAGCCAAGAATACAGCGAGGTGCCGAAGAGCATCTCGAGCTAGAGTTCTTGCGCCTTCCCAGGAATGCTGGAAAAGGAGGAGATGCCCCAGCAGCTGTCCCAGCACCGGGATCTCGATTTCTTCAGAGTGGACATTGCCGTCTGTGCATCTCTGAGAGAGGTGCTGGGCCTGGGCAAGGGAGGCAGAACAGCAGAAGGGTTGAGGGTAGGCAGCTGGTGCCAAAGGCCCGAACCCAAGCGTGTGTCCAGGGCTGGCTCCGGGGGCAGTCAGGGCTTTGCAGGGCTGTGCTGGCCACAGCTCCCAAAGCAGCTGGTTGGGCAGCAGCCCCGTGCGGGGAGAGCTGCAGGCTGCTCTGGGGTGCAGGGGTGGGGAGACAGCCAGGCCGGAGAGTGCTTGGCTCCTTACCTCCAGTGTGGGATTCTCCGCCAACACAAAGCTCAGCTCCTCAATCCTCCCCAGGGCCCTCTGCCGCACGTGTGCTCTCTTAGAGCTGCTGAAACTCAAGAGCATCTGGGAAGAGAGAAGCTGCTGGTGAGCCCTGGGAGCAGCCACCCACTCTAGCAGAAGTAGCACCGTTCAACTCCTGGGCTGGACTCGCCCACTCCATTAAGGCTTCCTCTAGTCTCGAGCAAAGCCTGTAGTGGGATTCCTGCCCTGGGGTCCCTGGCAGGCTTGGGACAAATGCCCCGGGCCAGCCCTGTGGCCAGGCAGGAAGGTAGATGCCACCCTCTGCGGCCACTGTGCTGCGGAAAAGCCTGGCGGGCAGCCCCTGCTTCCCTGGGGAGGTGGGCACCCTCCCGGCAATGCGCTCTGTGTATGGCACAGAGTGGGACTGTCCACTCCAGAATGGACACCCCGTGCCCCCAGGGTGAGGAACAGCCCTTGTGAAGCCCCAACTTTGCACACGCCAGACCTGGAAGATATTCTGCAGCAGCTCGCTGACTCTGGAGGCACGAGAGTTGAGAAACAACGCCTCCAGCATGTTGTCCATGGCCCGCATGGTCTGCAAGAAGACAACGAGTTGTTGCCGTGTTTCCTGCCATCCGTCTCACTCCCAGGAGACTGATGTGTACTCCCAGCACCAAGGGACGACTCCTGCGCTGCTTCGCCATGCCTGGGAGCGACCCAGGGGCAAATAACCTGCTACGGGCAGAGCAGCCTGCAAAACTCCATGTGGCCAGGCCCATAGGCAGGGGACGAAGGGCTGAGGGTGGGACAGCAGAGCTGAGAACCTGCCCTGCCTTGGATCTCTGGTCATATCGCAGCACGTGGTAGCAGGGAGCAGACAGAGAAATTGGGCGCTCCTGTAGCTCATGCAGCACTTACTTCTAAGTAGAGGTAACGGTCCATGTCCTCCGCTTCTGGTGGAAGCAAGAAGACACTGGAGAAGCAAGCTTGGAGGAGGCTTGTCTCCTTGCCCTCCAGCACCCTGTCCACTGAGCTGCAAAAAGAGAGAGCAGCCAGTTGCACACAGGTGCTGGGAGCAGTGCCTCAAAACCTCGTGCAGGGGTCCCCAGTACGGATGGGCAGGTACCTCAATTCGGCAATGGCACGCATGGCGATCTGCCGCAGTGAGGTGCGCAGTTGGTCCCTGGGCTCCTCTTCCAGCAGCACCTGCAGAGCACAGCCGGGATGGGACCTGGCAGCTGCCAGCACCCAGTGCCACCAGCCGCCGGCCCTGCCCGAGCCTTGTCCTCACAGGGTGCCGGTGCCAGGGGGCCTCGATCCCTTCCCCAGAGCCGCTGGGTATCCCCTCACCTTGATATTCTCTGCCAGCTTGTATCTCTGGCAGAAGACATCTAGGCCCCTTGGCGAGAGGCGGCGCCTGCTGGTGTCACACAGGCCACGGATGCCCATAAGAAATCCAATCTTCTGGCTTTCCTCCTGGGAGCCAGGGAGCAGAGAGACAAACAGGGACTGTGAGACGGGGAACACACGCCCAGCGGCACCGCAGCATTGGGGTGCGGTGCCATGTGAAGACCTGGGAGAAGCAGCTCTGCCCAGCCAGCACCCTCCAGCAGCCCCGCTGCAGAGCCCCTGTCAGCAGATGCCAGCACAGCTGCCTTTGAAACGGCTGCGGTTACCTTTTCTGCACTGCTGAGAAAAGCCACGATGAAGTCCATGTATCCCCTTAGAAATTCGTTCACTGGTAACAAATCAGCATCTAATAAAGGAGAGCAGGGAGGGCTGCAGAGAGGGTCTAGCGGCAGGAGAGAGCAGAAGGAGCTCTGCCGCCTGTCCAGCCCCGTGCCCGCTTCCCCGGCACAGTCTTCCCCTGCGTGTTCAGGGCTGGAGGGTGTCCGGCAGACGGGCTGCGATGCTGGAGCCAAGCAGGATGGGGAAAGCACCCAGTGCAGCAGGTGAGGAACTCGCTTCAGACAGGCAGGAAAGTCCCCGTCCCACAGCATGGCTGCCTTCCGCCTGCCCAGCTGCCTCTCACTGCCCGTGCCATGGAGCAGGAGCTGGGTCCCCTCTGCCCACAGAGGCTGTGCTGGGGCCGGCTCCCAGCTCGGTGCAGCCCTGGCCTTCAGGCAGCATCATGCCCACCACCCGTGGGAACCTCCCTGCCAGCGTGTGGGGAAACATGATCCTGGCATCGAGCAGGGAGCGATCGCTGGTCCCCACCGTGCCCAGACAATCAGGGCCCCTCACTCACCGATTTTCAGTGGCTGGACCACATCCACCTGGTTGGGCTGCGGTGGAGGTCTGACCTCCTGGGGAGCCCCATCCTCCTCCTGCCAGGCCAGCCTGGGGCGGCTGGGGGGTCTTTTCAGCTGAGCCATCCTGGGGCGGCTGGGGGGTCTCTCCGCCATTTGGGGGAAGGTGGAAGCTCTGGTGAAACGCCTCAGCACTCTGGGTCTGCCAGAGGCAGCTGGGAAAGATGTGGGCTGCACTTGTGTGCTCCTCGCTGGGGAAAGATGTGGGCTGCACTTGTGTGCTCCTCGCTGGGGAAAGATGTGGGCTGCGCTCAGGAGCTCCTTGCTGCAAGTCTGCCAGGGGCAGCAGGGAGTCTACCGGCAGCAGCTAGAGTTAGGTTGTGGTTGGACTCAATGATCTTAAGCGTGGCTTCCAACCAAAACAATTCTATGAATCTGTGAAAGACGTGGGCTATGCTCGGGGCTCTCGCCAGCTCCGTGCTCACACCCTGTCGCGTCGCTGTCCTGGTGGACAGTGCGGGCTGGGGCCCGCAGCTGCGCTGAGCACACGCAGGGCAGTGGGTGTCACAATGTGAGGTCACAAAGGGCCCCACTGTGACCCTGCGCCTGGGGAGGGAGGTCAGGGTGTCCCCTTGGGAGGCTCAGGGCCAGCTCAGCCCTGGGCACCCGGGTGCTCTTGGGGTGGCCTTGGCTAAATTTGAATCCCAGTTTCTAAAAGTTCCACCACCCGTTGCTCTGAGCACAGTCTTTAACAGTCCGTTGCACAGCTCAGTTTTCCCGAAGGCTGGTGCATGACAGGGGATGCAACAGACCCACTCAATGCCATGCTCCTTGGGCCAGGTGTCTACGAGGATGTTCCAGAAAGGAGTCCTGTTGTCTGGCTCGGTTCTCTCTGGGCTGCTGTGTTGCCACAGGACTTGCTTTTCAAGGCCCAGGACAGTGTTCTGGGCAGTGCCGTGGGGTATGGCGTATGTTTCCAACCATGCAGTGGTGGCTTCCACCATTGTAAGCACAGAGCTCTTGCCGTGGCGGGTTTGTGGCAATGTGATATAGTCAATTTGCCAGGCTTCCCCATATTTACACTTGAGTCATCGCCCCCCATACCACACAGGCTCCGACCACTTGGCTTGCTCGATCGTAGCGCATGTTTCACAATGGTGAATAACCTGTGCAACTGCGTCCATGGTCGAGTCCAGCCCTCGATCACGAGCCCATCTATATGTTGCATCCCTTCCTTGATGCCCTGAGGCATCATGGGCCCAATGGGCCATAAATAATTGACCTTCATCTTGTCAGTCCAAATCTACCTCAGCCACTTTGATCTGGGCAGCTCGATCCCCCAGCTGGTTGTTGGGATCGGGTTCTTCAGTGGACCGACTCTCGGGCACATGAGCTTCTAAGCGGCGCACTCTCACAGGCAGGTTCTCCAGCCGGGTAGCAATATCTCGCCCGGATTCAGCAGCCCAGATGGGTTGGGCTCTGCGCTGCCAGCAGCTCTGCTTCCATTGTGCTGACATGTGGAAAAAACTTGACAGCCTGTGAGGCTATAAAACTTTACAACCTGCCAGGTTATAAAGAAGGTACGTTAACTCTTGCTATCTCGTCCACTCAAGGATGCTGCTGGATGCTGCAGAACTTCTTATCTTTGCAGAGTTTGCTGTCTTCAATAAGGCCTTGTTTCTAATATCATAGGCTGCACAAAGCTCTAAGCTAGACACTTGCTATGTGGTTAGTTCCCTCTATCAGCACCACGGGGCATTTCCCACCATCCACGAGGCAGAGCAGAGATGAGGCTTCTTAGATGCTGGGGCCTCTTCAGCCCCTGTCAGGATGGCGGGTGCTGGGTCTGGTGGGGCCTCTGCCCCACGGCGGGGGCTGTGGCCCAGGGGACAGCAGGGGCCACACCGGTCGGACACGGTCGGCGGTGGCGGCGAGAAGCCGGATGGCCCATGGCTGCATTCCAGCGGCACGGCCCGGGATACCGACTGTGCGAGCGGGTGGTGCCACGGAGACGCGGGGCCTGGAACATGGGGGTGGCCGGGGGGAGGAGAGGGACGGGGAGGGTGGCAGAGAGGAAGGGGCCCCGGGGCTGGGCCGGGGCTGCTCGAGCTCGGGGCAGGCCTGACGTGTGCCATGTCAGAGCTCGGCCTGGCCGTCCGCGGAGCCGCCTCCTGCTCACATCACTCTTCGCCACCATTGGTCGCGAGGGCCGTCAGTCTCCAGCTCTGAGGTGATCCTGCCTGGGATTGGCTGCCTGGGCTGTCACTCTGCCTTGGTTTGGGGCCCACCCTGCCCTGAGGCGCTCTTTTCTCTGATTGGCTGTCTGGGATTTCCTCCTGGCTACTCCCATCAAACGATTGGTCAAGATGCTTATCAATCCCCCGTGTGCCACTCTCCTGCCAGGCGCGATTGGCGCAGCCAGCACAGCCCGCCCCTGAACGCTGCCCAGCTTGGTCAAATCTTGCCACCTTTCCTGCAGGCCTCCGAGCTTGATTGGCTGCTTACATATCAATCACATGACTTGCCCCGCCTCCTCAAATGTCATTGGCTGTCCTGGGTCCACTGACTCCCCACCAACTTCTGGCTGGTTTTTGCCAGGCAACGAGCTCCACCTAAAACTGAAACCGTGGGCCCTGAACAAAGGCCGGGAGTGATAAAAGACACGTTGGGACCCTAAACGTGAGGATTTGGGCCCCGAGAAGGAGGCTCTGGGCACGCAGAAGGACGGGCAGATGCTACAGATGGCACTTTGGGCCCTGAACACGAGGGGACCCTCTTGGTTCCCACCCGAGCTGGGTGTCTTGCCCGTGACGCCACGGAACAGACACCTCTGCTGTCCGGAGTGGCCACGAAACAAACGGAGCCCAAAGTCCCGGGCTCCACGAGCTCAACGGGGAGTTGTGACATTTTATGGACGTTTCACAGGGACGGGCCATGGAGTGAGGGCAACTGTGTCTGTGTGGCATCAACGGGCGGGAAGGGGATCGCTGGTTGGTGAGGACGTATTGGATCGTGTGGGACCTGAGCCTGACGTCCATGGGGTGGAACAAGGGGTGGAGAAAGGACCGTCGTGGTGGCGACACTGCTCCTGTGTGGAGCTCCAGAGGCTGCAGGGGGATTTCTGCTCCACCGGGGACCAGCAGGAGCCAGTGGCCCGTTCGTGTCTGTCACCTGCTCTGGGGGCTGTGACCTCAGCAGAATCTGCACAGCAGGATGTCCTCACTGCCAACACCGGCTCTTCGCTCTGTCTCCACCTCTGTCCCCCATCTGCCCGTGCTCTCCTGCCTCACAGGCACCTTTCCCACCTGCTCCAGAACCCACCAAGGCCTCTGTCTGTCTCTGTGTTCGTGTGGCAGATGTTACCTCAGGAGTGTTGTCCCAGCCAGGTCACTGCATTCTTTCTCTTCTCCCTCTGCTGTTGCCAGGACTGATGTGCTTTCTGACCTCACGGACCCTCTTGTCCTGCCTCCCTTCTGCTGCTAAACCCTGTTCCTGCAAGAGAAATGACAACCAGTCGGTGTCCCCTCTGTGGCATCTGGACCTTCCAGAGCTGCACGGCTGGTGGGAACTGTCACCATCAGCCAAGGCTCTGTGTGAAGTCTCCTTCTGGCACAGGAACAGCTCTGGCTGTGCTTGGTGAGCACCACGCTGCCCGAAGGAGAACAGCAACACTGGCAGTGACTCCAGCTGGGAAGAGATGGTTTGAGGGCAGGTTGGCAGCAGACCCTGAGGCTGTGCTGGGAGTGGCCACATCTGGCTCCTCCCAGCAGGATTTTGGAAAGTCCTTTCCCAGCTGTGAGCACCAGGCCAAGGGCATGGAACAGAAACAGCCCCCAGCCCCGGGGGCCCCAGCCCCCAGCTGGCCTCTGTCCCCAAACTGTGAAAACTTCCAAACAGGCTCTCCCTCTCGTCCCGACTGACTCGGTGGGGTGAGGGCACAGTTAACTTTCGAATAAGTTGTGCGGTAACTCGGAATAATGACAATTAGTCGAGGCATTCGATTAAATCACAAATGGTGACCAGTCACCAGCGGGTTCCGCAGGGCTCTGTCTTAGGGCCAGCACTCTTCAATGTCTTCATAAATGACTTAGACTCAGGACTTGTAGGATTGCTTAGCAAGTTTGCTGATGACACCAAATTTGGGGGAGCTGTTGACACTCTTGAGGGCAGAGAGGCCCTGCAGGGGGATCTGCACAAATTGGAGAACTGGGCAATCATCAGCCGCATGAAGTTCAGCAAGAGCAAGTGCTGGATTTTGCACCTGGGACATGGCAACCCTGGCTGTACAGACAGACTGGGGGATGAGATGCTGGAGAGCAGCTCTGCGGAGAGGGACCTGGGGGTTCTGGTCCACGTCAAGTTGAACATGAGCCAACAGTGTCTCTGGCAGCCAAGACGGCCCCATGTCCTGGGTGCATCCAGCACAGCATCGCCAGCCGGGAAGAGAGGGGATTGTCACTTCATGTTGGGAGTAACATCCCATGGAAACTGCCTAAATGCAGCACTGGGAAGTTCTTCCTTTAACCAATGTCCCCGTGCCCATTCCTCATGACGTGGGCCATCTCAGATGAGTACAGAGCAGGGTGACACACCACAGGACTGAGATGCCTCCCTGCAAGTGTTCCTGTCTGCTACGTCACCCTTGCCCGTGATGCTGGGCTGCGCTATCAAAAGTGCCAGAGCAATCAGAGAGGTTCTGGGGTCCTTGGAAAAGGCAGACTTTAAACCCAACTTCAAGAAAGTCTCTTTATTAAAATCCAGCCATTTTTCCCAAGGAGAGCTGCTCGTCCACCTAAATTAGCGGCGCCAGCAACACAGGCCTCGCAGGGTCCGTCGCCATCTTGGCTGCTCCCTTGGATTTCTCAGGATGAGGATGGTCTGAGATGCCAGGGAGCAGATGGAGGGTTCACTGTCCTCCTCCAAGGGTCGAAGGGCTGCAACAGAAAGAAGCAGAGCCCAGATGACCTCCCACGTCTGCAGAGACCCCCAGGCATCCCCTCCCGACCACGCTCCCCACTCACCGCTGCAGATCTCAGCCAGCTTCTCCTCCTCCCTTCGGTCCCTCAGGGGCCGCGCAGCGAGCCCTGGGCACAGAGTTCGGTCAGAGCCCTGCTCCCTCCCCCTCATCAGAGCTGACCCCAGAGGAGCCCAGTAGCTGAGATGGTGGGACCGAGCAAGGCGGCCACCAAGCCCACCTGTGTGGGCAGGGCTGGGAGAGGAGGCCAAGGCCCTGCACGGGGCAGCCAGGGCTCTGGCAGCCACAGGGCTGCTCCTTGTGCCAGGGCAGCGGCGGGGACTGGGGCCAGGCTGCTGAAAGAGGGACCCCGGGGGCTGTGACTCACCAATGAACCTCACAGCCGCCTCTCGCAAGCTGGCCTGAGCATCCTTCAGGTACAGCAGGCTCTGACTCAAGTATTCTTGAGCTCTGCTCCTGTCCTGCTCCAGCTGGAGAGAGCACAAGGGGATGAGCATGTCACTGTCTGCCCCCCACCCCGAGCTGGCCGGACCAGTCCCTCCGCCCAGGAACCCACATTCCCCTTCCCCCCGCCCCCGGCAAATCCTGCCTCCCAGCCAGGAGCCCTGTGGGGCTGAGGCTGAGAGAGAGACACAGTCAGAGGGGTTCCAGGGGTGCTGAGAGCCCTCCCTCCTGCTGGGTGCGGGGCAGAGGGAAGAACCCTTGGGGGCTCTGTTCTTGAGGACAGGCAACAAGGATGCAGCTTGGGGCTGCAGCAGGGCAGGCGAGGCACATCTGCAGAGCCCACCGCCCAGACGTGTGAGGCAGCCCTCATCCGGCCTGGGCCCTGGGCCTTGGAGGTTTTCCTCACCAAGCACTCTCCAATCCGCCATGTCTGCTGTGTCTGTGTCAGGCGTTTGAGCTGTTTCCACTCGAGCAGCTCTGCTGCAGCAAGGAGGGCTTCCCTGGCGGCCTGCAGAACAGCAGAAGCTGGGAGATGGCACCATGGCCTGGGGATGGAGACCCGGTGTCCCCCTCCTCCGGGCTTTGTTCCTGGGATGATCCTGCCCTTTGGGAGCAGAGACATGTCCTGGCCCAAACATCTGGGGCTCTCCTGGGCACAGCCTTGGGGAACAGGTTCTGAGGTTCGAAGCTCGAGCCCCAGCACCTGCAGGGACAGCTGAGGAGCCCGTAGGGACATGCCTGTTCAGGCCTGGGTGGCCACGGGTTGCTGCCAAGCCCTGCGGGACCAGGTAGGGCAGGTGGTGGAAATGGCCGTGGCGGCTTCTCTATTGCCGCTCGTGCTGGGTCTGCAGGGACCCTTCCTATGGGCTGCGCTGGAGGAGGCTGCCAGCAGCCCTGTCCCCTGGTGCTCAGGCCACACGTGTGGTGTCAGCACGCCCTCCTCTGCCTCAGTGCTCAGCGTGGAAAGCCGTACCTTGGCCACGCTGTCGCTCTGGTCGCTCAGATGAAAGAAGAGGGGGAGCAGTGCGCGGCGCACGTAGCTCTTCATCCTCTTCTTGTCACGCCCCACCACTGACTGCACCCACTCTCTGAAGAGGCAGATGGAGAGCTCTCGCAGCTGGCTGGACTCCTGGGAGGAAGGAGGAAAGCTGGACTTCAAATCCAGCAGCTGTCTGCCCACAGTGAGCAGAGGCAGTATCGGGGCTGACGTGAGGGGAGACGCTGCAGGGTCAGATTGTGCAGCAGGGAGCTGTGCTGGGCTGCAAAGCCCAGAAGCCATCCCACGAGAGCCCAGGGGAGCACACCCTGCTCCCAGTGCTGCCCACGGGGCTGGGCTGAGTCTCCGCAGGGCTCAGTCTCCTACATCAGCCTTACATCGTCAAAGAGGGGCAGGAGCTTTTCCACCAGCTGCTCAGTGATGGAGCTGGTCTCGTCCCTCTTCAGGTGACCCATCGTGCTGCGGAAGAACGCCAGGACCTTCCTCTTGATTTCTGTGTTGCCATAGTCAAGCAACCCCACGACTTGTGGCAGGAGGAACTGTATTCTTCTCGCCTGTATGAAAACCAGTTTCCTTTTCATGAAAGAGTCGAAGACCACCCTGGCAAAAAAGCTGCTCGCTGAGCACCAGTCTCCTGTCTGGCTTCCTGGCAGGTGGTAGCACAGGAATCTCTGCGGCAGCCTCCTGGCAGTTGGTGGCCATGGGCACACCAATAGGGATGCAGGAGAGCAGGGTTAGGGCAGGGAGGGAAGAAAAACAAAGACTCCCTGTGCCCTGCTCAGCCGTCCCCTTTTCCCACAGGCCCCAAGGGGCAGATGGCTTGGAGAGCCTCCGTGCCTGAAAAGCTCCCCAGGCAGCCATCAGGCCCCAGCAAGGCAGGGAGGCCATTTGGAGCACTCGCTCACTGCCTGACTCCCACCCAAGGCCAAGCCAGCGCCTCACGCACTGCCCCAGCCCCAGCTGCCAACACGGCTCCCCTTGACGCCAGCCTGCTCACCGTGTCATGTCCTTCTGAGCCACTGATGAGGCCTTCGGGAAACCGGGAGTCTGTCACCAGGAGTCTTCTGCGCAACTTCTTTAAGATCTTCTTCAGAGGCCGGGGCGTGGAGACCATCACCTCCCACATGGCCATGACAGTTCTGCAAGCCAGAGCGCTCTGTCAGCAGGGCAGCCTCGGCCACAGCAGCATGGCCGGGCTCAGCGCTGCAGGACGGTTGGGATGCCCTGGGCAGCAGCAGAGGGCTGAGCTGGTGCTCCCGTGGGGCTGGCAGGAGCGTGGTGGGGGCTCTGGGCTGGCTTGCTCAGCTTTGGCTGCTGCGGGCCTGGCTGACCCCCAGGGCTGGAAATCGTGGTGGGATGGAGGGTCCTGCTCCTCGGGGCTGTCCTGCAGGATTCCTTGGTTCTGGCAGCCAGAGCGTCTCTGGGCCTTTCTCCCCACAGGGAACAAGGCCTCATGGCTTTTGGGGCCGGTACCTGTCTCCTGGTGGAGCGATCCTCAGCAGCATCGTGAGCACCTTCCCAGGTCTCCTGTCAGCCATGAGGAGAAGCAGGGACTCCACGCTCTGCCGCGCTGGTGCCGTGCTGATGCTCTCCAGGTTTCCGTGGATGCACCTCATGATCTTTGGCAGCTGGAGGGGACACAGGTGAGGATGGTGCTGCCACTGGAATGCAGCCATTTCCTCAGCTGCCCTTTCCATCCCTCTCTGCCGCCTTCAGGTGGCTTCAGGTTCCTGAGACACCAGGGGGTGGCAGGGAGGGATGGAGAGAGGAACAAGGCCTGACTTGTCTGAAGGGCTGGGCAATCCAGCGCCAGGCCACTTACATCCGCCAGCCAGAAGTCAGGGAATTCCATGACCATGTCCAGCAAGTCTGCTGCCCCCATCTTGTCAAAGATGCTGGTGTCTCTCATCGCCTCGATGAAGGCAAGGACGATGTCTGTCCTCTCAGAACTTCTGAGGTAACTTGCACAGGACTATGGGAGGAAGGAAGGAAGGAAGGAAGGCAGGAAGGCAGGAAGGAAGGAAGGAAGGGAGGAAGTGAAGCCATGTCACACCAAGTACCCTGATGCTGCTGCTTAGCCGGGCAGTGCCAGCAGCCGGGCAGAGACGCCCGGCAGTGCTGGCGGCAGTGCCCGCAGCAAAGCTGGCAGCAGGGGCGGCAGTGACTGCTGGGGAGGATGAGAAGAGAGGCCTCGGGGTGAGGGAGAAGGGGTTGGGCTCATGGGCACAGGGTGCTGGCCCTGACACCAAGCAGGGCTTGCTGGTGACCAGGAGGACTGGCGCTGCTGCTGGGACACTGGAGCGCAGCCCTCGTGTCATCCCTGCGCGGGGACAGCACGAACCCTCTCAGCAGGGACAAGGAGGCCATGTCAGCCCCGCTGATTGTGGAGGCCTTTGCTCACACAAGTCCCCTGCTGATGCCACCAACAAGAGCGCCAGCAAAAGCTCTTTACCATGACGTCAAGTTTTAGCGAATCCTGAGAGGAGCTGTCAGGATCTTCCAAGACGGGTTGTGCTTGATTCCTCCTGCCTGAACAGTGGGGAAACACAGAAAACTCAGTAAGACAAAGCAGCTTTGCCGGCAAACTTCCCAAACCACTTAGAGAATTGCCCTCAAGATGGCAGGGCAGAAGTGGTCAAGTAGAATTCTGGAGGGCGTCAGGAATAGCTTCTTGCTACAAGCACTGGAAGCGCTAGCCGGGAGGACGCAGAGATAGATCTGCTCTTCAGTGGCAGGGAAGACATGGCTTTGGAACATGGCAATCAGCAGTAGCTTTGGCTCTGGGAACCACAAAACAGTGGGGTTCAAAACCCTGAGAGGAGGGAGGAAGGAGAACAGCAGAGAACAGATGCTGGACTTCAGGAGAGCACTCAGCTGCTGCAGCAAAATGACAGCTGGGATGCTATGGGAAGCAGCTGGGATGCTATGGGAAGCAGCTGGGAGGGACAAAGGAGGTGAGGAAGAGAAGCAGACCCATGGCGAGATGTCTGTGTGTAGAGGGATGAAGCCCAACACAACTTCTCTTACTGTTTTGTCCAGCCAAGAATACAGCGAGGTGCCGAAGAGCATCTCGAGCTAGAGTTCTTGCGCCTTCCCAGGAATGCTGGAAAAGGAGGAGATGCCCCAGCAGCTGTCCCAGCACCGGGATCTCGATTTCTTCAGAGTGGACATTGCCGTCTGTGCATCTCTGAGAGAGGTGCTGGGCCTGGGCAAGGGAGGCAGAACAGCAGAAGGGTTGAGGGTAGGCAGCTGGTGCCAAAGGCCCGAACCCAAGCGTGTGTCCAGGGCTGGCTCCGGGGGCAGTCAGGGCTTTGCAGGGCTGTGCTGGCCACAGCTCCCAAAGCAGCTGGTTGGGCAGCAGCCCCGTGCGGGGAGAGCTGCAGGCTGCTCTGGGGTGCAGGGGTGGGGAGACAGCCAGGCCGGAGAGTGCTTGGCTCCTTACCTCCAGTGTGGGATTCTCCGCCAACACAAAGCTCAGCTCCTCAATCCTCCCCAGGGCCCTCTGCCGCACGTGTGCTCTCTTAGAGCTGCTGAAACTCAAGAGCATCTGGGAAGAGAGAAGCTGCTGGTGAGCCCTGGGAGCAGCCACCCACTCTAGCAGAAGTAGCACCGTTCAACTCCTGGGCTGGACTCGCCCACTCCATTAAGGCTTCCTCTAGTCTCGAGCAAAGCCTGTAGTGGGATTCCTGCCCTGGGGTCCCTGGCAGGCTTGGGACAAATGCCCCGGGCCAGCCCTGTGGCCAGGCAGGAAGGTAGATGCCACCCTCTGCGGCCACTGTGCTGCGGAAAAGCCTGGCGGGCAGCCCCTGCTTCCCTGGGGAGGTGGGCACCCTCCCGGCAATGCGCTCTGTGTATGGCACAGAGTGGGACTGTCCACTCCAGAATGGACACCCCGTGCCCCCAGGGTGAGGAACAGCCCTTGTGAAGCCCCAACTTTGCACACGCCAGACCTGGAAGATATTCTGCAGCAGCTCGCTGACTCTGGAGGCACGAGAGTTGAGAAACAACGCCTCCAGCATGTTGTCCATGGCCCGCATGGTCTGCAAGAAGACAACGAGTTGTTGCCGTGTTTCCTGCCATCCGTCTCACTCCCAGGAGACTGATGTGTACTCCCAGCACCAAGGGACGACTCCTGCGCTGCTTCGCCATGCCTGGGAGCGACCCAGGGGCAAATAACCTGCTACGGGCAGAGCAGCCTGCAAAACTCCATGTGGCCAGGCCCATAGGCAGGGGACGAAGGGCTGAGGGTGGGACAGCAGAGCTGAGAACCTGCCCTGCCTTGGATCTCTGGTCATATCGCAGCACGTGGTAGCAGGGAGCAGACAGAGAAATTGGGCGCTCCTGTAGCTCATGCAGCACTTACTTCTAAGTAGAGGTAACGGTCCATGTCCTCCGCTTCTGGTGGAAGCAAGAAGACACTGGAGAAGCAAGCTTGGAGGAGGCTTGTCTCCTTGCCCTCCAGCACCCTGTCCACTGAGCTGCAAAAAGAGAGAGCAGCCAGTTGCACACAGGTGCTGGGAGCAGTGCCTCAAAACCTCGTGCAGGGGTCCCCAGTACGGATGGGCAGGTACCTCAATTCGGCAATGGCACGCATGGCGATCTGCCGCAGTGAGGTGCGCAGTTGGTCCCTGGGCTCCTCTTCCAGCAGCACCTGCAGAGCACAGCCGGGATGGGACCTGGCAGCTGCCAGCACCCAGTGCCACCAGCCGCCGGCCCTGCCCGAGCCTTGTCCTCACAGGGTGCCGGTGCCAGGGGGCCTCGATCCCTTCCCCAGAGCCGCTGGGTATCCCCTCACCTTGATATTCTCTGCCAGCTTGTATCTCTGGCAGAAGACATCTAGGCCCCTTGGCGAGAGGCGGCGCCTGCTGGTGTCACACAGGCCACGGATGCCCATAAGAAATCCAATCTTCTGGCTTTCCTCCTGGGAGCCAGGGAGCAGAGAGACAAACAGGGACTGTGAGACGGGGAACACACGCCCAGCGGCACCGCAGCATTGGGGTGCGGTGCCATGTGAAGACCTGGGAGAAGCAGCTCTGCCCAGCCAGCACCCTCCAGCAGCCCCGCTGCAGAGCCCCTGTCAGCAGATGCCAGCACAGCTGCCTTTGAAACGGCTGCGGTTACCTTTTCTGCACTGCTGAGAAAAGCCACGATGAAGTCCATGTATCCCCTTAGAAATTCGTTCACTGGTAACAAATCAGCATCTAATAAAGGAGAGCAGGGAGGGCTGCAGAGAGGGTCTAGCGGCAGGAGAGAGCAGAAGGAGCTCTGCCGCCTGTCCAGCCCCGTGCCCGCTTCCCCGGCACAGTCTTCCCCTGCGTGTTCAGGGCTGGAGGGTGTCCGGCAGACGGGCTGCGATGCTGGAGCCAAGCAGGATGGGGAAAGCACCCAGTGCAGCAGGTGAGGAACTCGCTTCAGACAGGCAGGAAAGTCCCCGTCCCACAGCATGGCTGCCTTCCGCCTGCCCAGCTGCCTCTCACTGCCCGTGCCATGGAGCAGGAGCTGGGTCCCCTCTGCCCACAGAGGCTGTGCTGGGGCCGGCTCCCAGCTCGGTGCAGCCCTGGCCTTCAGGCAGCATCATGCCCACCACCCGTGGGAACCTCCCTGCCAGCGTGTGGGGAAACATGATCCTGGCATCGAGCAGGGAGCGATCGCTGGTCCCCACCGTGCCCAGACAATCAGGGCCCCTCACTCACCGATTTTCAGTGGCTGGACCACATCCACCTGGTTGGGCTGCGGTGGAGGTCTGACCTCCTGGGGAGCCCCATCCTCCTCCTGCCAGGCCAGCCTGGGGCGGCTGGGGGGTCTTTTCAGCTGAGCCATCCTGGGGCGGCTGGGGGGTCTCTCCGCCATTTGGGGGAAGGTGGAAGCTCTGGTGAAACGCCTCAGCACTCTGGGTCTGCCAGAGGCAGCTGGGAAAGATGTGGGCTGCACTTGTGTGCTCCTCGCTGGGGAAAGATGTGGGCTGCACTTGTGTGCTCCTCGCTGGGGAAAGATGTGGGCTGCGCTCAGGAGCTCCTTGCTGCAAGTCTGCCAGGGGCAGCAGGGAGTCTACCGGCAGCAGCTAGAGTTAGGTTGTGGTTGGACTCAATGATCTTAAGCGTGGCTTCCAACCAAAACAATTCTATGAATCTGTGAAAGACGTGGGCTATGCTCGGGGCTCTCGCCAGCTCCGTGCTCACACCCTGTCGCGTCGCTGTCCTGGTGGACAGTGCGGGCTGGGGCCCGCAGCTGCGCTGAGCACACGCAGGGCAGTGGGTGTCACAATGTGAGGTCACAAAGGGCCCCACTGTGACCCTGCGCCTGGGGAGGGAGGTCAGGGTGTCCCCTTGGGAGGCTCAGGGCCAGCTCAGCCCTGGGCACCCGGGTGCTCTTGGGGTGGCCTTGGCTAAATTTGAATCCCAGTTTCTAAAAGTTCCACCACCCGTTGCTCTGAGCACAGTCTTTAACAGTCCGTTGCACAGCTCAGTTTTCCCGAAGGCTGGTGCATGACAGGGGATGCAACAGACCCACTCAATGCCATGCTCCTTGGGCCAGGTGTCTACGAGGATGTTCCAGAAAGGAGTCCTGTTGTCTGGCTCGGTTCTCTCTGGGCTGCTGTGTTGCCACAGGACTTGCTTTTCAAGGCCCAGGACAGTGTTCTGGGCAGTGCCGTGGGGTATGGCGTATGTTTCCAACCATGCAGTGGTGGCTTCCACCATTGTAAGCACAGAGCTCTTGCCGTGGCGGGTTTGTGGCAATGTGATATAGTCAATTTGCCAGGCTTCCCCATATTTACACTTGAGTCATCGCCCCCCATACCACACAGGCTCCGACCACTTGGCTTGCTCGATCGTAGCGCATGTTTCACAATGGTGAATAACCTGTGCAACTGCGTCCATGGTCGAGTCCAGCCCTCGATCACGAGCCCATCTATATGTTGCATCCCTTCCTTGATGCCCTGAGGCATCATGGGCCCAATGGGCCATAAATAATTGACCTTCATCTTGTCAGTCCAAATCTACCTCAGCCACTTTGATCTGGGCAGCTCGATCCCCCAGCTGGTTGTTGGGATCGGGTTCTTCAGTGGACCGACTCTCGGGCACATGAGCTTCTAAGCGGCGCACTCTCACAGGCAGGTTCTCCAGCCGGGTAGCAATATCTCGCCCGGATTCAGCAGCCCAGATGGGTTGGGCTCTGCGCTGCCAGCAGCTCTGCTTCCATTGTGCTGACATGTGGAAAAAACTTGACAGCCTGTGAGGCTATAAAACTTTACAACCTGCCAGGTTATAAAGAAGGTACGTTAACTCTTGCTATCTCGTCCACTCAAGGATGCTGCTGGATGCTGCAGAACTTCTTATCTTTGCAGAGTTTGCTGTCTTCAATAAGGCCTTGTTTCTAATATCATAGGCTGCACAAAGCTCTAAGCTAGACACTTGCTATGTGGTTAGTTCCCTCTATCAGCACCACGGGGCATTTCCCACCATCCACGAGGCAGAGCAGAGATGAGGCTTCTTAGATGCTGGGGCCTCTTCAGCCCCTGTCAGGATGGCGGGTGCTGGGTCTGGTGGGGCCTCTGCCCCACGGCGGGGGCTGTGGCCCAGGGGACAGCAGGGGCCACACCGGTCGGACACGGTCGGCGGTGGCGGCGAGAAGCCGGATGGCCCATGGCTGCATTCCAGCGGCACGGCCCGGGATACCGACTGTGCGAGCGGGTGGTGCCACGGAGACGCGGGGCCTGGAACATGGGGGTGGCCGGGGGGAGGAGAGGGACGGGGAGGGTGGCAGAGAGGAAGGGGCCCCGGGGCTGGGCCGGGGCTGCTCGAGCTCGGGGCAGGCCTGACGTGTGCCATGTCAGAGCTCGGCCTGGCCGTCCGCGGAGCCGCCTCCTGCTCACATCACTCTTCGCCACCATTGGTCGCGAGGGCCGTCAGTCTCCAGCTCTGAGGTGATCCTGCCTGGGATTGGCTGCCTGGGCTGTCACTCTGCCTTGGTTTGGGGCCCACCCTGCCCTGAGGCGCTCTTTTCTCTGATTGGCTGTCTGGGATTTCCTCCTGGCTACTCCCATCAAACGATTGGTCAAGATGCTTATCAATCCCCCGTGTGCCACTCTCCTGCCAGGCGCGATTGGCGCAGCCAGCACAGCCCGCCCCTGAACGCTGCCCAGCTTGGTCAAATCTTGCCACCTTTCCTGCAGGCCTCCGAGCTTGATTGGCTGCTTACATATCAATCACATGACTTGCCCCGCCTCCTCAAATGTCATTGGCTGTCCTGGGTCCACTGACTCCCCACCAACTTCTGGCTGGTTTTTGCCAGGCAACGAGCTCCACCTAAAACTGAAACCGTGGGCCCTGAACAAAGGCCGGGAGTGATAAAAGACACGTTGGGACCCTAAACGTGAGGATTTGGGCCCCGAGAAGGAGGCTCTGGGCACGCAGAAGGACGGGCAGATGCTACAGATGGCACTTTGGGCCCTGAACACGAGGGGACCCTCTTGGTTCCCACCCGAGCTGGGTGTCTTGCCCGTGACGCCACGGAACAGACACCTCTGCTGTCCGGAGTGGCCACGAAACAAACGGAGCCCAAAGTCCCGGGCTCCACGAGCTCAACGGGGAGTTGTGACATTTTATGGACGTTTCACAGGGACGGGCCATGGAGTGAGGGCAACTGTGTCTGTGTGGCATCAACGGGCGGGAAGGGGATCGCTGGTTGGTGAGGACGTATTGGATCGTGTGGGACCTGAGCCTGACGTCCATGGGGTGGAACAAGGGGTGGAGAAAGGACCGTCGTGGTGGCGACACTGCTCCTGTGTGGAGCTCCAGAGGCTGCAGGGGGATTTCTGCTCCACCGGGGACCAGCAGGAGCCAGTGGCCCGTTCGTGTCTGTCACCTGCTCTGGGGGCTGTGACCTCAGCAGAATCTGCACAGCAGGATGTCCTCACTGCCAACACCGGCTCTTCGCTCTGTCTCCACCTCTGTCCCCCATCTGCCCGTGCTCTCCTGCCTCACAGGCACCTTTCCCACCTGCTCCAGAACCCACCAAGGCCTCTGTCTGTCTCTGTGTTCGTGTGGCAGATGTTACCTCAGGAGTGTTGTCCCAGCCAGGTCACTGCATTCTTTCTCTTCTCCCTCTGCTGTTGCCAGGACTGATGTGCTTTCTGACCTCACGGACCCTCTTGTCCTGCCTCCCTTCTGCTGCTAAACCCTGTTCCTGCAAGAGAAATGACAACCAGTCGGTGTCCCCTCTGTGGCATCTGGACCTTCCAGAGCTGCACGGCTGGTGGGAACTGTCACCATCAGCCAAGGCTCTGTGTGAAGTCTCCTTCTGGCACAGGAACAGCTCTGGCTGTGCTTGGTGAGCACCACGCTGCCCGAAGGAGAACAGCAACACTGGCAGTGACTCCAGCTGGGAAGAGATGGTTTGAGGGCAGGTTGGCAGCAGACCCTGAGGCTGTGCTGGGAGTGGCCACATCTGGCTCCTCCCAGCAGGATTTTGGAAAGTCCTTTCCCAGCTGTGAGCACCAGGCCAAGGGCATGGAACAGAAACAGCCCCCAGCCCCGGGGGCCCCAGCCCCCAGCTGGCCTCTGTCCCCAAACTGTGAAAACTTCCAAACAGGCTCTCCCTCTCGTCCCGACTGACTCGGTGGGGTGAGGGCACAGTTAACTTTCGAATAAGTTGTGCGGTAACTCGGAATAATGACAATTAGTCGAGGCATTCGATTAAATCACAAATGGTGACCAGTCACCAGCGGGTTCCGCAGGGCTCTGTCTTAGGGCCAGCACTCTTCAATGTCTTCATAAATGACTTAGACTCAGGACTTGTAGGATTGCTTAGCAAGTTTGCTGATGACACCAAATTTGGGGGAGCTGTTGACACTCTTGAGGGCAGAGAGGCCCTGCAGGGGGATCTGCACAAATTGGAGAACTGGGCAATCATCAGCCGCATGAAGTTCAGCAAGAGCAAGTGCTGGATTTTGCACCTGGGACATGGCAACCCTGGCTGTACAGACAGACTGGGGGATGAGATGCTGGAGAGCAGCTCTGCGGAGAGGGACCTGGGGGTTCTGGTCCACGTCAAGTTGAACATGAGCCAACAGTGTCTCTGGCAGCCAAGACGGCCCCATGTCCTGGGTGCATCCAGCACAGCATCGCCAGCCGGGAAGAGAGGGGATTGTCACTTCATGTTGGGAGTAACATCCCATGGAAACTGCCTAAATGCAGCACTGGGAAGTTCTTCCTTTAACCAATGTCCCCGTGCCCATTCCTCATGACGTGGGCCATCTCAGATGAGTACAGAGCAGGGTGACACACCACAGGACTGAGATGCCTCCCTGCAAGTGTTCCTGTCTGCTACGTCACCCTTGCCCGTGATGCTGGGCTGCGCTATCAAAAGTGCCAGAGCAATCAGAGAGGTTCTGGGGTCCTTGGAAAAGGCAGACTTTAAACCCAACTTCAAGAAAGTCTCTTTATTAAAATCCAGCCATTTTTCCCAAGGAGAGCTGCTCGTCCACCTAAATTAGCGGCGCCAGCAACACAGGCCTCGCAGGGTCCGTCGCCATCTTGGCTGCTCCCTTGGATTTCTCAGGATGAGGATGGTCTGAGATGCCAGGGAGCAGATGGAGGGTTCACTGTCCTCCTCCAAGGGTCGAAGGGCTGCAACAGAAAGAAGCAGAGCCCAGATGACCTCCCACGTCTGCAGAGACCCCCAGGCATCCCCTCCCGACCACGCTCCCCACTCACCGCTGCAGATCTCAGCCAGCTTCTCCTCCTCCCTTCGGTCCCTCAGGGGCCGCGCAGCGAGCCCTGGGCACAGAGTTCGGTCAGAGCCCTGCTCCCTCCCCCTCATCAGAGCTGACCCCAGAGGAGCCCAGTAGCTGAGATGGTGGGACCGAGCAAGGCGGCCACCAAGCCCACCTGTGTGGGCAGGGCTGGGAGAGGAGGCCAAGGCCCTGCACGGGGCAGCCAGGGCTCTGGCAGCCACAGGGCTGCTCCTTGTGCCAGGGCAGCGGCGGGGACTGGGGCCAGGCTGCTGAAAGAGGGACCCCGGGGGCTGTGACTCACCAATGAACCTCACAGCCGCCTCTCGCAAGCTGGCCTGAGCATCCTTCAGGTACAGCAGGCTCTGACTCAAGTATTCTTGAGCTCTGCTCCTGTCCTGCTCCAGCTGGAGAGAGCACAAGGGGATGAGCATGTCACTGTCTGCCCCCCACCCCGAGCTGGCCGGACCAGTCCCTCCGCCCAGGAACCCACATTCCCCTTCCCCCCGCCCCCGGCAAATCCTGCCTCCCAGCCAGGAGCCCTGTGGGGCTGAGGCTGAGAGAGAGACACAGTCAGAGGGGTTCCAGGGGTGCTGAGAGCCCTCCCTCCTGCTGGGTGCGGGGCAGAGGGAAGAACCCTTGGGGGCTCTGTTCTTGAGGACAGGCAACAAGGATGCAGCTTGGGGCTGCAGCAGGGCAGGCGAGGCACATCTGCAGAGCCCACCGCCCAGACGTGTGAGGCAGCCCTCATCCGGCCTGGGCCCTGGGCCTTGGAGGTTTTCCTCACCAAGCACTCTCCAATCCGCCATGTCTGCTGTGTCTGTGTCAGGCGTTTGAGCTGTTTCCACTCGAGCAGCTCTGCTGCAGCAAGGAGGGCTTCCCTGGCGGCCTGCAGAACAGCAGAAGCTGGGAGATGGCACCATGGCCTGGGGATGGAGACCCGGTGTCCCCCTCCTCCGGGCTTTGTTCCTGGGATGATCCTGCCCTTTGGGAGCAGAGACATGTCCTGGCCCAAACATCTGGGGCTCTCCTGGGCACAGCCTTGGGGAACAGGTTCTGAGGTTCGAAGCTCGAGCCCCAGCACCTGCAGAGACAGCTGAGGAGCCCGTAGGGACATGCCTGTTCAGGCCTGGGTGGCCACGGGTTGCTGCCAAGCCCTGCGGGACCAGGTAGGGCAGGTGGTGGAAATGGCCGTGGCGGCTTCTCTATTGCCGCTCGTGCTGGGTCTGCAGGGACCCTTCCTATGGGCTGCGCTGGAGGAGGCTGCCAGCAGCCCTGTCCCCTGGTGCTCAGGCCACACGTGTGGTGTCAGCACGCCCTCCTCTGCCTCAGTGCTCAGCGTGGAAAGCCGTACCTTGGCCACGCTGTCGCTCTGGTCGCTCAGATGAAAGAAGAGGGGGAGCAGTGCGCGGCGCACGTAGCTCTTCATCCTCTTCTTGTCACGCCCCACCACTGACTGCACCCACTCTCTGAAGAGGCAGATGGAGAGCTCTCGCAGCTGGCTGGACTCCTGGGAGGAAGGAGGAAAGCTGGACTTCAAATCCAGCAGCTGTCTGCCCACAGTGAGCAGAGGCAGTATCGGGGCTGACGTGAGGGGAGACGCTGCAGGGTCAGATTGTGCAGCAGGGAGCTGTGCTGGGCTGCAAAGCCCAGAAGCCATCCCACGAGAGCCCAGGGGAGCACACCCTGCTCCCAGTGCTGCCCACGGGGCTGGGCTGAGTCTCCGCAGGGCTCAGTCTCCTACATCAGCCTTACATCGTCAAAGAGGGGCAGGAGCTTTTCCACCAGCTGCTCAGTGATGGAGCTGGTCTCGTCCCTCTTCAGGTGACCCATCGTGCTGCGGAAGAACGCCAGGACCTTCCTCTTGATTTCTGTGTTGCCATAGTCAAGCAACCCCACGACTTGTGGCAGGAGGAACTGTATTCTTCTCGCCTGTATGAAAACCAGTTTCCTTTTCATGAAAGAGTCGAAGACCACCCTGGCAAAAAAGCTGCTCGCTGAGCACCAGTCTCCTGTCTGGCTTCCTGGCAGGTGGTAGCACAGGAATCTCTGCGGCAGCCTCCTGGCAGTTGGTGGCCATGGGCACACCAATAGGGATGCAGGAGAGCAGGGTTAGGGCAGGGAGGGAAGAAAAACAAAGACTCCCTGTGCCCTGCTCAGCCGTCCCCTTTTCCCACAGGCCCCAAGGGGCAGATGGCTTGGAGAGCCTCCGTGCCTGAAAAGCTCCCCAGGCAGCCATCAGGCCCCAGCAAGGCAGGGAGGCCATTTGGAGCACTCGCTCACTGCCTGACTCCCACCCAAGGCCAAGCCAGCGCCTCACGCACTGCCCCAGCCCCAGCTGCCAACACGGCTCCCCTTGACGCCAGCCTGCTCACCGTGTCATGTCTTTCTGAGCCACTGATGAGGCCTTCGGGAAACCGGAAGTCTGTCACCAGGAGTCTTCTGCGCAACTTCTTTAAGATCTTCTTCAGAGGCCGGGGCGTGGAGACCATCACCTCCCACATGGCCATGACAGTTCTGCAAGCCAGAGCGCTCTGTCAGCAGGGCAGCCTCGGCCACAGCAGCATGGCCGGGCTCAGCACTGCAGGACGGTTGGGATGCCCTGGGCAGCAGCAGAGGGCTGAGCTGGTGCTCCCGTGGGGCTGGCAGGAGCGTGGTGGGGGGCTCTGGGCTGGCTTGCTCAGCTTTGGCTGCTGCGGGCCTGGCTGACCCCCAGGGCTGGAAATCGTGGTGGGATGGAGGGTCCTGCTCCTCGGGGCTGTCCTGCAGGATTCCTTGGTTCTGGCAGCCAGAGCGTCTCTGGGCCTTTCTCCCCACAGGGAACAAGGCCTCATGGCTTTTGGGGCCGGTACCTGTCTCCTGGTGGAGCGATCCTCAGCAGCATCGTGAGCACCTTCCCAGGTCTCCTGTCAGCCATGAGGAGAAGCAGGGACTCCACGCTCTGCCGCGCTGGTGCCGTGCTGATGCTCTCCAGGTTTCCGTGGATGCACCTCATGATCTTTGGCAGCTGGAGGGGACACAGGTGAGGATGGTGCTGCCACTGGAATGCAGCCATTTCCTCAGCTGCCCTTTCCATCCCTCTCTGCCGCCTTCAGGTGGCTTCAGGTTCCTGAGACACCAGGGGGTGGCAGGGAGGGATGGAGAGAGGAACAAGGCCTGACTTGTCTGAAGGGCTGGGCAATCCAGCGCCAGGCCACTTACATCCGCCAGCCAGAAGTCAGGGAATTCCATGACCATGTCCAGCAAGTCTGCTGCCCCCATCTTGTCAAAGATGCTGGTGTCTCTCATCGCCTCGATGAAGGCAAGGACGATGTCTGTCCTCTCAGAACTTCTGAGGTAACTTGCACAGGACTATGGGAGGAAGGAAGGAAGGAAGGAAGGCAGGAAGGCAGGAAGGAAGGAAGGAAGGGAGGAAGTGAAGCCATGTCACACCAAGTACCCTGATGCTGCTGCTTAGCCGGGCAGTGCCAGCAGCCGGGCAGAGACGCCCGGCAGTGCTGGCGGCAGTGCCCGCAGCAAAGCTGGCAGCAGGGGCGGCAGTGACTGCTGGGGAGGATGAGAAGAGAGGCCTCGGGGTGAGGGAGAAGGGGTTGGGCTCATGGGCACAGGGTGCTGGCCCTGACACCAAGCAGGGCTTGCTGGTGACCAGGAGGACTGGCGCTGCTGCTGGGACACTGGAGCGCAGCCCTCGTGTCGTCCCTGCGCGGGGACAGCACGAACCCTCTCAGCAGGGACAAGGAGGCCATGTCAGCCCCGCTGATTGTGGAGGCCTTTGCTCACACAAGTCCCCTGCTGATGCCACCAACAAGAGCGCCAGCAAAAGCTCTTTACCATGACGTCAAGTTTTAGCGAATCCTGAGAGGAGCTGTCAGGATCTTCCAAGACGGGTTGTGCTTGATTCCTCCTGCCTGAACAGTGGGGAAACACAGAAAACTCAGTAAGACAAAGCAGCTTTGCCGGCAAACTTCCCAAACCACTTTGAGAATTGCCCTCAAGATGGCAGGGCAGAAGTGGTCAAGTAGAATTCTGGAGGGCGTCAGGAATAGCTTCTTGCTACAAGCACTGGAAGCGCTAGCCGGGAGGACGCAGAGATAGATCTGCTCTTCAGTGGCAGGGAAGACATGGCTTTGGAACATGGCAATCAGCAGTAGCTTTGGCTCTGGGAACCACAAAACAGTGGGGTTCAAAACCCTGAGAGGAGGGAGGAAGGAGAACAGCAGAGAACAGATGCTGGACTTGAGGAGAGCACTCAGCTGCTGCAGCAAAATGACAGCTGGGATGCTATGGGAAGCAGCTGGGAGGGACAAAGGAGGTGAGGAAGAGAAGCAGACCCATGGCGAGATGTCTGTGTGTAGAGGGATGAAGCCCAACACAACTTCTCTTACTGTTTTGTCCAGCCAAGAATACAGCGAGGTGCCGAACAGCATCTCGAGCTAGAGTTCTTGCGCCTTCCCAGGAATGCTGGAAAAGGAGGAGATGCCCCAGCAGCTGTCCCAGCACCGGGATCTCGATTTCTTCAGAGTGGACATTGCCGTCTGTGCATCTCTGAGAGAAGTGCTGGGCCTGGGCAAGGGAGGCAGAACAGCAGAAGGGTTGAGGGTAGGCAGCTGGTGCCAAAGGCCCGAACCCAAGCGTGTGTCCAGGGCTGGCTCCGGGGGCAGTCAGGGCTTTGCAGGGCTGTGCTGGCCACAGCTCCCAAAGCAGCTGGTTGGGCAGCAGCCCCGTGTGGGGAGAGCTGCAGGCTGCTCTGGGGTGCAGGGGTGGGGAGACAGCCAGGCCGGAGAGTGCTTGGCTCCTTACCTCCAGTGTGGGATTCTCCGCCAACACAAAGCACAGCTCCTCAATCCTCCCCAGGGCCCTCTGCCGCACGTGTGCTCTCTTAGAGCTGCTGAAACTCAAGAGCATCTGGGAAGAGAGAAGCTGCTGGTGAGCCCTGGGAGTAGCCACCCACTCTAGCAGAAGTAGCACCGTTCAACTCCTGGGCTGGACTCGCCCACTCCATTAAGGCTTCCTCTAGTCTCGAGCAAAGCCTGTAGTGGGATTCCTGCCCTGGAGTCCCTGGCAGGCTTGGGACAAATGCCCCGGGCCAGCCCTGTGGCCAGGCAGGAAGGTAGATGCCACCCTCTGCGGCCACTGTGCTGCGGAAGAGCCTGGCGGGCAGCCCCTGCTTCCCTGGGCAGGTGGGCACCCTCCCGGCAATGCGCTCTGTGTATGGCACAGAGTGGGACTGTCCACTCCAGAATGGACACCCCGTCCCCCCAGGGTGAGGAACAGCCCTTGTGAAGCCCCAACTTTGCACACGCCAGACCTGGAAGATATTCTGCAGCAGCTCGCTGACTCTGGAGGCACGAGAGTTGAGAAACAACGCCTCCAGCATGTTGTCCATGGCCCGCATGGTCTGCAAGAAGACAACGAGTTGTTGCCGTGTTTCCTGCCATCCGTCTCACTCCCAGGAGACTGATGTGTACTCCCAGCACCAAGGGACGACTCCTGCGCTGCTTCGCCATGCCTGGGAGCGACCCAGGGGCAAATAACCTGCTACGGGCAGAGCAGCCTGCAAAACTCGATGTGGCCAGGCCCATAGGCAGGGGACGAAGGGATGAGAGTGGGACAGCAGAGCTGAGAACCTGCCCTGCCTTGGATCTCTGGTCATATCGCAGCACGGGGTAGCAGGGAGCAGACAGAGAAACTGGGCGCTCCTGTAGCTCATGCAGCACTTACTTCTAAGTAGAGGTAACGGTCCATGTCCTCCGCTTCTGGTGGAAGCAAGAAGACACTGGAGAAGCAAGCTTGGAGGAGGCTTGTCTCCTTGCCCTCCAGCACCCTGTCCACTGAGCTGCAAAGAGAGAGAGCAGCCAGTTGCACACAGGTGCTGGGAGCAGTGCCTCAAAACCTCGTGCAGGGGTCCCCAGTAAGGATGGGCAGGTACCTCAATTCGGCAATAGCACGCATGGCGATCTGCCGCAGTGAGGTGCGCAGTTGGTCCCTGGGCTCCTCTTCCAGCAGCACCTGCAGAGCACAGCTGGGATGGGACCTGGCAGCTGCCAGCACCCAGTGCCACCAGCCGCCGGCCCTGCCCAAGCCTTGTCCTCACAGGGTGCCGGTGCCAGGGGGCCTCGATCCCTTCCCCAGAGCCGCTGGGTATCCCCTCACCTTGATATTCTCTGCCAGCTTGTATCTCTGGCAGAAGACATCTAGGCCCCTTGGCGAGAGGCGGTGCCTGCTGGTGTCACACAGGCCACGGATGCCCATAAGAAATCCAATCTTCTGGCTTTCCTCCTGGGAGCCAGGGAGCAGAGAGACAAACAGGGACTGTGAGACGGGGAACACACGCCCAGCAGCACCGCAGCATTGGGGTGCGGTGCCATGTGAAGACCTGGGAGAAGCAGCTCTGCCCAGCCGGCACCCTCCAGCAGCCCCGCTGCAGAGCCCCTGTCAGCAGATGCCAGCACAGCTGCCTTTGAAACGGCTGCGGTTACCTTTTCTGCACTGCTGAGAAAAGCCACGATGAAGTCCATGTATCCCCTTAGAAATTCGTTCACTGGTAACAAATCAGCATCTAATAAAGGAGAGCAGGGAGGGCTGCAGAGAGGGTCTAGCGGCAGGAGAGAGCAGAAGGAGCTCTGCCGCCTGTCCAGCCCCGTGCCCGCTTCCCCGGCACAGTCTTCCCGTGCGTGTTCAGGGCTGGAGGTTGTCCGGCAGACGGGCTGCGATGCTGGAGCCAAGCAGGATGGGGAAAGCACCCAGTGCAGCAGGTGAGGAACTCGCTTCAGACAGGCAGGAAAGTCCCCGTCCCACAGCATGGCTGCCTTCCGCCTGCCCAGCTGCCTCTCACTGCCCGTGCCATGGAGCAGGAGCTGGGTCCCCTCTGCCCACAGAGGCTGTGCTGGGGCCGGCTCCCAGCTCGGTTCAGCCCTGGCCTTCAGGCAGCATCATGCCCACCACCTGTGGGAACCTCCCTGCCAGCGTGTGGGGAAACATGATCCTGGCATCGAGCAGGGAGCGATCGCTGGTCCCCACCGTGCCCAGACAATCAGGGCCCCTCACTCACCGATTTGCAGTGGCTGGACCACATCCACCTGGTTGGGCTGCGGTGGAGGTCTGACCTCCTGGGGAGCCCCATCCTCCTCCTGCCAGGCCAGCCTGGGGCGGCTGGGGGGTCTTTTCAGGTGAGCCATCCTGGGGTGGCTGGGGGGTCTCTCCGCCATTTGGGGGAAGGTGGAAGCTCTGGTGAAATGCCTCAGCACTCTGGGTCTGCCAGAGGCAGCTGGGAAAGATGTGGGCTGCACTTGTGTGCTCCTCGCTGGGGAAAGATGTGGGCTGCACTTGTGTGCTCCTCGCTGGGGAAAGATGTGGGCTGCGCTCAGGAGCTCCTTCCTGCAAGTTTGCCGGGGGCAGCAGGGAGTCGACCGGCGGCGGCTAGAGTTAGGTTGTGGTTGGACTCAATGATCTTAAGCGTCGCTTCCAACCAAAACAATTCTATGAATCTGTGAAAGACGTGGGCTATGCTCGGGGCTCTCACCAGCTCCGTGCTCACACCCTGTCGCGTCGCTGTCCTGCTGGACAGTGCGGGCTGGGGCCCGCAGCTGCGCTGAGCACACGCAGGGCAGTGGGTGTCACAATGTGAGGTCACAAAGGGCCCCACTGTGACCCTGCGCCTGGGGAGGGAGGTCAGGGTGTCCCCTTGGGAGGCTCAGGGCCAGCTCAGCCCTGGGTACCCGGGTGCTCTTGGGGTGGCCTTGGCTAAATTTGAATCCCAGTTTCTAAAAGTTCCACCACCTGTTGCTCTGAGCACAGTCTTTAACAGTCCGTTGCACAGCTCAGTTTTCCCCAAGGCTGGTGCATGACAGGGGATGCAACAGACCCACTCAATGCCATGCTCCTTGGGCCAGGTGTCTACAAGGATGTTCCAGAAAGGAGTCCTGTTGTCTGGCTCGGTTCTCTCTGGGCTGCCGTGTTGCCACAGGACTTGCTTTTCAAGGCCCAGGACAGTGTTCTGGGCAGTGCCGTGGGGTATGGCGTATGTTTCCAGCCATGCAGTGGTGGCTTCCACCATTGTAAGCAGGGAGCTCTTGCTGTGGCGGGTTTGTGGCAATGTGATATAGTCAATTTGCCAGGCTTCCCCATATTTACACTTCAGTCATCGCCCCCCCATACCACACAGGCTCCGACCACTTGGCTTGCTCGATCGTAGCGCATGTCTCACCATGGTGAATAACCTGTGCAACTGCGTCCATGGTCTAGTCCAGCCCTCGATCACGAGCCCATCTATATGTTGCATCCCTTCCTTGATGGCCTGAGGCATCATGGGCCCAATGGGCCATAAATAATTGACCTTCATCTTGTCAGTCCAAATCTACCTCAGCCACTTTGATCTGGGCAGCTCGATCCCCCAGCTGGTTGTTGGGATCGGGTTCTTCAGTGGACGACTCTCGGGCACATGAGCTTCTAAGCGGCGCACTCTCACAGGCAGGTTCTCCAGCCGGGTAGCAATATCTCGCCTGGATTCAGCAGCCCAGATGGGTTGGGCTCTGCGCTGCCAGCAGCTCTGCTTCCATTGTGCTGACATGCGGAAAAAACTTGACAGCCTGTGAGGCTATAAAACTTTACAACCTGCCAGGTTATAAAGAAGGTACGTTAACTCTTGTTATCTCGTCCACTCAAGGATGCTGCTGGATGCTGCAAAACTTCTTATCTTTGCAGAGTTTTCTGTCTTCAATAAGGCCTTGTTTCTAATATCATAGGCTGCACAAAGCTCTAAGCTAGACACTTGCTATGTGGTTAGTTCCCTCTATCAGCACCACGGGGCATTTCCCACCATCCACGAGGCAGAGCAGAGATGAGGCTTCTTAGATGCTGGGGCCTCTTCAGCCCCTGTCAGGATGGCGGGTGCTGGGTCTGGTGGGGCCTCTGCCCCACAGCGGGGGCTGTGGCCCATGGGACAGCAGGGGCCACACCTGTCGGACACGGTCGGCGGTGGCGGCGAGAAGCCGGATGGCCCATGGCTGCGTTCCAGCGGCACGGCCCGGGATACCGACTGTGCGAGCGGGTGGTGCCACGAAGACACGGGGCCTGGAACATGGGGGTGGCCGGGGGGAGGAGAGGGACGGGGAGGGTGGCAGAGAGGAAGGGGCCCCGGGGCTGGGCCGGGGCTGCTCGAGCTCGGGGCAGGCCTGACGGGCGCCATGTCAGATCTCGGCCTCGCCGTCCGCGGAGCCGCCTCCTGCTCAAATCACTCTTCGCCACCATTGGTCGCGAGGGCCGTCAGTCTCCATCTCTGAGGTGATCCTGCCTGGGATTGGCTGCCTGGGCTGTCACTCTGCCTTGGTTTGGGGCCCACCCTGCCCTGAGGCGCTCTTTTCTCTGATTGGCTGTCTGGGATTTCCTCCTGGCTACTCCCATCAAATGATTGGTCAAGATGCTTATCAATCCCCCGTGTGCCACTCTCCTGCCAGGCGCGATTGGTGCAGCCAGCACAGCCCGCCTCTGAACGCTGCCCAGCTTGGTCAAATCTTGCCACCTTTCCTGCAGGCCTCCAAGCTTGATTGGCTGCTTACATATCAATCACATGACTTGCCCCGCCTCCTCAAATGTCATTGGCTGTCCTGGGTCCACTGACTCCCCACCAACTTCTGGCTGGTTGTTGCCAGGCAACGAGCTCCACCTAAAACTGAAACCGTGGGCCCTGAACAAAGGCCGGGAGTGATAAAAGACACATTGGGACCCTAAACGTGAGGATTTGGGCCCCGAGAAGGAGGCTCTGGGCACGCAGAAGGACGGGCAGATGCTACAGATGGCACTTTGGGCCCTGAACACGAGGGGACCCTCTTGGTTCCCACCCGAGCTGGGTGTCTTGCCCGTGACCCCACGGAACAGACACCTCTGCTGTCCGGAGTGGCCACGGAACAAACGGAGCCCAAAGTCCCGGGCTCCACGAGCTCAACGGGGAGTTGTGACATTTTATGGACGTTTCACAGGGACGGGCCATGGACTGAGGGCAACTGTGTCTGTGTGGCATCAACGGGCGGGAAGGGGAGCGCTGGTTGGTGAGGACGTATTGGATCGTGTGGGACCTGAGCCTGACATCCATGGGGTGGAACAAGGGGTGGAGAAAGGACCGTCGTGGTGGCGACACTGCTCCTGCGTGGAGCTCCAGAGGCTGCAGGGGGATTTCTGCTCCACCGGGGACCAGCAGGAGCCAGTGGCCCGTTCATGTCTGTCACCTGCTCTGGGGGCTGTGACCTCAGCAGCACCTGCACAGCAGGATGTCCTCACTGCCAACACCGGCTCTTGGCTCTGTCTCCACCTCTGTCCCCCATCTGCCCGTGCTCTCCTGCCTCACAGGCACCTTTCCCACCTGCTCCAGAACCCACCAAGGCCTCTGTCTGTCTCTGTGTTCGTGTGGCAGATGTTACCTCAGGAGTGTTGTCCCAGCCAGGTCACTGCATTCTTTCTCTTCTCCCTCTGCTGTTGCCAGGACTGATGTGCTTTCTGACCTCACGGACCCTCTTGTCCTGCCTCCCTTCTGCTGCTAAACCCTGTTCCTGCAAGAGAAATGACAACCAGTCGGTGTCCCCTCTGTGGCATCTGGACCTTCCAGAGCTGCACGGCTGGTGGGAACTGTCACCATCAGCCAAGGCTCTGTGTGAAGTCTCCTCCTGGCACAGGAACAGCTCTGGCTGTGCTTGGTGAGCACCACGCTGCCCGAAGGAGAACAGCAACACTGGCAGTGACTCCAGCTGGGAAGAGATGGTTTGAGGGCAGGTTGGCAGCAGACCCTGAGGCTGTGCTGGGAGTGGCCACATCTGGCTCCTCCCAGCAGGATTTTGGAAAGTCCTTTCCCAGCTGTGAGCACCAGGCCAAGGGCATGGAACAGAAACAGCCCCCAGCCCCGGGGGCCCCAGCCCCCAGCTGGCCTCTGTCCCCAAACTGTGAAAACTTCCAAACAGGCTCTCCCTCTCGTCCCGACTGACTCGGTGGGGTGAGGGCAGAGTTAACTTTCGAATAAGTTGTGCGGTAACTCGGAATAATGACAATTACTCGAGGCATTCAATTAAATCACAAATGGTGACCAGTCACTAGCGGGCTCCGCATGGTTCTGTCTTAGGGCCAGCATTCTTCAATGTCTTCATAAATGACTTAGACTCAGGACTTGTAGGATTGCTTAGCAAGTTTGCTGATGACACCAAATTTGGGGGAGCCGTTGACACTCTTGAGGGCAGAGAGGCCCTGCAGGGGGATCTGCACAAATTGGAGAACTGGGCAATCATCAGCCGCATGAAGTTCAGCAAGAGCAAGTGCTGGATTTTGCACCTGGGACATGGCAACCCTGGCTGTACAGACAGACTGGGGGATGAGATCACAGAATCACAGAATCACAGAATGTTAGGGATTGGAAGGGACCTCGAAAGATCATCTAGTCCAATCCCCCTGCCAGAGCAGGAACACCTAGGTAAGGTTACACAGGAAGGCGTCCAGGCGGGTTTTGAATGTCTCCAGAGAAGGAGAATCCACAGCCCCCCTGGGCAGCCTGTTCCAGTGTTCCATCACCCTCACTGAGAAGAAGTTTCTTCTCACATTTAAGTGGAACCTCTTGTGTTCCAGCTTGAACCCATTACCCCTTGTCTTACTGTTGGTTGTCACCGAGAAGAGCCTGGCTCCATCCTCGTGACACCCACCCTTTATATATTTATAAACATTGATGAGGTCACCCCTCAGTCTCCTCTTCTCCAAGCTAAAGAGACCCAGCTCCCTCAGCCTTTCCTCATAAGGGAGATGCTCCACTCCCTTAATCATCTTTGTGGCCCTGCGCTGGACTCTCTCCAGCAGTTCCCTGTCCTTCTTGAACTGAGGGGCCCAGAACTGGACACAATATTCTAGATGAGGTCTCACCAGGGCAGAGTAGAGGGGAAGGAGAACCTCTCTCGACCTACTAACCACCCCCCTTCTAATACACCCCAGGATGCCATTGGCCTTCTTGGCCACAAGGGCACAGTGCTGGCTCATGGTCATCCTGCTGTCCCCCAGGACCTCCAGGTCCCTTTCCCCTACACTGCTCTCTAATAGGTCATTCCCCAACCTGTACTGGAACCTGGGGTTGTTCCTGCCCAGATGCAAGACTCTACATTTCCCCTTGTTATATTTCATTAAATTTTTCCCCGCCCAACTCTCTAGCCTGTCCAGATCTCGCTGGATGGCAGCACAGCCCTCTGGCGTGTCAGCCACTCCTCCCAGCTTGGTGTCATCAGCAAACTTGCTGATAGTACACTCAATTCCGTCATCCAAGTCATTGATGAATATATTGAACAGTATTGGTCCCAGAACTGACCCTTGAGGCACTCCACTAGATACAGGCCTCCAACCAGACTCTGCCCCATTGATCACAACTCTCTGGCTTCTCTCCTTCAGCCAGTTTGCAGTCCACCTCACTACCCGATCATCCAGTCCACAGTTCCTCAGTTTTGCCGTGAGGATGCTGTGGGAGACGGTGTCAAATGCTTTGCTGAAGTCAAGGTAGACCACATCCACTGCTCTGCCATCGTCAATCCACCTTGTTACGTCTTCATAAAAGGCTATGAGGTTGGTCAAACACGACTTCCCCTTGGTGAAGCCATGTTGACTGTCCCTGATGACCCTCTTATCCTTGATATGTCTTAAGATGGCACCAAGGATAAGGTGTTCCATCACTTTCCCAGGGATGGAGGTGAGGCTGACCGGTCTATAGTTGCCCGGGTCCTCCTTCTTGCCCTTTTTGAAGACCGGAGTGACATTTGCTTTCCTCCAGTCCTCAGGCACCTCTCCCGTTTCCCAAGACTTGGCAAAGATGATGGAGAGCGGTCCAGCAATGACTTCAGCCAGCTCCCTCAGCACCCGCGGGTGCATCCCATCTGGACCCATGGATTTATGGATGTCCAGATTGCTTAACTGGTCCCTAACCCAGTCCTCATCAACTGAGGCAAACTCCTCCATTGCCCTGCCTTCCTCTGGGGCCTCAGGGGTACGGGGCTCCTCAGGACAGCCTCCGGCAGAGTAGACAGAGACAAAGAAGGCATTCAGTAATTCTGCCTTCTCTGTATCTTCTGTCACCAGGGCACCCACCCCGTTCATCAGTGGGCCTACATTGCCTCTGGTGTTAGTTTTATCTGCCATGTATTTGAAGAACCTCTTCCGGTTGTCCTTGACCCCTCTCGCCAGGTTTAACTCTAAGGAGGCCTTAGCTTTCCTAGTTGCCTCCCTACATCCTCTGACAACAGCCTTATATTCTTCCCAAGTGGCCAGCCCCTCCTTCCATGATTTGTAAACCCTCCTCTTCCACTTGAGTTTGCCCAGCAGTTCCCTGTTTAACCACGCAGGTCTCCTGGCTCCCCTCCTTGACTTCCTGCGCGTCGGGATGCACTGATCTTGAGCTTGGTAGAAGCAGTCCCTGAAAGTTAACCAACTATCTTCGGCCCCTTTACCTTCAAGCAGCCTTGCCCACGGGATTTCCTCCAGCAATTGTTTGAAAAGGCCAAAGTCGGCCCTGCTGAAGTCCAGGGTTGCAATTCTGCTCGGTATTCTGCTCCCACCACAGGAGATTCTGAACTCCACCATCTCATGGTCACTGCAACCAAGGCAGCCCCCCACCTTTACTGCTTCGACCAGACCCTCCTCGTTAGCGAGGACGAGATCCAGCAGCGCACCTCTCCTAGTCGGCTCCTCCACCATTTGCATCAGAAAGTTATCGTCAATGCACTGGAGGAACCTCCTAGACTGAGGCTGACTGGCTGAGTAGTCCTTCCAGCAAACATCAGGGTAGTTAAAATCCCCCATAACAACCAGAGCCTGTGACTGTGAGGCCACGCTCAGCTGCCCGTAGAAGGCCTCATCAACTTCCTCACCCTGATCTGGTGGCCTGTAATAGACTCCCACAACAGTGTCACCCCTGGCAGCCTGCCCCTTAATTCTCACCCACAGACTCTCAACTTGCTCCTCAACCGCACCTGGACAGTACTCTATACATTGTAGTTGCTCTCTCACGTAAAGAGCAACTCCACCACCATGCTTGGCTGGCCTGTCTTTCCTGAAAAGGGCATAGCCATCCATGACCACATGCCAGTCATGTGAGCTGTCCCACCATGTCTCTGTTAATGCCACCAGATCATAATCTCCTGACCGAACGCAGGTTTCTAACTCCTCCTGCTTATTCCCCATGCTGCGCGCATTGGTGTACAGGCACTTCAGGGAGCGAGCCGAGTACACCGATTTCACCCTAGGGGCCTGAGGGGCCTCCCGGTCTTTATGTATTCCAGCATGCTGCCCCACTGATGCAAGCCCAGCTACAACCCCATCCCCCTTCGAATCTAGTTTAAAGCCCTGCAAATGAGCCCTGCTAATTCCTGTCCCAGCATCTTTTTACCCCTGTGGGATAAACCTTTCCCACATATCACTGACCGGACTGGTGTCTTATAAAACCAGCCGTTATCAAAGAACCCAAAGCCCTGCCTGTAGCACCAGTCCCGAAGCCAATCATTTACGGACTCAATTTTTCTATTCCGTCCCACATCATCATCCAAAGATGGAAGGAAGGAAGAGAAGATAACTTGAGCCCCAGACTCTTTCACCATTCGTCCCAAGGCCTTGAAGTCTTTCTTCATTCCCCTCAGACTACGGGATGCCGCTTCCTCCCCATCTGTCTGGAAGATCAGCAGCGGGTAGTAGTCTGTTGGGCGCACCAGTCTGGAGAGCGCCCTGGCGATGTCCCTGATCCGAGCTCCAGGTAGGCTACAAACTTCCCGATGCTGAGAGTCAGCTTTGCATATCGGGCCCTCCGTCCCTCTCAGAAGGGAATTGCCTACCACAATTACCCTTCTTTCTTTTTTTTTATCGGAGGCAGTCTTGAGGCATGGAGTCAATCGCCTCTACCTATGTGACCTCGTAGGTGGCCCTAGCACCACGTCCCCACCTACATCTTCTTCAATATCCAGGGCCTCAAACCTATTACGGAGGGGCACCCGGGGAAGCAAAGCAGGTAGGGAGGGGGGTTGCCCGCAACGCCTAACTGGAACTTGCTTCCAACCCTCCTCAGCTGTTTGACCCCCTACTTCTGCCCAACAGCGACAGGGCAGGGGCTCTCTCAGATCTTCCCTCTCTGCCCGACTGGGCAGGGGGTCCATCGCCTTTTGGGGGGTTCCCCCTTGGGGCCTTTCTGCCTGGCACGCCAGGGAGTTACTCCACCAGTCGATCTCCCTTTCACACTCCCTGATGGACCTCAGTGTCTCAATCTCCTCCTTAAGCTTTGCAACCATGACGAGCAGATCTTGCACCTGCTCGCACCTCACACAGGCTGAATGCTGGCCTCCCTCCCCCGGCAGCAGCAGGCTCTGGCACTCCCTGCAGCCAGACACCTGGACAGCCACGGTTCGAGGCAGTAGCTCTGTCTGAGTCGACACAGTCTTCTTTAAGCAAGCCCTCTTCCTGGAGGAGACAATGTTTGGCAACAGTCAGGGACACTGGCAGTAGGTAAGAAGGTCTAACAAGCGAGGAGTGATAGTCTCAGCGCCCTACTGCACGAGCTGCTCCACCTGCCGCTGCAGCACAGTGTAGGTGATACTCACCACGTCACAAGCTGGTTGCCTCTCCCAGCGCCTGGTGGGCAGCGACGTGTCGCTGCCCTCCCTGAGGCTTTTTCAAGGCGAGGGGCGGGGCGGGGGTGTGATCGCCGTCCCCGTGGTAACGCCCACGCCACGTCAGCCGCTCTCACAAGGGCTGCCGGGGGCTGCCGGGTCCCGAAACCGAAACCCACCCCCACGCTTCTCCTTACCTCGAGATTGCTCTGAACGGCTCCGGCCGAGCTGGTCCCGATCAGCTGATCTCGACGACTGAGATGCTGGAGAGCAGCTCTGCGGAGAGGGACCTGGGGCTTCTGGTCGACGTCAAGTTGAACATGAGCCAACAGTGTCTCTGGCAGCCAAGACGGCCCCATGTCCTGGGTGCATCCAGCACAGCATCGCCAGCCGGGAAGAGAGGGGATTGTCACTTCATGTTGGGAGTAACATCCCACGGAAACTGCCTAAATGCAGCACTGGGAAGTTCTTCCTTTAACCAATGTCCCCGTGCCCATTCCTCATGACGTGGGCCATCTCAGATGAGTACAGAGCAAGGTGACACACCACAGGGCTGAGATGCCTCCCTGCAAGTGTTCCTGTCTGCTACGTCACCCTTGCCCGTGATGCTGGGCTGCGCTATCAAAAGTGCCAGAGCAATCAGAGAGCTTCTGGGGTCCTTGGAAAAGGCAGACTTTAAACCCAACTTCAAGAAAGGCTCTTTATTAAAATCCAGCCATTTTTCCCAAGGAGAGCTGCTCCTCCACCTAAATTAGCGGCGCCAGCAGCACAGGCCTCGCAGGGTCCGTCGCCATCTTGGCTGCTCCCTTGGATTTCTCAGGATGAGGATGGTCTGAGATGCCAGGGAGCAGATGGAGGGTTCACTGTCCTCCTCCAAGGGTCGAAGGGCTGCAACAGAAAGAAGCAGAGCCCAGATGACCTCCCACGTCTGCAGAGACCCCCAGGCATCCCCTCCCGACCACGCTCCCTACTCACCGCTGCAGATCTCAGCCAGCTTCTCCTCCTCCCTTCGGTCCCTCAGGGGCCGCGCAGCGAGCCCTGGGCACAGAGTTCGGTCAGAGCCCTGCTCCCTCCCCGTCATCAGAGCTGACCCCAGAGGAGACCAGTAGCTGAGATGGTGGGACCGAGCAAGGCGGCCACCAAGCCCACCTGTGTGGGCAGGGCTGGGAGAGGAGGCCAAGGCCCTGCACGGGGCAGCCAGGGCTCTGGCAGCCACAGGGCTGCTCCTTGTGCCAGGGCAGCGGCGGGGACTGGGGCCAGGCTGCTGAAAGAGGGACCCCAGGGGCTGTGACTCACCAGTGAACCTCACAGCCGCCTCTCGCAAGCTGGCCTGAGCATCCTTCAGGTACAGCAGGCTCTGACTCAAGTATTCTTGAGCTCTGCTCCTGTCCTGCTCCAGCTGGAGAGAGCACAAGGGGATGAGCATGTCACTGTCTGCCCCCCACCCCGAGCTGGCCGGACCAGTCCCTCCGCCCAGGAACCCACATTCCCCTTCCCCCCGCCCCCGGCAAATCCCGCCTCCCAGCCAGGAGCCCTGTGGGGCTGAGGCTGAGAGAGAGACACAGTCAGAGGGGTTCCAGGGGTGCTGAGAGCCCTCCCTCCTGCTGGGTGTGGGGCAGAGGGAAGAACCCTTGGGGGCTCTGTTCTTGAGGACAGGCAACAAGGATGCAGCTTGGGGCTGCAGCAGGGCAGGCGAGGCACATCTGCAGAGCCCACCGCCCAGACATGTGAGGCAGCCCTCATCCGGCCTGGGCCCTGGGCCTTGGAGGTTTTCCTCACCAAGCACTCTCCAATCCGCCATGTCTGCTGTGTCTGTGTCAGGCGTTTGAGCTGTTTCCACTCGAGCAGCTCTGCTGCAGCAAGGAGGGCTTCCCTGGCGGCCTGCAGAACAGCAGAAGCTGGGAGATGGCACCATGGCCTGGGGATGGAGACCCGGTGTCCCCCTCCTCCGGGCTTTGTTCCTGGGATGATCCTGCCCTTTGGGAGCAGAGACATGTCCTGGCCCACACATCTGGGGCTCTCCTGGGCACAGCCTTGGGGAACAGGTTCTGAGGTTTGAAGCTCGAGCCCCAGCACCTGCAGGGACAGCTGAGGAGCCCGTAGGGACATGCCTGTTCAGGCCTGGGTGGCCACAGGTTGCTGCTAAGCCCTGCGGGACCAGGTAGGGCAGGTGGTGGAAATGGCCGGGGCAGCTTCTCTATTGCCGCTCGCGCTGGGTCTGCAGGGACCCTTCCTATGGGCTGCGCTGGAGGAGGCTGCCAGCAGCCCTGTCCCCTGGTGCTCAGGCCACACGTGTGGTGTCAGCACGCCCTCCTCTGCCTCAGTGCTCAGCGTGGAAAGCCGTACCTTGGCCACGCTGTCGCTCTGGTCGCTCAGATGAAAGAAGAGGGGGAGCAGTGCGCGGCGCACGTAGCTCTTCATCCTCTTCTTGTCACGCCCCACCACTGACTGCACCCACTCTCTGAAGAGGCAGATGGAGAGCTCTCGCAGCTGGCTGGACTCCTGGGAGGAAGGAGGAAAGCTGGTCTTCAAATCCAGCAGCTCTCTGCCCACAGTGAGCAGAGGCAGTATCGGGGCTGACGTGAGGGGAGATGCTGCAGGGTCAGATTGTGCAGCAGGGAGCTGTGCTGGGCTGCAAAGCCCAGAAGCCATCCCACGAGAGCCCAGGGGAGCACACCCTGCTCCCAATGCTGCCCACGGGGCTGGGCTGAGTCTCCACAGGGCTCAGTCTCCTGCATCAGCCTTACATCGTCAAAGAGGGGCAGGAGCTTTTCCACCAGCTGCTCAGTGATGGAGCTGGTCTCGTCCCTCTTCAGGTGACCCATCGTGCTGCAGAAGAACGCCAGGACCTTCCTCTTGATTTCTGTGTTGCCATAGTCAAGCAACCCCACGACTTGTGGCAGGAGGAACTGTATTCTTCTCGCCTGTATGAAAACCAGTTTCCTTTTCATGAAAGAGTCGAAGACCACCCTGGCAAAAAAGCTGCTCGCTGAGTACCAGTCTCCTGTCTGGCTTCCTGGCAGGTGGTAGCACAGGAATCTCTGCGGCAGCGTCCTGGCAGGTGGTGGCCATGGGCACACCAATAGGGATGCAGGAGAGCAGGGCTAGGGCAGGGAGGGAAGAAAAACAAAGACTCCCTGTGCCCTGCTCAGCCGTCCCCTTTTCCCACAGGCCCCAAGGGGCAGATGGCTTGGAGAGCCTCTGTGCCTGAAAAGCTCCCCAGGCAGCCATCAGGCCCCAGCAAGGCAGGGAGGCCATTTGGAGTACTCGCTCACTGCCTGACTCCCAGCCAAGGCCAAGCCAGCGCCTCACGCACTGCCCCAGCCCCAGCTGCCAACACGGCTCCCCTTGACGCCAGCCTGCTCACCGTGTCATGTCTTTCTGACCCACTGATGAGGCCTTCGGGAAACCGGGAGTCTGTCACCAGGAGTCTTCTGCGCAACTTCTTTAAGATCTTCTTCAGAGGCCGGGGCGTGGAGACCATCACCTCCCACATGGCCATGACAGTTCTGCAAGCCAGAGCGCTCTGTCAGCAGGGCAGCCTCGGCCACAGCAGCATGGCCGGGCTCAGCGCTGCAGGACGGCTGGGATGCCCTGGGCAGCAGCAGAGGGCTGAGCTGGTGCTCCCGTGGGGCTGGCAGGAGCGTGGTGGGGGGCTCTGGGCTGGCTTGCTCAGCTTTGGCTGCTGCGGGCCTGGCTGACCCCCAGGGCTGGAAATCGTGGTGGGATGGAGGGTCCTGCTCCTTGGGGCTGTCCTGCAGGATTCCTTGGTTCTGGCAGCCAGAGCGTCTCTGGGCCTTTCTCCCCACAGGGAACAAGGCCTCATGGCTTTTGGGGCCGGTACCTGTCTCCTGGTGGAGCGATCCTCAGCAGCGTCGTGAGCACCTTCCCAGGTCTCCTGTCAGCCATGAGGAGAAGCAGGGACTCCACGCTCTGCCGCGCTGGTGCCGTGCTGATGCTCTCCAGGTTTCCGTGGATGCACCTCATGATCTTTGGCAGCTGGAGGGGACACAGGTGAGGATGGTGCTGCCACTGGAATGCAGCCATTTCCTCAGCTGCCCTTTCCATCCCTCTCTGCCGCCTTCAGGTGGCTTCAGGTTCCTGAGACACCAGGGGGTGGCAGGGAGGGATGGAGAGAGGAACAAGGCCTGACTTGTCTGAAGGGCTGGGCAATCCAGCGCCAGGCCACTTACATCCGCCAGCCAGAAGTCAGGGAATTCCATGACCATGTCCAGCAAGTCTGCTGCCCCCATCTTGTCAAAGATGCTGGTGTCTCTCATCGCCTCGATGAAGGCAAGGACGATGTCTGTCCTCTCAGAACTTCTGAGGTAACTCGCACAGGACTATGGGAGGAAGGAAGGAAGGAAGGAAGGTAAGGAAGGAAGGAAGGAAGGAAGGAAGGAAGGAAGGAAGTGAAGCCATGTCTCACCAAGTACCCTGATGCTGCTGCTTAGCCGGGCAGTGCCAGCAGCCGGGCAGAGACGCCCGGCAGTGCTGGCGGCAGTGCCCGCAGCAAAGCTGGCAGCAGGGGCGGCAGTGACTGCTGGGGAGGATGAGAAGAGAGGCCTCGGGGTGAGGGAGAAGGGGTTGGGCTCATGGGCACAGGGTGCTGGCCCTGACGCCAAGCAGGGCTTGCTGGTGACCAGGAGGACTGGCGCTGCTGCTGGGACACTGGAGCGCAGCCCTCGTGTCGTCCCTGCGCGGGGACAGCACGAACCCTCTCAGCAGGGACAAGGAGGCCATGTCAGCCCCGCTGATTGTGGAGGCCTTTGCTCACACAAGTCCCCTGCTGATGCCACCAACAAGAGCGCCAGCAAAAGCTCTTTACCATGACGTCAAGTTCTAGCGAATCCTGAGAGGAGCTGTCAGGATCTTCCAAGAGGGGTTGTGCTTGATTCCTCCTGCCTGAACAGTGGGGAAACACAGAAAACTCAGTAAGACAAAGCAGCTTTGCCGGCAAACTTCCCAAACCACTTTGAGATCTGCCCTCAAGATGGCAGGGCATAAGTGGTCAAGTAGAATTCTGGAGGGCGTCAGGAATAGCTTCTTGCTACAAGCACTGGAAGCGCTAGCCGGGAGGACGCAGAGATAGATCTGCTCTTCACTGGCAGGGAAGACATGGCTTTGGGACATGGCAATCAGCAGTAGCTTTGGCTCTGGGAACCACAAAACAGTGGGGTTCAAAACCCTGAGAGGAGGGAGGAAGGAGAACAGCAGAGAACAGATGCTGGACTACAGGAGAGCACTCAGCTGCTGCAGCAAAATGACAGCTGGGATGCTATGGGAAGCAGCTGGGAGGGACAAAGGAGGTGAGGAAGAGAAGCAGACCCATGGCGAGATGTCTGTGTGTAGAGGGATGAAGCCCAACACAACTTCTCTTACTGTTTTGTCCAGCCAAGAATACAGCGAGGTGCCGAAGAGCATCTCGAGCTAGAGTTCTTGTGCCTTCCCAGGAATGCTGGAAAAGGAGGAGATGCCCCAGCAGCTGTCCCAGCACCGGGATCTCGATTTCTTCAGAGTGGACGTTGCCGTCTGTGCATCTCTGAGAGAGGCGCTGGGCCTGGGCAAGGGAGGCAGAACAGCAGAAGGGTTGAGGGTAGGCAGCTGGTGCCAAAGGCCCGAACCCAAGCGTGTGTCCAGGGCTGGCTCCGGGGGCAGTCAGGGCTTTGCAGGGCTGTGCTGGCCACAGCTCCCAAAGCAGCTGGTTGGGCAGCAGCCCCGTGTGGGGAGAGCTGCAGGCTGCTCTGGGGTGCAGGGGTGGGGAGACAGCCAGGCCGGAGAGTGCTTGGCTCCTTACCTCCAGTGTGGGATTCTCCGCCAACACAAAGCACAGCTCCTCAATCCTCCCCAGGGCCCTCTGCCGCACGTGTGCTCTCTTAGAGCTGCTGAAACTCAAGAGCATCTGGGAAGAGAGAAGCTGCTGGTGAGCCCTGGGAGCAGCCACCCACTCTAGCAGAAGTAGCACCGTTCAACTCCTGGGCTGGACTCGCCCACTCCATTAAGGCTTCCTCTAGTCTCGAGCAAAGCCTGTAGTGGGATTCCTGCCCTGGGGTCCCTGGCAGGCTTGGGACAAATGCCCTGGGCCAGCCCTGTGGCCAGGCAGGAAGGTAGATGCCACCCTCTGCGGCTACTGTGCTGCGGAAGAGCCTGGCGGGCAGCCCCTGCTTCCCTGGGCAGGTGGGCACCCTCCCGGCAGTGCGCTCTGTGTATGGCACAGAGTGGGACTGTCCACTCCAGAATGGACACCCCGTCCCCCCAGGGTGAGGAACAGCCCTTGTGAAGCCCCAACTTTGCACACGCCAGACCTGGAAGATATTCTGCAGCAGCTCGCTGACTCTGGAGGCACGAGAGTTGAGAAACAACGCCTCCAGCATGTTGTCCATGGCCCGCATGGTCTGCAAGAAGACAACGAGTTGTTGCCGTGTTTCCTGCCATCCGTCTCACTCCCAGGAGACTGATGTGTACTCCCAGCACCAAGGGACGACTCCTGCGCTGCTTCGCCATGCCTGGGAGCGACTCAGGGGCAAATAACCTGCTACGGGCAGAGCAGCCTGCAAAACTCGATGTGGCCAGGCCCATAGGCAGGGGACGAAGGGCTGAGGGTGGGACAGCAGAGCTGAGAACGTGCCCTGCCTTGGATCTCTGGTCATATCGCAGCACGGGGTAGCAGGGAGCAGACAGAGAAACTGGGCGCTCCTGTAGCTCATGCAGCACTTACTTCTAAGTAGAGGTAACGGTCCATGTCCTCCGCTTCTGGTGGAAGCAAGAAGACACTGGAGAAGCAAGCTTGGAGGAGGCTTGTCTCCTTGCCCTCCAGCACCCTGTCCACTGAGCTGCAAAGAGAGAGAGCAGCCAGTTGCACACAGGTGCTGGGAGCAGTGCCTCAAAACCTCGTGCAAGGGTCCCCAGTACGGATGGGCAGGTACCTCAATTCGGCAATGGCACGCATGGCGATCTGCCGCAGTGAGGTGCGCAGTTGGTCCCTGGGCTCCTCTTCCAGCAGCACCTGCAGAGCACAGCCGGGATGGGACCTGGCAGCTGCCAGCACCCAGTGCCACCAGCCGCCGGCCCTGCCCGAGCCTTGTCCTCACAGGGTGCCGGTGCCAGGGGGCCTCGATCCCTTCCCCAGAGCCGCTGGGTATCCCCTCACCTTGATATTCTCTGCCAGCTTGTATCTCTGGCAGAAGACATCTAGGCCCCTTGGCGAGAGGCGGCGCCTGCTGGTGTCACACAGGCCACGGATGCCCATAAGAAATCCAATCTTCTGGCTTTCCTCCTGGGAGCCAGGGAGCAGAGAGACAAACAGGGACTGTGAGACGGGGAACACACGCCCAGCGGCACCGCAGCATCGGGGTGCGGTGCCATGTGAAGACCTGGGAGAAGCAGCTCTGCCCAGCCGGCACCCTCCAGCAGCCCCGCTGCAGAGCCCCTGTCAGTAGATGCCGGCACAGCTGCCTTTGAAACGGCTGCGGTTACCTTTTCTGCACTGCTGAGAAAAGCCACGATGAAGTCCATGTATCCCCTTAGAAATTCGTTCACTGGTAACAATTCAGCATCTAATAAAGGAGAGCAGGGAGGGCTGCAGAGAGGGTCTAGCGGCAGGAGAGAGCAGAAGGAGCTCTGCCGCCTGTCCAGCCCCGTGCCCGCTTCCCCGGCACAGTCTTCCCGTGCGTGTTCAGGGCTGGAGGTTGTCCGGCAGACGGGCTGCGATGCTGGAGCCAAGCAGGATGGGGAAAGCACCCAGTGCAGCAGGTGAGGAACTCGCTTCAGACAGGCAGGAAAGTCCCCGTCCCACAGCATGGCTGCCTTCCGCCTGCCCAGCTGCCTCTCACTGCCCATGCCATGGAGCAGGAGCTGGGTCCCCTCTGCCCACAGAGGTTGTGCTGGGGCCGGCTCCCAGCTCGGTGCAGCCCTGGCCTTCAGGCAGCATCATGCCCACCACCCGTGGGAACCTCCCTGCCAGCGTGTGGGGAAACATGATCCTGGCATCGAGCAGGGAGCGATTGCTGGTCCCCACCGTGCCCAGACAATCAGGGCCTCTCACTCACCGATTTGCAGTGGCTGGACCACATCCACCTGGTTGGGCTGCGGTGGAGGTCTGACCTCCTGGGGAGCCCCATCCTCCTCCTGCCAGGCCAGCCTGGGGCGGCTGGGGGGTCTTTTCAGCTGAGCCATCCTGGGGCGGCTGGGGGGTCTCTCCGCCATTTGGGGGAAGGTGGAAGCTCTGGTGAAATGCCTCAGCACTCTGGGTCTGCCAGAGGCAGCTGGGAAAGATGTGGGCTGCACTTGTGTGCTCCTTGCTGGGCAAAGATGTGGGCTGCGCTCAGGAGCTCCTTGCTGCAAGTCTGCCAGGGGCAGCAGGGAGTCTACCGGCGGCACCTAGAGTTAGGTTGTGGTTGGACTCAATGATCTTAAGCGTCGCTTCCAACCAAAACAATTCTATGAATCTGTGAAAGACGTGGGCTATGCTCGGGGCTCTCGCCAGCTCCGTGCTCACACCCTGTCGCGTCGCTGTCCTGCTGGACAGTGCGGGCTGGGGCCCGCAGCTGCGCTGAGCACACGCAGGGCAGTGGGTGTCACAATGTGAGGTCACAAAGGGCCCCACTGTGACCCTGCGCCTGGGGAGGGAGGTCAGGGTGTCCCCTTGGGAGGCTCAGGGCCAGCTCAGCCCTGGGCACCCGGGTGCTCTTGGGGTGGCCTTGGCTAAATTTGAATCCCAGTTTCTAAAAGTTCCACCACCCGTTGCTCTGAGCACAGTCTTTAATAGTCCGTTGCACAGCTCAGTTTTCCCGAAGGCTGGTGTATGACAGGGGATGCAACAGACCCACTCAATGCCATGCTCCTTGGGCCAGGTGTCTACGAGGATGTTCCAGAAAGGAGTCCTGTTGTCTGGCTCGGTTCTCTCTGGGCTGCCGTGTTGCCACAGGACTTGCTTTTCAAGGCCCAGGACAGTGTTCTGGGCAGTGCCGTGGGGTATGGCGTATGTTTCCAGCCATGCAGTGGTGGCTTCCACCATTGTAAGCACAGAGCTCTTGCCGTGGCGGGTTTGTGGCAATGTGATATAGTCAATTTGCCAGGCTTCCCCATATTTACACTTCAGTCATCGCCCCCCATACCACACAGGCTCCGACCACTTGGCTTGCTCGATCGTAGCGCATGTTTCACAATGGTGAATAACCTGTGCAACTGCGTCCATGGTCGAGTCCAGCCCTCGATCACGAGCCCATCTATATGTTGCATCCCTTCCTTGATGGCCTGAGGCATCATGGGCCCAATGGGCCATAAATAATTGACCTTCATCTTGTCAGTCCAAATCTACCTCAGCCACTTTGATCTGGGCAGCTCGATCCCCCAGCTGGTTGTTGGGATCGGGTTCTTCAGTGGACCGACTCTCGGGCACATGAGCTTCCGAGCGGCGCACTCTCACAGGCAGGTTCTTCCGCCGGGTAGCAATATCTCGCCCGGATTCAGCAGCCCAGATGGGTTGGGCTCTGCGCTGCCAGCAGCTCTGCTTCCATTGTGCTGACATGTGGAAAAAACTTGACAGCCTGTGAGGCTATAAAACTTTACAACCTGCCAGGTTATAAAGAAGGTACGTTAACTCTTGTTATCTCGTCCACTCAAGGATGCTGCTGGATGCTGCAGAACTTCTTATCTTTGCAGAGTTTTCTGTCTTCAATAAGGCCTTGTTTCTAATATCATAGGCTGCACAACGCTCTAAGCTAGACACTTGCTATGTGGTTAGTTCCCTCTATCAGCACCACGGGGCATTTCCCACCATCCACGAGGCAGAGCAGAGATGAGGCTTCTTAGACGCTGGGGCCTCTTCAGCCCCTGTCAGGATGGCGGGTGCTGGGTCTGGTGGGGCCTCTGCCCCACGGCGGGGGCTGTGGCCCAGGGGACAGCAGGGGCCACACCGGTCGGACACGGTCGGCGGTGGCGGCGAGAAGCCGGATGGCCCATGGCTGCGTTCCAGCGGCACGGCCCGGGATACCGACTGTGCGAGCGGGTGGTGCCACGGAGACGCGGGGCCTGGAACATGGGGGTGGCCGGGGGGAGGAGAGGGACGGGGAGGGTGGCAGAGAGGAAGGGGCCCCGGGGCTGGGCCGGGGCAGCTCGAGCTCGGGGCAGGCCTGACAGGCGCCACGTCAGAGCTTGGCCTGGCCGTCCGCGAGGCCGCCTCCTGCTCACATCACTCTTCGCCACCATTGGTCGCGAGGGCCGTCAGTCTCCAGCTCTGAGGTGATCCTGCCTGGGATTGGCTGCCTGGGCTGTCACTCTGCCTTGGTTTGGGGCCCACCCTGCCCTGAGGCGCTCTTTTCTCTGATTGGCTGGCTGGGATTTCCTCCTGGCTACTCCCATCAAATGATTGGTCAAGATGCTTATCAATCCCCCGTGTGCCACTCTCCTGCCAGGCGCGATTGGCGCAGCCAGCACAGCCCGCCCCTGAACGCTGCCCAGCTTGGTCAAATCTTGCCACCTTTCCTGCAGGCCTCCAAGCTTGATTGGCTGCTTACATATCAATCACATGACTTGCCCTGCCTCCTCAAATGTCATTGGCTGTCCTGGGTCCACTGACTCCCCACCAACTTCTGGCTGGTTGTTGCCAGGCAACGAGCTCCACCTAAAACTGAAACTGTGGGCCCTGAACAAAGGCCGGGAGTGATAAAAGACACGTTGGGACCCTAAACGTGAGGATTTGGGCCCCGAGAAGGACGCTCTGGGCACGCAGAAGGACGGGCAGATGCTACAGATGGCACCTTGGGCCCTGAACACGAGGGGACCCTCTTGGTTCCCACCCGAGCTGGGTTTGGTGCCCGTGACCCCACGGAACAGACACCTCTGCTGTCCGGAGTGGCCACGAAACAAACGGAGCCCAAAGTCCCGGGCTCCACGAGCTCAACGGGGAGTTGTGACATTTTATGGACGTTTCACAGGGACGGGCCATGGACTGAGGGCAACTGTGTCTGTGTGGCATCAACGGGCGGGAAGGGGAGCGCTGGTTGGTGAGGACGTATTGGATCGTGTGGGACCTGAGCCTGACATCCATGGGGTGGAACAAGGGGTGGAGAAAGGACCGTCGTGGTGGCGACACTGCTCCTGCGTGGAGCTCCAGAGGCTGCAGGGGGATTTCTGCTCCACCGGGGACCAGCAGGAGCCAGTGGCCCGTTCATGTCTGTCACCTGCTCTGGGGGCTGTGACCTCAGCAGCACCTGCACAGCAGGATGTCCTCACTGCCAACACCGGCTCTTGGCTCTGTCTCCACCTCTGTCCCCCATCTGCCCGTGCTCTCCTGCCTCACAGGCACCTTTCCCACCTGCTCCAGAACCCACCAAGGCCTCTGTCTGTCTCTGTGTTCGTGTGGCAGATGTTACCTCAGGAGTGTTGTCCCAGCCAGGTCACTGCATTCTTTCTCTTCTCCCTCTGCTGTTGCCAGGACTGATGTGCTTTCTGACCTCACGGACCCTCTTGTCCTGCCTCCCTTCTGCTGCTAAACCCTGTTCCTACAATTGAAGTGAGTACCAGTCGGTGTCCCCTCTGTGGCATCTGGACCTTCCAGAGCTGCACGGCTGGTGGGAACTGTCACCATCAGCCAAGGCTCTGTGTGAAGTCTCCTCCTGGCACAGGAACAGCTCTGGCTGTGCTTGGTGAGCACCACGCTGCCCGAAGGAGAGCAGCAACACTGGCAGTGACTCCAGCTGGGAAGAGATGGTTTGAGGGCAGGTTGGCAGCAGACCCTGAGGCTGTGCTGGGAGTGGCCACATCTGGCTCCTCCCAGCAGGATTTTGGAAAGTCCTTTCCCAGCTGTGAGCACCAGGCCAAGGGCATGGAACAGAAACAGCCCCCAGCCCCGGGGGCCCCAGCCCCCAGCTGGCCTCTGTCCCCAAACTGAAAACTTCCAAACAGGCTCTCCCTCTCGTCCCGACTGACTCGGTGGGGTGAGGGCAGAGTTAACTTTCGAATAAGTTGTGCGGTAACTCGGAATAATGACAATTACTCGAGGCATTCAATTAAATCAGAAATGGTGACCAGTCACCAGCGGGTTCCGCAGGGCTCTGTCTTAGGGCCAGCACTCTTCAATGTCTTCATAAATGACTTAGACTCAGGACTTGTAGGATTGCTTAGCAAGTTTGCTGATGACACCAAATTTGGGGGAGCTGTTGACACTCTTGAGGGCAGAGAGGCCCTGCAGGGGGATCTGCACAAATTGGAGAACTGGGCAATCATCAGCCGCATGAAGTTCAGCAAGAGCAAGTGCTGGATTTTGCACCTGGGATATGGCAACCCTGGCTGTACAGACAGACTGGGGGATGAGATGCTGGAGAGCAGCTCTGCGGAGAGGGACCTGGGGGTTCTGGTCAACGTCAAGTTGAACATGAGCCAACAGTGTCTCTGGCAGCCAGGACGGCCCCATGTCCTGGGTGCATCCAGCACAGCATTGCCAGCCGGGAAGAGAGGGGATTGTCACTTCACGTCGGGAGTGACACACCACAGGGCTGAGATGCCTCCCTGCAAGTGTTCCTGTCTGCTACGTCACCCTTGCCCGTGATGCTGGGCTGCGCTATCAAAAGTGCCAGAGCAATCAGAGAGGTTCTGGGGTCCTTGGAAAAGGCAGACTTTAAACCCAACCTCAAGAAAGGCTCTTTATTAAAATCCAGCCGTTTTTCCCAAGGAGAGCTGCTCCTCCACCTAAATTAGCGGCGCCAGCAGCACAGGCCTCGCAGGGTCCGTCGCCATCTTGGCTGCTCCCTTGGATTTCTCAGGATGAGGATGGTCTGAGATGCCAGGGAGCAGATGGAGGGTTCACTGTCCTCCTCCAAGGGTCGAAGGGCTGCAACAGAAAGAAGCAGAGCCCAGATGACCTCCCACGTCTGCAGAGAACCCCAGGCATCCCCTCCCGACCACGCTCCCTACTCACCGCTGCAGATCTCAGCCAGCTTCTCCTCCTCCCTTCGGTCCCTCAGGGGCCGCGCAGCGAGCCCTGGGCACAGAGTTCAGTCAGAGCCCTGCTCCCTCCCCCTCATCAGAGCTGACCCCAGAGGAGACCAGTAGCTGAGATGGTGGGACCGAGCAAGGCGGCCACCAAGCCCACCTGTGTGGGCAGGGCTGGGAGAGGAGGCCAAGGCCCTGCACGGGGCAGCCAGGGCTCTGGCAGCCACAGGGCTGCTCCTTGTGCCAGGGCAGCGGCGGGGACTGGGGCCAGGCTGCTGAAAGAGGGACCCCAGGGGCTGTGACTCACCAGTGAACCTCACAGCCGCCTCTCGCAAGCTGGCCTGAGCATCCTTCAGGTACAGCAGGCTCTGACTCAAGTATTCTTGAGCTCTGCTCCTGTCCTGCTCCAGCTGGAGAGAGCACAAGGGGATGAGCATGTCACTGTCTGCCCCCCACCCTGAGCTGGCCGGACCAGTCCCTCCGCCCAGGAACCCCCATTCCCCTTCCCCACGCTCCCGGCAAATCCCGCCTCCCAGCCAGGAGCCCTGTGGGGCTGAGGCTGAGAGAGAGACACAGTCAGAGGGGTTCCAGGGGGGCTGAGAGCCCTCCCTCCTGCTGGGTGCGGGGCAGAGGGAAGAACCCTTGGGGGCTCTGTTCTTGAGGACAGGCAACAAGGATGCAGCTTGGGGCTGCAGCAGGGCAGGCGAGGCACATCTGCAGAGCCCACCGCCCAGACGTGTGAGGCAGCCCTCATCCGGCCTGGGCCCTGGGCCTTGGAGGTTTTCCTCACCAAGCACTCTCCAATCCGCCATGTCTGCTGTGTCTGTGTCAGGCGTTTGAGCTGTTTCCACTCGAGCAGCTCTGCTGCAGCAAGGAGGGCTTCCCTGGCGGCCTGCAGAACAGCAGAAGCTGGGAGATGGCACCATGGCCTGGGGATGGAGACCCGGTGTCCCCCTCCTCCGGGCTTTGTTCCTGGGATGATCCTGCCCTTTGGGAGCAGAGACATGTCCTGGCCCAAACATCTGGGGCTCTCCTGGGCACAGCCTTGGGGAACAGGTTCTGAGGTTTGAAGCTCGAGCCCCAGCACCTGCAGGGACAGCTGAGGAGCCCGTAGGGACATGCCTGTTCAGGCCTGGGTGGCCACGGGTTGCTGCCAAGCCCTGCGGGACCAGGTAGGGCAGGTGGTGGAAATGGCCGTGGCAGCTTCTCTATTGCCGCTCGCGCTGGGTCTGCAGGGACCCTTTCTGTGGGCTGCGCTGGAGGAGGCTGCCAGCAGCCCTGTCCCCTGGTGCTCAGGCCACACGTGTGGTGTCAGCACGCCCTCCTCTGCCTCAGTGCTCAGCGTGGAAAGCCGTACCTTGGCCACGCTGTCGCTCTGGTCGCTCAGATGAAAGAAGAGGGGGAGCAGTGCGCGGCGCACGTAGCTCTTCATCCTCTTCTTGTCACGCCCCACCACTGACTGCACCCACTCTCTAAAGAGGCAGATGGAGAGCTCTCGCAGCTGGCTGGACTCCTAGGAGGAAGGAGGAAAGCTGGTCTTCAAATCCAGCAGCTCTCTGCCCACAGTGAGCAGAGGCAGTATCGGGGCTGACGTGAGGGGAGATGCTGCAGGGTCAGATTGTGCAGCAGGGAGCTGTGCTGGGCTGCAAAGCCCAGAAGCCATCCCACGAGAGCCCAGGGGAGCACACCCTGCTCCCAGTGCTGCCCACGGGGCTGGGCTGAGTCTCCACAGGGCTCAGTCTCCTGCATCAGCCTTACATCGTCAAAGAGGGGCAGGAGCTTTTCCACCAGCTGCTCAGTGATGGAGCTGGTCTCGTCCCTCTTCAGGTGACCCATCGTGCTGCGGAAGAACGCCAGGACCTTCCTCTTGATTTCTGTGTTGCCATAGTCAAGCAACCCCACGACTTGTGGCAGGAGGAACTGTATTCTTCTCGCCTGTATGAAAAACAGTTTCGTTTTCATGAAAGAGTCGAAGACCACCCTGGCAAAAAAGCTGCTCGCTGAGCACCAGTCTCCTGTCTGGCTTCCTGGCAGGTGGTAGCACAGGAATCTCTGCGGCAGCGTCCTGGCAGGTGGTGGCCATGGGCACACCAATAGGGATGCAGAAGAGCAGGGCTAGGGCAGGGAGGGAAGAAAAACAAAGACTCCCTGTGCCCTGCTCAGCCGTCCCCTTTTCCCACAGGCCCCAAGGGGCAGATGGCTTGGAGAGCCTCCGTGCCTGAAAAGCTCCCCAGGCAGCCATCAGGCCCCAGCAAGGCAGGGAGGCTATTTGGAGCACTCGCTCACTGCCTGACTCCCACCCAAGGCCAAGCCAGCGCCTCACGCACTGCCCCAGCCCCAGCTGCCAACACGGCTCCCCTTGACGCCAGCCTGCTCACCATGTCATGTCTTTCTGACCCACTGATGAGGCCTTTGGGAAACCGGGAGTCTGTCACCAGGAGTCTTCTGCGCAACTTCTTTAAGATCTTCTTCAGAGGCCGGGGTATGGAGACCATCACCTCCCACATGGCCATGACAGTTCTGCAAGCCAGAGCGCTCTGTCAGCAGGGCAGCCTCGGCCACAGCAGCATGGCCGGGCTCAGCGCTGCAGGACGGTTGGGATGCCCTGGGCAGCAGCAGAGGGCTGAGCTGGTGCTCCCGTGGGGCTGGCAGGAGCGTGGTGGGGGGCTCTGGGCTGGCTTGCTCAGCTTTGGCTGCTGCGGGCCTGGCTGACCCCCAGGGCTGGAAATCGTGGTGGGATGGAGGGTCCTGCTCCTCGGGGCTGTCCTGCAGGATTCCTTGGTTCTGGCAGCCAGAGCGTCTCTGGGCCTTTCTCCCCACAGGGAACGAGGCCTCATGGCTTTTGGGGCCGGTACCTGTCTCCTGGTGGAGCGATCCTCAGCAGCGTCGTGAGCACCTTCCCAGGTCTCCTGTCAGCCATGAGGAGAAGCAGGGACTCCACGCTCTGCCGCGCTGGTGCCGTGCTGATGCTCTCCAGGTTTCCGTGGATGCACCTCATGATCTTTGGCAGCTGGAGGGAACACAGGTGAGGATGGTGCTGCCACTGGAATGCAGCCATTTCCTCAGCTGCCCTTTCCATCCCTCTCTGCCGCCTTCAGGTGGCTTCAGGTTCCTGAGACACCAGGGGGTGGCAGGGAGGGATGGAGAGAGGAACAAGGCCTGACTTGTCTGAAGGGCTGGGCAATCCAGCGCCAGGCCACTTACATCCGCCAGCCAGAAGTCAGGGAATTCCATGACCATGTCCAGCAAGTCTGCTGCCCCCATCTTGTCAAAGATGCTGGTGTCTCTCATCGCCTCGATGAAGGCAAGGACGATGTCTGTCCTCTCAGAACTTCTGAGGTAACTCGCACAGGACTATGGGAGGAAGGAAGGAAGGAAGGAAGGAAGGAAGGAAGGAAGGCAGGCAGGCAGGCAGGCAGGCAGGAAGGCAGGAAGGCAGAAAGGAAGGAAGGGAGGAAGGGAGGAAGTGAAGCCATGTCTCACCAAGTACCCTGATGCTGCTGCTTAGCCGGGCAGTGCCAGCAGCCGGGCAGAGACGCCCGGCAGTGCTGGCGGCAGTGCCCGCAGCAAAGCTGGCAGCAGGGGCGGCAGTGACTGCTGGGGAGGATGAGAAGAGAGGCCTCGGGGTGAGGGAGAAGGGGTTGGGCTCATGGGCACAGGGTGCTGGCCCTGACGCCAAGCAGGGCTTGCTGGTGACCAGGAGGACTGGCGCTGCTGCTGGGACACTGGAGCGCAGCCCTCGTGTCGTCCCTGCGCGGGGACAGCACGAACCCTCTCAGCAGGGACAAGGAGGCCATGTCAGCCCCGCTGATTGTGGAGGCCTTTGCTCACACAAGTCCCCTGCTGATGCCACCAACAAGAGCGCCAGCAAAAGCTCTTTACCATGACGTCAAGTTTTAGCGAATCCTGAGAGGAGCTGTCAGGATCTTCCAAGAGGGGTTGTGCTTGATTCCTCCTGCCTGAACAGTGGGGAAACACAGAAAACTCAGTAAGACAAAGCAGCTTTGCCGGCAAACTTCCCAAACCACTTTGAGATCTGCCCTCAAGATGGCAGGGCATAAGTGGTCAAGTAGAATTCTGGAGGGCGTCAGGAATAGCTTCTTGCTACAAGCACTGGAAGCGCTAGCCGGGAGGACGCAGAGATAGATCTGCTCTTCACTGGCAGGGAAGACATGGCTTTGGGACATGGCAATCAGCAGTAGCTTTGGCTCTGGGAACCACAAAACAGTGGGGTTCAAAACCCTGAGAGGAGGGAGGAAGGAGAACAGCAGAGAACAGATGCTGGACTACAGGAGAGCACTCAGCTGCTGCAGCAAAATGACAGCTGGGATGCTATGGGAAGCAGCTGGGAGGGACAAAGGAGGTGAGGAAGAGAAGCAGACCCATGGCGAGATGTCTGTGTGTAGAGGGATGAAGCCCAACACAACTTCTCTTACTGTTTTGTCCAGCCAAGAATACAGCGAGGTGCCGAAGAGCATCTCGAGCTAGAGTTCTTGTGCCTTCCCAGGAATGCTGGAAAAGGAGGAGATGCCCCAGCAGCTGTCCCAGCACCGGGATCTCGATTTCTTCAGAGTGGACGTTGCCGTCTGTGCATCTCTGAGAGAGGCGCTGGGCCTGGGCAAGGGAGGCAGAACAGCAGAAGGGTTGAGGGTAGGCAGCTGGTGCCAAAGGCCCGAACCCAAGCGTGTGTCCAGGGCTGGCTCCGGGGGCAGTCAGGGCTTTGCAGGGCTGTGCTGGCCACAGCTCCCAAAGCAGCTGGTTGGGCAGCAGCCCTGTGTGGGGAGAGCTGCAGGCTGCTCTGGGGTGCAGGGGTGGGGAGACAGCCAGGCCGGAGAGTGCTTGGCTCCTTACCTCCAGTGTGGGATTCTCCGCCAACACAAAGCACAGCTCCTCAATCCTCCCCAGGGCCCTCTGCCGCACGTGTGCTCTCTTAGAGCTGCTGAAACTCAAGAGCATCTGGGAAGAGAGAAGCTGCTGGTGAGCCCTGGGAGCAGCCACCCACTCTAGCAGAAGTAGCACCGTTCAACTCCTGGGCTGGACTCGCCCACTCCATTAAGGCTTCCTCTAGTCTCGAGCAAAGCCTGTAGTGGGATTCCTGCCCTGGAGTCCCTGGCAGGCTTGGGACAAATGCCCTGGGCCAGCCCTGTGGCCAGGCAGGAAGGTAGATGCCACCCTCTGCGGCTACTGTGCTGCGGAAGAGCCTGGCGGGCAGCCCCTGCTTCCCTGGGCAGGTGGGCACCCTCCCGGCAATGCGCTCTGTGTATGGCACAGAGTGGGACTGTCCACTCCAGAATGGACACCCCGTCCCCCCAGGGTGAGGAACAGCCCTTGTGAAGCCCCAACTTTGCACACGCCAGACCTGGAAGATATTCTGCAGCAGCTCGCTGACTCTGGAGGCACGAGAGTTGAGAAACAACGCCTCCAGCATGTTGTCCATGGCCCGCATGGTCTGCAAGAAGACAACGAGTTGTTGCCGTGTTTCCTGCCATCCGTCTCACTCCCAGGAGACTGATGTGTACTCCCAGCACCAAGGGACGACTCCTGCGCTGCTTCGCCATGCCTGGGAGCGACTCAGGGGCAAATAACCTGCTACGGGCAGAGCAGCCTGCAAAACTCGATGTGGCCAGGCCCATAGGCAGGGGACGAAGGGCTGAGGGTGGGACAGCAGAGCTGAGAACGTGCCCTGCCTTGGATCTCTGGTCATATCGCAGCACGGGGTAGCAGGGAGCAGACAGAGAAACTGGGCGCTCCTGTAGCTCATGCAGCACTTACTTCTAAGTAGAGGTAACGGTCCATGTCCTCCGCTTCTGGTGGAAGCAAGAAGACACTGGAGAAGCAAGCTTGGAGGAGGCTTGTCTCCTTGCCCTCCAGCACCCTGTCCACTGAGCTGCAAAGAGAGAGAGCAGCCAGTTGCACACAGGTGCTGGGAGCAGTGCCTCAAAACCTCGTGCAGGGGTCCCCAGTACGGATGGGCAGGTACCTCAATTCGGCAATGGCACGCATGGCGATCTGCCGCAGTGAGGTGCGCAGTTGGTCCCTGGGCTCCTCTTCCAGCAGCACCTGCAGAGCACAGCCGGGATGGGACCTGGCAGCTGCCAGCACCCAGTGCCACCAGCCGCCGGCCCTGCCCGAGCCTTGTCCTCACAGGGTGCCGGTGCCAGGGGGCCTCGATCCCTTCCCCAGAGCCGCTGGGTATCCCCTCACCTTGATATTCTCTGCCAGCTTGTATCTCTGGCAGAAGACATCTAGGCCCCTTGGCGAGAGGCGGCGCCTGCTGGTGTCACACAGGCCACGGATGCCCATAAGAAATCCAATCTTCTGGCTTTCCTCCTGGGAGCCAGGGAGCAGAGAGACAAACAGGGACTGTGAGACGGGGAACACACGCCCAGCGGCACCGCAGCATCGGGGTGCGGTGCCATGTGAAGACCTGGGAGAAGCAGCTCTGCCCAGCCGGCACCCTCCAGCAGCCCCGCTGCAGAGCCCCTGTCAGCAGATGCCAGCACAGCTGCCTTTGAAACGGCTGCGGTTACCTTTTCTGCACTGCTGAGAAAAGCCACGATGAAGTCCATGTATCCCCTTAGAAATTCGTTCACTGGTAACAATTCAGCATCTAATAAAGGAGAGCAGGGAGGGCTGCAGAGAGGGTCTAGCGGCAGGAGAGAGCAGAAGGAGCTCTGCCGCCTGTCCAGCCCCGTGCCCGCTTCCCCGGCACAGTCTTCCCGTGCGTGTTCAGGGCTGGAGGGTGTCCGGCAGACGGGCTGCGATGCTGGAGCCAAGCAGGATGGGGAAAGCACCCAGTGCAGCAGGTGAGGAACTCGCTTCAGACAGGCAGGAAAGTCCCCGTCCCACAGCATGGCTGCCTTCCGCCTGCCCAGCTGCCTCTCACTGCCCATGCCATGGAGCAGGAGCTGGGTCCCCTCTGCCCACAGAGGTTGTGCTGGAGCCGGCTCCCAGCTCGGTGCAGCCCTGGCCTTCAGGCAGCATCATGCCCACCACCCGTGGGAACCTCCCTGCCAGCGTGTGGGGAAACATGATCCTGGCATCGAGCAGGGAGCGATTGCTGGTCCCCACCGTGCCCAGACAATCAGGGCCTCTCACTCACCGATTTTCAGTGGCTGGACCACATCCACCTGGTTGGGCTGCGGTGGAGGTCTGACCTCCTGGGGAGCCCCATCCTCCTCCTGCCAGGCCAGCCTGGGGCGGCTGGGGGGTCTTTTCAGCTGAGCCATCCTGGGGCGGCTGGGGGGTCTCTCCGCCATTTGGGGGAAGGTGGAAGCTCTGGTGAAATGCCTCAGCACTCTGGGTCTGCCAGAGGCAGCTGGGAAAGATGTGGGCTGCACTTGTGTGCTCCTTGCTGGGCAAAGATGTGGGCTGCGCTCAGGAGCTCCTTGCTGCAAGTCTGCCAGGGGCAGCAGGGAGTCTACCAGCGGCAGCTAGAGTTAGGTTGTGGTTGGACTTAATGATCTTAAGCGTCGCTTCCAACCAAAACAATTCTATGAATCTGTGAAAGACGTGGGCTATGCTCGGGGCTCTCGCCAGCTCCGTGCTCACACCCTGTCGCGTCGCTGTCCTGCTGGACAGTGCGGGCTGGGGCCCGCAGCTGCGCTGAGCACACGCAGGGCAGTGGGTGTCACAATGTGAGGTCACAAAGGGCCCCACTGTGACCCTGCGCCTGGGGAGGGAGGTCAGGGTGTCCCCTTGGGAGGCTCAGGGCCAGCTCAGGCCTGGGCACCCGGGTGCTCTTGGGGTGGCCTTGGCTAAATTTGAATCCCAGTTTCTAAAAGTTCCACCACCCGTTGCTCTGAGCACAGTCTTTAACAGTCCGTTGCACAGCTCAGTTTTCCCGAAGGCTGGTGTATGACAGGGGATGCAACAGACCCACTCAATGCCATGCTCCTTGGGCCAGGTGTCTACGAGGATGTTCCAGAAAGGAGTCCTGTTGTCTGGCTCGGTTCTCTCTGGGCTGCTGTGTTGCCACAGGACTTGCTTTTCAAGGCCCAGGACAGTGTTCTGGGCAGTGCCGTGGGGTATGGCGTATGTTTCCAGCCATGCAGTGGTGGCTTCCACCATTGTAAGCACAGAGCTCTTGCCGTGGCGGGTTTGTGGCAATGTGATATAGTCAATTTGCCAGGCTTCCCCATATTTACACTTGAGTCATCGCCCCCCATACCACACAGGCTCCGACCACTTGGCTTGCTCGATCGTAGCGCATGTTTCACAATGGTGAATAACCTGTGCAACTGCGTCCATGGTCGAGTCCAGCCCTCGATCACGAGCCCATCTATATGTTGCATCCCTTCCTTGATGGCCTGAGGCATCATGGGCCCAATGGGCCATAAATAATTGACCTTCATCTTGTCAGTCCAAATCTACCTCAGCCACTTTGATCTGGGCAGCTCGATCCCCCAGCTGGTTGTTGGGATCGGGTTCTTCAGTGGACCGACTCTCGGGCACATGAGCTTCCGAGCGGCGCACTCTCACAGGCAGGTTCTTCCGCCGGGTAGCAATATCTTGCCCGGATTCAGCAGCCCAGATGGGTTGGGCTCTGCGCTGCCAGCAGCTCTGCTTCCGTTGTGCTGACATGTGGAAAAAACTTGACAGCCTGTGAGGCTATAAAACTTTACAACCTGCCAGGTTATAAAGAAGGTACGTTAACTCTTGTTATCTCGTCCACTCAAGGATGCTGCTGGATGCTGCAAAACTTCTTATCTTTGCAGAGTTTTCTGTCTTCAATAAGGCCTTGTTTCTAATATCATAGGCTGCACAAAGCTCTAAGCTAGACACTTGCTATGTGGTTAGTTCCCTCTATCAGCACCACGGGGCATTTCCCACCATCCACGAGGCAGAGCAGAGATGAGGCTTCTTAGACGCTGGGGCCTCTTCAGCCCCTGTCAGGATGGCGGGTGCTGGGTCTGGTGGGGCCTCTGCCCCACGGCGGGGGCTGTGGCCCAGGGGACAGCAGGGGCCACACCAGTCGGACATGGTCGGCGGTGGCGGCGAGAAGCCGGATGGCCCATGGCTGCGTTCCAGCGGCACGGCCCGGGATACCGACTGTGCGAGCGGGTGGTGCCACGGAGACGCGGGGCCTGGAACATGGGGGTGGCCGGGGGGAGGAGAGGGACGGGGAGGGTGGCAGAGAGGAAGGGGCCCCGGGGCTGGGCCGGGGCTGCTCGAGCTCGGGGCAGGCCTGACAGGCGCCACGTCAGAGCTTGGCCTGGCCGTCCGCGAGGCCGCCTCCTGCTCACATCACTCTTCGCCACCATTGGTCGCGAGGGCCGTCAGTCTCCAGCTCTGAGGTGATCCTGCCTGGGATTGGCTGCCTGGGCTGTCACTCTGCCTTGGTTTGGGGCCCACCCTGCCCTGAGGCGCTCTTTTCTCTGATTGGCTGGCTGGGATTTCCTCCTGGCTACTCCCATCAAACGATTGGTCAAGATGCTTATCAATCCCCCGTGTGCCACTCTCCTGCCAGGCGCGATTGGCGCAGCCAGCACAGCCCGCCCCTGAACGCTGCCCAGCTTGGTCAAATCTTGCCACCTTTCCTGCAGGCCTCCAAGCTTGATTGGCTGCTTACATATCAATCACATGACTTGCCCCGCCTCCTCAAATGTCATTGGCTGTCCTGGGTCCACTGACTCCCCACCAACTTCTGGCTGGTTGTTGCCAGGCAACGAGCTCCACCTAAAACTGAAACCGTGGGCCCTGAACAAAGGCCGGGAGTGATAAAAGACACGTTGGGACCCTAAACGTGAGGATTTGGGCCCCGAGAAGGACGCTCTGGGCACGCAGAAGGACGGGCAGATGCTACAGATGGCACCTTGGGCCCTGAACACGAGGGGACCCTCTTGGTTCCCACCCGAGCTGGGTTTGGTGCCCGTGACCCCACGGAACAGACACCTCTGCTGTCCGGAGTGGCCACGAAACAAACGGAGCCCAAAGTCCCGGGCTCCACGAGCTCAACGGGGAGTTGTGACATTTTATGGACGTTTCACAGGGACGGGCCATGGACTGAGGGCAACTGTGTCTGTGTGGCATCAACGGGCGGGAAGGGGATCGCTGGTTGGTGAGGACGTATTGGATCGTGTGGGACCTGAGCCTGACATCCATGGGGTGGAACAAGGGGTGGAGAAAGGACCGTCGTGGTGGCGACACTGCTCCTGCGTGGAGCTCCAGAGGCTGCAGGGGGATTTCTGCTCCACCGGGGACCAGCAGGAGCCAGTGGCCCGTTCATGTCTGTCACCTGCTCTGGGGGCTGTGACCTCAGCAGCACCTGCACAGCAGGATGTCCTCACTGCCAACACCGGCTCTTGGCTCTGTCTCCACCTCTGTCCCCCATCTGCCCGTGCTCTCCTGCCTCACAGGCACCTTTCCCACCTGCTCCAGAACCCACCAAGGCCTCTGTCTGTCTCTGTGTTCGTGTGGCAGATGTTACCTCAGGAGTGTTGTCCCAGCCAGGTCACTGCATTCTTTCTCTTCTCCCTCTGCTGTTGCCAGGACTGATGTGCTTTCTGACCTCACGGACCCTCTTGTCCTGCCTCCCTTCTGCTGCTAAACCCTGTTCCTACAATTGAAGTGAGTACCAGTCGGTGTCCCCTCTGTGGCATCTGGACCTTCCAGAGCTGCACGGCTGGTGGGAACTGTCACCATCAGCCAAGGCTCTGTGTGAAGTCTCCTCCTGGCACAGGAACAGCTCTGGCTGTGCTTGGTGAGCACCACGCTGCCCGAAGGAGAGCAGCAACACTGGCAGTGACTCCAGCTGGGAAGAGATGGTTTGAGGGCAGGTTGGCAGCAGACCCTGAGGCTGTGCTGGGAGTGGCCACATCTGGCTCCTCCCAGCAGGATTTTGGAAAGTCCTTTCCCAGCTGTGAGCACCAGGCCAAGGGCTTGGAACAGAAACAGCCCCCAGCCCCGGGGGCCCCAGCCCCCAGCTGGCCTCTGTCCCCAAACTGTGAAAACTTCCAAACAGGCTCTCCCTCTCGTCCCGACTGACTCGGTGGGGTGAGGGCAGAGTTAACTTTCGAATAAGTTGTGCGGTAACTCGGAATAATGACAATTACTCGAGGCATTCAATTAAATCAGAAATGGTGACCAGTCACCAGCGGGTTCCGCAGGGCTCTGTCTTAGGGCCAGCACTCTTCAATGTCTTCATAAATGACTTAGACTCAGGACTTGTAGGATTGCTTAGCAAGTTTGCTGATGACACCAAATTTGGGGGAGCTGTTGACACTCTTGAGGGCAGAGAGGCCCTGCAGGGGGATCTGCACAAATTGGAGAACTGGGCAATCATCAGCCGCATGAAGTTCAGCAAGAGCAAGTGCTGGATTTTGCACCTGGGATATGGCAACCCTGGCTGTACAGACAGACTGGGGGATGAGATGCTGGAGAGCAGCTCTGCGGAGAGGGACCTGGGGGTTCTGGTCAACGTCAAGTTGAACATGAGCCAACAGTGTCTCTGGCAGCCAGGACGGCCCCATGTCCTGGGTGCATCCAGCACAGCATTGCCAGCCGGGAAGAGAGGGGATTGTCACTTCACGTCGGGAGTGACACACCACAGGGCTGAGATGCCTCCCTGCAAGTGTTCCTGTCTGCTACGTCACCCTTGCCCGTGATGCTGGGCTGCGCTATCAAAAGTGCCAGAGCAATCAGAGAGGTTCTGGGGTCCTTGGAAAAGGCAGACTTTAAACCCAACTTCAAGAAAGGCTCTTTATTAAAATCCAGCCGTTTTTCCCAAGGAGAGCTGCTCCTCCACCTAAATTAGCGGCGCCAGCAGCACAGGCCTCGCAGGGTCCGTCGCCATCTTGGCTGCTCCCTTGGATTTCTCAGGATGAGGATGGTCTGAGATGCCAGGGAGCAGATGGAGGGTTCACTGTCCTCCTCCAAGGGTCGAAGGGCTGCAACAGAAAGAAGCAGAGCCCAGATGACCTCCCACGTCTGCAGAGAACCCCAGGCATCCCCTCCCGACCACGCTCCCTACTCACCGCTGCAGATCTCAGCCAGCTTCTCCTCCTCCCTTCGGTCCCTCAGGGGCCGCGCAGCGAGCCCTGGGCACAGAGTTCGGTCAGAGCCCTGCTCCCTCCCCCTCATCAGAGCTGACCCCAGAGGAGACCAGTAGCTGAGATGGTGGGACCGAGCAAGGCGGCCACCAAGCCCACCTGTGTGGGCAGGGCTGGGAGAGGAGGCCAAGGCCCTGCACGGGGCAGCCAGGGCTCTGGCAGCCACAGGGCTGCTCCTTGTGCCAGGGCAGCGGCGGGGACTGGGGCCAGGCTGCTGAAAGAGGGACCCCGGGGGCTGTGACTCACCAGTGAACCTCACAGCCGCCTCTCGCAAGCTGGCCTGAGCATCCTTCAGGTACAGCAGGCTCTGACTCAAGTATTCTTGAGCTCTGCTCCTGTCCTGCTCCAGCTGGAGAGAGCACAAGGGGATGAGCATGTCACTGTCTGCCCCCCACCCCGAGCTGGCCGGACCAGTCCCTCCGCCCAGGAACCCCCATTCCCCTTCCCCCCGCTCCCGGCAAATCCCGCCTCCCAGCCAGGAGCCCTGTGGGGCTGAGGCTGAGAGAGAGACACAGTCAGAGGGGTTCCAGGGGGGCTGAGAGCCCTCCCTCCTGCTGGGTGCGGGGCAGAGGGAAGAACCCTTGGGGGCTCTGTTCTTGAGGACAGGCAACAAGGATGCAGCTTGGGGCTGCAGCAGGGCAGGCGAGGCACATCTGCAGAGCCCACCGCCCAGACATGTGAGGCAGCCCTCATCCGGCCTGGGCCCTGGGCCTTGGAGGTTTTCCTCACCAAGCACTCTCCAATCCGCCATGTCTGCTGTGTCTGTGTCAGGCGTTTGAGCTGTTTCCACTCGAGCAGCTCTGCTGCAGCAAGGAGGGCTTCCCTGGCGGCCTGCAGAACAGCAGAAGCTGGGAGATGGCACCATGGCCTGGGGATGGAGACCTGGTGTCCCCCTCCTCCGGGCTTTGTTCCTGGGATGATCCTGCCCTTTGGGAGCAGAGACATGTCCTGGCCCAAACATCTGGGGCTCTCCTGGGCACAGCCTTGGGGAACAGGTTCTGAGGTTTGAAGCTCGAGCCCCAGCACCTGCAGGGACAGCTGAGGAGCCCGTAGGGACATGCCTGTTCAGGCCTGGGTGGCCACGGGTTGCTGCCAAGCCCTGCGGGACCAGGTAGGGCAGGTGGTGGAAATGGCCGTGGCAGCTTCTCTATTGCCGCTCGCGCTGGGTCTGCAGGGACCCTTTCTGTGGGCTGCGCTGGAGGAGGCTGCCAGCAGCCCTGTCCCCTGGTGCTCAGGCCACACGTGTGGTGTCAGCACGCCCTCCTCTGCCTCAGTGCTCAGCGTGGAAAGCCGTACCTTGGCCACGCTGTCGCTCTGGTCGCTCAGATGAAAGAAGAGGGGGAGCAGTGCGCGGCGCACGTAGCTCTTCATCCTCTTCTTGTCACGCCCCACCACTGACTGCACCCACTCTCTAAAGAGGCAGATGGAGAGCTCTCGCAGCTGGCTGGACTCCTAGGAGGAAGGAGGAAAGCTGGTCTTCAAATCCAGCAGCTCTCTGCCCACAGTGAGCAGAGGCAGTATCGGGGCTGACGTGAGGGGAGATGCTGCAGGGTCAGATTGTGCAGCAGGGAGCTGTGCTGGGCTGCAAAGCCCAGAAGCCATCCCATGAGAGCCCAGGGGAGCACACCCTGCTCCCAGTGCTGCCCACGGGGCTGGGCTGAGTCTCCACAGGGCTCAGTCTCCTGCATCAGCCTTACATCGTCAAAGAGGGGCAGGAGCTTTTCCACCAGCTGCTCAGTGATGGAGCTGGTCTCGTCCCTCTTCAGGTGACCCATCGTGCTGCGGAAGAACGCCAGGACCTTCCTCTTGATTTCTGTGTTGCCATAGTCAAGCAACCCCACGACTTGTGGCAGGAGGAACTGTATTCTTCTCGCCTGTATGAAAAACAGTTTCGTTTTCATGAAAGAGTCGAAGACCACCCTGGCAAAAAAGCTGCTCGCTGAGCACCAGTCTCCTGTCTGGCTTCCTGGCAGGTGGTAGCACAGGAATCTCTGCGGCAGCGTCCTGGCAGGTGGTGGCCATGGGCACACCAATAGGGATGCAGAAGAGCAGGGCTAGGGCAGGGAGGGAAGAAAAACAAAGACTCCCTGTGCCCTGCTCAGCCGTCCCCTTTTCCCACAGGCCCCAAGGGGCAGATGGCTTGGAGAGCCTCCGTGCCTGAAAAGCTCCCCAGGCAGCCATCAGGCCCCAGCAAGGCAGGGAGGCTATTTGGAGCACTCGCTCACTGCCTGACTCCCACCCAAGGCCAAGCCAGCGCCTCACGCACTGCCCCAGCCCCAGCTGCCAACACGGCTCCCCTTGACGCCAGCCTGCTCACCATGTCATGTCTTTCTGACCCACTGATGAGGCCTTTGGGAAACCGGGAGTCTGTCACCAGGAGTCTTCTGCGCAACTTCTTTAAGATCTTCTTCAGAGGCCGGGGTGTGGAGACCATCACCTCCCACATGGCCATGACAGTTCTGCAAGCCAGAGCGCTCTGTCAGCAGGGCAGCCTCGGCCACAGCAGCATGGCCGGGCTCAGCGCTGCAGGACGGTTGGGATGCCCTGGGCAGCAGCAGAGGGCTGAGCTGGTGCTCCCGTGGGGCTGGCAGGAGCGTGGTGGGGGGCTCTGGGCTGGCTTGCTCAGCTTTGGCTGCTGCGGGCCTGGCTGACCCCCAGGGCTGGAAATCGTGGTGGGATGGAGGGTCCTGCTCCTCGGGGCTGTCCTGCAGGATTCCTTGGTTCTGGCAGCCAGAGCGTCTCTGGGCCTTTCTCCCCACAGGGAACGAGGCCTCATGGCTTTTGGGGCCGGTACCTGTCTCCTGGTGGAGCGATCCTCAGCAGCGTCGTGAGCACCTTCCCAGGTCTCCTGTCAGCCATGAGGAGAAGCAGGGACTCCACGCTCTGCCGCGCTGGTGCCGTGCTGATGCTCTCCAGGTTTCCGTGGATGCACCTCATGATCTTTGGCAGCTGGAGGGAACACAGGTGAGGATGGTGCTGCCACTGGAATGCAGCCATTTCCTCAGCTGCCCTTTCCATCCCTCTCTGCCGCCTTCAGGTGGCTTCAGGTTCCTGAGACACCAGGGGGTGGCAGGGAGGGATGGAGAGAGGAACAAGGCCTGACTTGTCTGAAGGGCTGGGCAATCCAGCGCCAGGCCACTTACATCCGCCAGCCAGAAGTCAGGGAATTCCATGACCATGTCCAGCAAGTCTGCTGCCCCCATCTTGTCAAAGATGCTGGTGTCTCTCATCGCCTCGATGAAGGCAAGGACGATGTCTGTCCTCTCAGAACTTCTGAGGTAACTCGCACAGGACTATGGGAGGAAGGAAGGAAGGAAGGAAGGAAGGAAGGAAGGAAGGCAGGCAGGCAGGCAGGCAGGCAGGCAGGAAGGCAGGAAGGCAGAAAGGAAGGAAGGGAGGAAGGGAGGAAGTGAAGCCATGTCTCACCAAGTACCCTGATGCTGCTGCTTAGCCGGGCAGTGCCAGCAGCCGGGCAGAGACGCCCGGCAGTGCTGGCGGCAGTGCCCGCAGCAAAGCTGGCAGCAGGGGCGGCAGTGACTGCTGGGGAGGATGAGAAGAGAGGCCTCGGGGTGAGGGAGAAGGGGTTGGGCTCATGGGCACAGGGTGCTGGCCCTGACGCCAAGCAGGGCTTGCTGGTGACCAGGAGGACTGGCGCTGCTGCTGGGACACTGGAGCGCAGCCCTCGTGTCGTCCCTGCGCGGGGACAGCACGAACCCTCTCAGCAGGGACAAGGAGGCCATGTCAGCCCCGCTGATTGTGGAGGCCTTTGCTCACACAAGTCCCCTGCTGATGCCACCAACAAGAGCGCCAGCAAAAGCTCTTTACCATGACGTCAAGTTTTAGCGAATCCTGAGAGGAGCTGTCAGGATCTTCCAAGAGGGGTTGTGCTTGATTCCTCCTGCCTGAACAGTGGGGAAACACAGAAAACTCAGTAAGACAAAGCAGCTTTGCCGGCAAACTTCCCAAACCACTTTGAGATCTGCCCTCAAGATGGCAGGGCATAAGTGGTCAAGTAGAATTCTGGAGGGCGTCAGGAATAGCTTCTTGCTACAAGCACTGGAAGCGCTAGCCGGGAGGACGCAGAGATAGATCTGCTCTTCACTGGCAGGGAAGACATGGCTTTGGGACATGGCAATCAGCAGTAGCTTTGGCTCTGGGAACCACAAAACAGTGGGGTTCAAAACCCTGAGAGGAGGGAGGAAGGAGAACAGCAGAGAACAGATGCTGGACTACAGGAGAGCACTCAGCTGCTGCAGCAAAATGACAGCTGGGATGCTATGGGAAGCAGCTGGGAGGGACAAAGGAGGTGAGGAAGAGAAGCAGACCCATGGCGAGATGTCTGTGTGTAGAGGGATGAAGCCCAACACAACTTCTCTTACTGTTTTGTCCAGCCAAGAATACAGCGAGGTGCCGAACAGCATCTCGAGCTAGAGTTCTTGTGCCTTCCCAGGAATGCTGGAAAAGGAGGAGATGCCCCAGCAGCTGTCCCAGCACCGGGATCTCGATTTCTTCAGAGTGGACGTTGCCGTCTGTGCATCTCTGAGAGAGGCGCTGGGCCTGGGCAAGGGAGGCAGAACAGCAGAAGGGTTGAGGGTAGGCAGCTGGTGCCAAAGGCCCGAACCCAAGCGTGTGTCCAGGGCTGGCTCCGGGGGCAGTCAGGGCTTTGCAGGGCTGTGCTGGCCACAGCTCCCAAAGCAGCTGGTTGGGCAGCAGCCCCGTGTGGGGAGAGCTGCAGGCTGCTCTGGGGTGCAGGGGTGGGGAGACAGCCAGGCCGGAGAGTGCTTGGCTCCTTACCTCCAGTGTGGGATTCTCCGCCAACACAAAGCACAGCTCCTCAATCCTCCCCAGGGCCCTCTGCCGCACGTGTGCTCTCTTAGAGCTGCTGAAACTCAAGAGCATCTGGGAAGAGAGAAGCTGCTGGTGAGCCCTGGGAGCAGCCACCCACTCTAGCAGAAGTAGCACCGTTCAACTCCTGGGCTGGACTCGCCCACTCCATTAAGGCTTCCTCTAGTCTCGAGCAAAGCCTGTAGTGGGATTCCTGCCCTGGGGTCCCTGGCAGGCTTGGGACAAATGCCCTGGGCCAGCCCTGTGGCCAGGCAGGAAGGTAGATGCCACCCTCTGCGGCTACTGTGCTGCGGAAAAGCCTGGCGGGCAGCCCCTGCTTCCCTGGGCAGGTGGGCACCCTCCCGGCAATGCGCTCTGTGTATGGCACAGAGTGGGACTGTCCACTCCAGAATGGACACCCCGTCCCCCCAGGGTGAGGAACAGCCTTTGTGAAGCCCCAACTTTGCACACGCCAGACCTGGAAGATATTCTGCAGCAGCTCGCTGACTCTGGAGGCACGAGAGTTGAGAAACAACGCCTCCAGCATGTTGTCCATGGCCCGCATGGTCTGCAAGAAGACAACGAGTTGTTGCCGTGTTTCCTGCCATCCGTCTCACTCCCAGGAGGCTGATGTGTACTCCCAGCACCAAGGGACGACTCCTGCGCTGCTTCGCCATGCCTGGGAGCGACTCAGGGGCAAATAACCTGCTACGGGCAGAGCAGCCTGCAAAACTCGATGTGGCCAGGCCCATAGGCAGGGGACGAAGGGCTGAGGGTGGGACAGCAGAGCTGAGAACGTGCCCTGCCTTGGATCTCTGGTCATATTGCAGCACGGGGTAGCAGGGAGCAGACAGAGAAACTGGGCGCTCCTGTAGCTCATGCAGCACTTACTTCTAAGTAGAGGTAACGGTCCATGTCCTCCGCTTCTGGTGGAAGCAAGAAGACACTGGAGAAGCAAGCTTGGAGGAGGCTTGTCTCCTTGCCCTCCAGCACCCTGTCCACTGAGCTGCAAAGAGAGAGAGCAGCCAGTTGCACACAGGTGCTGGGAGCAGTGCCTCAAAACCTCGTGCAGGGGTCCCCAGTACGGATGGGCAGGTACCTCAATTCGGCAATGGCACGCATGGCGATCTGCCGCAGTGAGGTGCGCAGTTGGTCCCTGGGCTCCTCTTCCAGCAGCACCTGCAGAGCACAGCCGGGATGGGACCTGGCAGCTGCCAGCACCCAGTGCCACCAGCCGCCGGCCCTGCCCGAGCCTTGTCCTCACAGGGTGCCGGTGCCAGGGGGCCTCGATCCCTTCCCCAGAGCCGCTGGGTATCCCCTCACCTTGATATTCTCTGCCAGCTTGTATCTCTGGCAGAAGACATCTAGGCCCCTTGGCGAGAGGCGGCGCCTGCTGGTGTCACACAGGCCACGGATGCCCATAAGAAATCCAATCTTCTGGCTTTCCTCCTGGGAGCCAGGGAGCAGAGAGACAAACAGGGACTGTGAGACGGGGAACACACGCCCAGCGGCACCGCAGCATCGGGGTGCGGTGCCATGTGAAGACCTGGGAGAAGCAGCTCTGCCCAGCCGGCACCCTCCAGCAGCCCCGCTGCAGAGCCCCTGTCAGTAGATGCCAGCACAGCTGCCTTTGAAACGGCTGCGGTTACCTTTTCTGCACTGCTGAGAAAAGCCACGATGAAGTCCATGTATCCCCTTAGAAATTCGTTCACTGGTAACAATTCAGCATCTAATAAAGGAGAGCAGGGAGGGCTGCAGAGAGGGTCTAGCGGCAGGAGAGAGCAGAAGGAGCTCTGCCGCCTGTCCAGCCCCGTGCCCGCTTCCCCGGCACAGTCTTCCCGTGCGTGTTCAGGGCTGGAGGGTGTCCGGCAGACGGGCTGCGATGCTGGAGCCAAGCAGGATGGGGAAAGCACCCAGTGCAGTAGGTGAGGAACTCGCTTCAGACAGGCAGGAAAGTCCCCGTCCCACAGCATGGCTGCCTTCCGCCTGCCCAGCTGCCTCTCACTGCCCATGCCATGGAGCAGGAGCTGGGTCCCCTCTGCCCACAGAGGTTGTGCTGGAGCCGGCTCCCAGCTCGGTGCAGCCCTGGCCTTCAGGCAGCATCATGCCCACCACCCGTGGGAACCTCCCTGCCAGCGTGTGGGGAAACATGATCCTGGCATCGAGCAGGGAGCGATTGCTGGTCCCCACCGTGCCCAGACAATCAGGGCCTCTCACTCACCGATTTTCAGTGGCTGGACCACATCCACCTGGTTGGGCTGTGGTGGAGGTCTGACCTCCTGGGGAGCCCCATCCTCCTCCTGCCAGGCCAGCCTGGGGCGGCTGGGGGGTCTTTTCAGCTGAGCCATCCTGGGGCGGCTGGGGGGTCTCTCCGCCATTTGGGGGAAGGTGGAAGCTCTGGTGAAATGCCTCAGCACTCTGGGTCTGCCAGAGGCAGCTGGGAAAGATGTGGGCTGCACTTGTGTGCTCCTTGCTGGGCAAAGATGTGGGCTGCGCTCAGGAGCTCCTTGCTGCAAGTCTGCCAGGGGCAGCAGGGAGTCTACCAGCGGCAGCTAGAGTTAGGTTGTGGTTGGACTTAATGATCTTAAGCGTCGCTTCCAACCAAAACAATTCTATGAATCTGTGAAAGACGTGGGCTATGCTCGGGGCTCTCGCCAGCTCCGTGCTCACACCCTGTCGCGTCGCTGTCCTGCTGGACAGTGCGGGCTGGGGCCCGCAGCTGCGCTGAGCACACGCAGGGCAGTGGGTGTCACAATGTGAGGTCACAAAGGGCCCCACTGTGACCCTGCGCCTGGGGAGGGAGGTCAGGGTGTCCCCTTGGGAGGCTCAGGGCCAGCTCAGGCCTGGGCACCCGGGTGCTCTTGGGGTGGCCTTGGCTAAATTTGAATCCCAGTTTCTAAAAGTTCCACCACCCGTTGCTCTGAGCACAGTCTTTAACAGTCCATTGCACAGCTCAGTTTTCCCGAAGGCTGGTGTATGACAGGGGATGCAACAGACCCACTCAATGCCATGCTCCTTGGGCCAGGTGTCTACGAGGATGTTCCAGAAAGGAGTCCTGTTGTCTGGCTCGGTTCTCTCTGGGCTGCTGTGTTGCCACAGGACTTGCTTTTCAAGGCCCAGGACAGTGTTCTGGGCAGTGCCGTGGGGTATGGCGTATGTTTCCAGCCATGCAGTGGTGGCTTCCACCATTGTAAGCACAGAGCTCTTGCCGTGGCGGGTTTGTGGCAATGTGATATAGTCAATTTGCCAGGCTTCCCCATATTTACACTTGAGTCATCGCCCCCCATACCACACAGGCTCCGACCACTTGGCTTGCTCGATCGTAGCGCATGTTTCACAATGGTGAATAACCTGTGCAACTGCGTCCATGGTCGAGTCCAGCCCTCGATCACGAGCCCATCTATATGTTGCATCCCTTCCTTGATGCCCTGAAGGCATCATGGGCCCAATGGGCCATAAATAATTGACCTTCATCTTGTCAGTCCAAATCTACCTCAGCCACTTTGATCTGGGCAGCTCGATCCCCCAGCTGGTTGTTGGGATCGGGTTCTTCAGTGGACCGACTCTCGGGCACATGAGCTTCCGAGCGGCGCACTCTCACAGGCAGGTTCTTCCGCCGGGTAGCAATATCTCGCCTGGATTCAGCAGCCCAGATGGGTTGGGCTCTGCACTGCCAGCAGCTCTGCTTCCATTGTGCTGACATGCGGAAAAAACTTGACAGCCTGTGAGGCTATAAAACTTTACAACCTGCCAGGTTATAAAGAAGGTACGTTAACTCTTGTTATCTCGTCCACTCAAGGATGCTGCTGGATGCTGCAGAACTTCTTATCTTTGCAGAGTTTGCTGTCTTCAATAAGGCCTTGTTTCTAATATCATAGGCTGCACAAAGCTCTAAGCTAGACACTTGCTATGTGGTTAGTTCCCTCTATCAGCACCACGGGGCATTTCCCACCATCCACGAGGCAGAGCAGAGATGAGGCTTCTTAGACGCTGGGGCCTCTTCAGCCCCTGTCAGGATGGCGGGTGCTGGGTCTGGTGGGGCCTCTGCCCCACGGCGGGGGCTGTGGCCCAGGGGACAGCAGGGGCCACACCAGTCGGACATGGTCGGCGGTGGCGGCGAGAAGCCGGATGGCCCATGGCTGCGTTCCAGCGGCACGGCCCGGGATACCGACTGTGCGAGCGGGTGGTGCCACGGAGACGCGGGGCCTGGAACATGGGGGTGGCCGGGGGGAGGAGAGGGACGGGGAGGGTGGCAGAGAGGAAGGGGCCCCGGGGCTGGGCCGGGGCTGCTCGAGCTCGGGGCAGGCCTGACAGGCGCCACGTCAGAGCTTGGCCTGGCCGTCCGCGAGGCCGCCTCCTGCTCACATCACTCTTCGCCACCATTGGTCGCGAGGGCCGTCAGTCTCCAGCTCTGAGGTGATCCTGCCTGGGATTGGCTGCCTGGGCTGTCACTCTGCCTTGGTTTGGGGCCCACCCTGCCCTGAGGCGCTCTTTTCTCTGATTGGCTGGCTGGGATTTCCTCCTGGCTACTCCCATCAAATGATTGGTCAAGATGCTTATCAATCCCCCGTGTGCCACTCTCCTGCCAGGCGCGATTGGCGCAGCCAGCACAGCCCGCCCCTGAACGCTGCCCAGCTTGGTCAAATCTTGCCACCTTTCCTGCAGGCCTCCAAGCTTGATTGGCTGCTTACATATCAATCACATGACTTGCCCCGCCTCCTCAAATGTCATTGGCTGTCCTGGGTCCACTGACTCCCCACCAACTTCTGGCTGGTTGTTGCCAGGCAACGAGCTCCACCTAAAACTGAAACCGTGGGCCCTGAACAAAGGCCGGGAGTGATAAAAGACACGTTGGGACCCTAAACGTGAGGATTTGGGCCCCGAGAAGGACGCTCTGGGCACGCAGAAGGACGGGCAGATGCTACAGATGGCACCTTGGGCCCTGAACACGAGGGGACCCTCTTGGTTCCCACCCGAGCTGGGTTTGGTGCCCGTGACCCCACGGAACAGACACCTCTGCTGTCCGGAGTGGCCACGAAACAAACGGAGCCCAAAGTCCCGGGCTCCACGAGCTCAACGGGGAGTTGTGACATTTTATGGACGTTTCACAGGGACGGGCCATGGACTGAGGGCAACTGTGTCTGTGTGGCATCAACGGGCGGGAAGGGGAGCGCTGGTTGGTGAGGACGTATTGGATCGTGTGGGACCTGAGCCTGACATCCATGGGGTGGAACAAGGGGTGGAGAAAGGACCGTCGTGGTGGCGACACTGCTCCTGCGTGGAGCTCCAGAGGCTGCAGGGGGATTTCTGCTCCACCGGGGACCAGCAGGAGCCAGTGGCCCGTTCATGTCTGTCACCTGCTCTGGGGGCTGTGACCTCAGCAGCACCTGCACAGCAGGATGTCCTCACTGCCAACACCGGCTCTTGGCTCTGTCTCCACCTCTGTCCCCCATCTGCCTGTGCTCTCCTGCCTCACAGGCACCTTTCCCACCTGCTCCAGAACCCACCAAGGCCTCTGTCTGTCTCTGTGTTCGTGTGGCAGATGTTACCTCAGGAGTGTTGTCCCAGCCAGGTCACTGCATTCTTTCTCTTCTCCCTCTGCTGTTGCCAGGACTGATGTGCTTTCTGACCTCACGGACCCTCTTGTCCTGCCTCCCTTCTGCTGCTAAACCCTGTTCCTACAATTGAAGTGAGTACCAGTCGGTGTCCCCTCTGTGGCATCTGGACCTTCCAGAGCTGCACGGCTGGTGGGAACTATCACCATCAGCCAAGGCTCTGTGTGAAGTCTCCTCCTGGCACAGGAACAGCTCTGGCTGTGCTTGGTGAGCACCACGCTGCCCGAAGGAGAGCAGCAACACTGGCAGTGACTCCAGCTGGGAAGAGATGGTTTGAGGGCAGGTTGGCAGCAGACCCTGAGGCTGTGCTGGGAGTGGCCACATCTGGCTCCTCCCAGCAGGATTTTGGAAAGTCCTTTCCCAGCTGTGAGCACCAGGCCAAGGGCTTGGAACAGAAACAGCCCCCAGCCCCGGGGGCCCCAGCCCCCAGCTGGCCTCTGTCCCCAAACTGTGAAAACTTCCAAACAGGCTCTCCCTCTCGTCCCGACTGACTCGGTGGGGTGAGGGCAGAGTTAACTTTCGAATAAGTTGTGCGGTAACTCGGAATAATGACAATTACTCGAGGCATTCAATTAAATCAGAAATGGTGACCAGTCACCAGCGGGTTCCGCAGGGCTCTGTCTTAGGGCCAGCACTCTTCAATGTCTTCATAAATGACTTAGACTCAGGACTTGTAGGATTGCTTAGCAAGTTTGCTGATGACACCAAATTTGGGGGAGCTGTTGACACTCTTGAGGGCAGAGAGGCCCTGCAGGGGGATCTGCACAAATTGGAGAACTGGGCAATCATCAGCCGCATGAAGTTCAGCAAGAGCAAGTGCTGGATTTTGCACCTGGGATATGGCAACCCTGGCTGTACAGACAGACTGGGGGATGAGATGCTGGAGAGCAGCTCTGCGGAGAGGGACCTGGGGGTTCTGGTCAACGTCAAGTTGAACATGAGCCAACAGTGTCTCTGGCAGCCAGGACGGCCCCATGTCCTGGGTGCATCCAGCACAGCATTGCCAGCCGGGAAGAGAGGGGATTGTCACTTCACGTCGGGAGTGACACACCACAGGGCTGAGATGCCTCCCTGCAAGTGTTCCTGTCTGCTACGTCACCCTTGCCCGTGATGCTGGGCTGCGCTATCAAAAGTGCCAGAGCAATCAGAGAGCTTCTGGGGTCCTTGGAAAAGGCAGACTTTAAACCCAACTTCAAGAAAGGCTCTTTATTAAAATCCAGCCGTTTTTCCCAAGGAGAGCTGCTCCTCCACCTAAATTAGCGGCGCCAGCAGCACAGGCCTCGCAGGGTCCGTCGCCATCTTGGCTGCTCCCTTGGATTTCTCAGGATGAGGATGGTCTGAGATGCCAGGGAGCAGATGGAGGGTTCACTGTCCTCCTCCAAGGGTCGAAGGGCTGCAACAGAAAGAAGCAGAGCCCAGATGACCTCCCACGTCTGCAGAGAACCCCAGGCATCCCCTCCCGACCACGCTCCCTACTCACCGCTGCAGATCTCAGCCAGCTTCTCCTCCTCCCTTCGGTCCCTCAGGGGCCGCGCAGCGAGCCCTGGGCACAGAGTTCAGTCAGAGCCCTGCTCCCTCCCCCTCATCAGAGCTGACCCCAGAGGAGACCAGTAGCTGAGATGGTGGGACCGAGCAAGGCGGCCACCAAGCCCACCTGTGTGGGCAGGGCTGGGAGAGGAGGCCAAGGCCCTGCACGGGGCAGCCAGGGCTCTGGCAGCCACAGGGCTGCTCCTTGTGCCAGGGCAGCGGCGGGGACTGGGGCCAGGCTGCTGAAAGAGGGACCCCGGGGGCTGTGACTCACCAGTGAACCTCACAGCCGCCTCTCGCAAGCTGGCCTGAGCATCCTTCAGGTACAGCAGGCTCTGACTCAAGTATTCTTGAGCTCTGCTCCTGTCCTGCTCCAGCTGGAGAGAGCACAAGGGGATGAGCATGTCACTGTCTGCCCCCCACCCCGAGCTGGCCGGACCAGTCCCTCCGCCCAGGAACCCCCATTCCCCTTCCCCCCGCTCCCGGCAAATCCCGCCTCCCAGCCAGGAGCCCTGTGGGGCTGAGGCTGAGAGAGAGACACAGTCAGAGGGGTTCCAGGGGGGCTGAGAGCCCTCCCTCCTGCTGGGTGCGGGGCAGAGGGAAGAACCCTTGGGGGCTCTGTTCTTGAGGACAGGCAACAAGGATGCAGCTTGGGGCTGCAGCAGGGCAGGCGAGGCACATCTGCAGAGCCCACCGCCCAGACATGTGAGGCAGCCCTCATCCGGCCTGGGCCCTGGGCCTTGGAGGTTTTCCTCACCAAGCACTCTCCAATCCGCCATGTCTGCTGTGTCTGTGTCAGGCGTTTGAGCTGTTTCCACTCGAGCAGCTCTGCTGCAGCAAGGAGGGCTTCCCTGGCGGCCTGCAGAACAGCAGAAGCTGGGAGATGGCACCATGGCCTGGGGATGGAGACCCGGTGTCCCCCTCCTCCGGGCTTTGTTCCTGGGATGATCCTGCCCTTTGGGAGCAGAGACATGTCCTGGCCCAAACATCTGGGGCTCTCCTGGGCACAGCCTTGGGGAACAGGTTCTGAGGTTTGAAGCTCGAGCCCCAGCACCTGCAGGGACAGCTGAGGAGCCCGTAGGGACATGCCTGTTCAGGCCTGGGTGGCCACGGGTTGCTGCCAAGCCCTGCGGGACCAGGTAGGGCAGGTGGTGGAAATGGCCGTGGCAGCTTCTCTATTGCCGCTCGCGCTGGGTCTGCAGGGACCCTTTCTGTGGGCTGCGCTGGAGGAGGCTGCCAGCAGCCCTGTCCCCTGGTGCTCAGGCCACACGTGTGGTGTCAGCACGCCCTCCTCTGCCTCAGTGCTCAGCGTGGAAAGCCGTACCTTGGCCACGCTGTCGCTCTGGTCGCTCAGATGAAAGAAGAGGGGGAGCAGTGCGCGGCGCACGTAGCTCTTCATCCTCTTCTTGTCACGCCCCACCACTGACTGCACCCACTCTCTGAAGAGGCAGATGGAGAGCTCTCGCAGCTGGCTGGACTCCTAGGAGGAAGGAGGAAAGCTGGTCTTCAAATCCAGCAGCTCTCTGCCCACAGTGAGCAGAGGCAGTATCGGGGCTGACGTGAGGGGAGATGCTGCAGGGTCAGATTGTGCAGCAGGGAGCTGTGCTGGGCTGCAAAGCCCAGAAGCCATCCCATGAGAGCCCAGGGGAGCACACCCTGCTCCCAGTGCTGCCCACGGGGCTGGGCTGAGTCTCCACAGGGCTCAGTCTCCTGCATCAGCCTTACATCGTCAAAGAGGGGCAGGAGCTTTTCCACCAGCTGCTCAGTGATGGAGCTGGTCTCGTCCCTCTTCAGGTGACCCATCGTGCTGCGGAAGAACGCCAGGACCTTCCTCTTGATTTCTGTGTTGCCATAGTCAAGCAACCCCACGACTTGTGGCAGGAGGAACTGTATTCTTCTCGCCTGTATGAAAAACAGTTTCGTTTTCATGAAAGAGTCGAAGACCACCCTGGCAAAAAAGCTGCTCGCTGAGCACCAGTCTCCTGTCTGGCTTCCTGGCAGGTGGTAGCACAGGAATCTCTGCGGCAGCCTCCTGGCAGGTGGTGGCCATGGGCACACCAATAGGGATGCAGAAGAGCAGGGCTAGGGCAGGGAGGGAAGAAAAACAAAGACTCCCTGTGCCCTGCTCAGCCGTCCCCTTTTCCCACAGGCCCCAAGGGGCAGATGGCTTGGAGAGCCTCCGTGCCTGAAAAGCTCCCCAGGCAGCCATCAGGCCCCAGCAAGGCAGGGAGGCTATTTGGAGCACTCGCTCACTGCCTGACTCCCACCCAAGGCCAAGCCAGCGCCTCACGCACTGCCCCAGCCCCAGCTGCCAACACGGCTCCCCTTGACGCCAGCCTGCTCACCATGTCATGTCTTTCTGACCCACTGATGAGGCCTTTGGGAAACCGGGAGTCTGTCACCAGGAGTCTTCTGCGCAACTTCTTTAAGATCTTCTTCAGAGGCCGGGGTGTGGAGACCATCACCTCCCACATGGCCATGACAGTTCTGCAAGCCAGAGCGCTCTGTCAGCAGGGCAGCCTCGGCCACAGCAGCATGGCCGGGCTCAGCGCTGCAGGACGGTTGGGATGCCCTGGGCAGCAGCAGAGGGCTGAGCTGGTGCTCCCGTGGGGCTGGCAGGAGCGTGGTGGGGGGCTCTGGGCTGGCTTGCTCAGCTTTGGCTGCTGCGGGCCTGGCTGACCCCCAGGGCTGGAAATCGTGGTGGGATGGAGGGTCCTGCTCCTCGGGGCTGTCCTGCAGGATTCCTTGGTTCTGGCAGCCAGAGCGTCTCTGGGCCTTTCTCCCCACAGGGAACGAGGCCTCATGGCTTTTGGGGCCGGTACCTGTCTCCTGGTGGAGCGATCCTCAGCAGCGTCGTGAGCACCTTCCCAGGTCTCCTGTCAGCCATGAGGAGAAGCAGGGACTCCACGCTCTGCCGCGCTGGTGCCGTGCTGATGCTCTCCAGGTTTCCGTGGATGCACCTCATGATCTTTGGCAGCTGGAGGGAACACAGGTGAGGATGGTGCTGCCACTGGAATGCAGCCATTTCCTCAGCTGCCCTTTCCATCCCTCTCTGCCGCCTTCAGGTGGCTTCAGGTTCCTGAGACACCAGGGGGTGGCAGGGAGGGATGGAGAGAGGAACAAGGCCTGACTTGTCTGAAGGGCTGGGCAATCCAGCGCCAGGCCACTTACATCCGCCAGCCAGAAGTCAGGGAATTCCATGACCATGTCCAGCAAGTCTGCTGCCCCCATCTTGTCAAAGATGCTGGTGTCTCTCATCGCCTCGATGAAGGCAAGGACGATGTCTGTCCTCTCAGAACTTCTGAGGTAACTCGCACAGGACTATGGGAGGAAGGAAGGAAGGAAGGAAGGAAGGAAGGAAGGAAGGCAGGCAGGCAGGCAGGCAGGCAGGCAGGAAGGCAGGAAGGCAGAAAGGAAGGAAGGGAGGAAGGGAGGAAGTGAAGCCATGTCTCACCAAGTACCCTGATGCTGCTGCTTAGCCGGGCAGTGCCAGCAGCCGGGCAGAGACGCCCGGCAGTGCTGGCGGCAGTGCCCGCAGCAAAGCTGGCAGCAGGGGCGGCAGTGACTGCTGGGGAGGATGAGAAGAGAGGCCTCGGGGTGAGGGAGAAGGGGTTGGGCTCATGGGCACAGGGTGCTGGCCCTGACGCCAAGCAGGGCTTGCTGGTGACCAGGAGGACTGGCGCTGCTGCTGGGACACTGGAGCGCAGCCCTCGTGTCGTCCCTGCGCGGGGACAGCACGAACCCTCTCAGCAGGGACAAGGAGGCCATGTCAGCCCCGCTGATTGTGGAGGCCTTTGCTCACACAAGTCCCCTGCTGATGCCACCAACAAGAGCGCCAGCAAAAGCTCTTTACCATGACGTCAAGTTTTAGCGAATCCTGAGAGGAGCTGTCAGGATCTTCCAAGAGGGGTTGTGCTTGATTCCTCCTGCCTGAACAGTGGGGAAACACAGAAAACTCAGTAAGACAAAGCAGCTTTGCCGGCAAACTTCCCAAACCACTTTGAGATCTGCCCTCAAGATGGCAGGGCATAAGTGGTCAAGTAGAATTCTGGAGGGCGTCAGGAATAGCTTCTTGCTACAAGCACTGGAAGCGCTAGCCGGGAGGACGCAGAGATAGATCTGCTCTTCACTGGCAGGGAAGACATGGCTTTGGGACATGGCAATCAGCAGTAGCTTTGGCTCTGGGAACCACAAAACAGTGGGGTTCAAAACCCTGAGAGGAGGGAGGAAGGAGAACAGCAGAGAACAGATGCTGGACTACAGGAGAGCACTCAGCTGCTGCAGCAAAATGACAGCTGGGATGCTATGGGAAGCAGCTGGGAGGGACAAAGGAGGTGAGGAAGAGAAGCAGACCCATGGCGAGATGTCTGTGTGTAGAGGGATGAAGCCCAACACAACTTCTCTTACTGTTTTGTCCAGCCAAGAATACAGCGAGGTGCCGAACAGCATCTCGAGCTAGAGTTCTTGTGCCTTCCCAGGAATGCTGGAAAAGGAGGAGATGCCCCAGCAGCTGTCCCAGCACCGGGATCTCGATTTCTTCAGAGTGGACGTTGCCGTCTGTGCATCTCTGAGAGAGGCGCTGGGCCTGGGCAAGGGAGGCAGAACAGCAGAAGGGTTGAGGGTAGGCAGCTGGTGCCAAAGGCCCGAACCCAAGCGTGTGTCCAGGGCTGGCTCCGGGGGCAGTCAGGGCTTTGCAGGGCTGTGCTGGCCACAGCTCCCAAAGCAGCTGGTTGGGCAGCAGCCCCGTGTGGGGAGAGCTGCAGGCTGCTCTGGGGTGCAGGGGTGGGGAGACAGCCAGGCCGGAGAGTGCTTGGCTCCTTACCTCCAGTGTGGGATTCTCCGCCAACACAAAGCACAGCTCCTCAATCCTCCCCAGGGCCCTCTGCCGCACGTGTGCTCTCTTAGAGCTGCTGAAACTCAAGAGCATCTGGGAAGAGAGAAGCTGCTGGTGAGCCCTGGGAGCAGCCACCCACTCTAGCAGAAGTAGCACCGTTCAACTCCTGGGCTGGACTCGCCCACTCCATTAAGGCTTCCTCTAGTCTCGAGCAAAGCCTGTAGTGGGATTCCTGCCCTGGGGTCCCTGGCAGGCTTGGGACAAATGCCCTGGGCCAGCCCTGTGGCCAGGCAGGAAGGTAGATGCCACCCTCTGCGGCTACTGTGCTGCGGAAGAGCCTGGCGGGCAGCCCCTGCTTCCCTGGGCAGGTGGGCACCCTCCCGGCAATGCGCTCTGTGTATGGCACAGAGTGGGACTGTCCACTCCAGAATGGACACCCCGTCCCCCCAGGGTGAGGAACAGCCTTTGTGAAGCCCCAACTTTGCACACGCCAGACCTGGAAGATATTCTGCAGCAGCTCGCTGACTCTGGAGGCATGAGAGTTGAGAAACAACGCCTCCAGCATGTTGTCCATGGCCCGCATGGTCTGCAAGAAGACAACGAGTTGTTGCCGTGTTTCCTGCCATCCGTCTCACTCCCAGGAGACTGATGTGTACTCCCAGCACCAAGGGACGACTCCTGCGCTGCTTCGCCATGCCTGGGAGCGACCCAGGGGCAAATAACCTGCTACGGGCAGAGCAGCCTGCAAAACTCGATGTGGCCAGGCCCATAGGCAGGGGACGAAGGGCTGAGGGTGGGACAGCAGAGCTGAGAACGTGCCCTGCCTTGGATCTCTGGTCATATCGCAGCACGGGGTAGCAGGGAGCAGACAGAGAAACTGGGCGCTCCTGTAGCTCATGCAGCACTTACTTCTAAGTAGAGGTAACGGTCCATGTCCTCCGCTTCTGGTGGAAGCAAGAAGACACTGGAGAAGCAAGCTTGGAGGAGGCTTGTCTCCTTGCCCTCCAGCACCCTGTCCACTGAGCTGCAAAGAGAGAGAGCAGCCAGTTGCACACAGGTGCTGGGAGCTGTGCCTCAAAACCTCGTGCAGGGGTCCCCAGTACGGATGGGCAGGTACCTCAATTCGGCAATGGCACGCATGGCGATCTGCCGCAGTGAGGTGCGCAGTTGGTCCCTGGGCTCCTCTTCCAGCAGCACCTGCAGAGCACAGCCGGGATGGGACCTGGCAGCTGCCAGCACCCAGTGCCACCAGCCGCCGGCCCTGCCCGAGCCTTGTCCTCACAGGGTGCCGGTGCCAGGGGGCCTCGATCCCTTCCCCAGAGCCGCTGGGTATCCCCTCACCTTGATATTCTCTGCCAGCTTGTATCTCTGGCAGAAGACATCTAGGCCCCTTGGCGAGAGGCGGCGCCTGCTGGTGTCACACAGGCCACGGATGCCCATAAGAAATCCAATCTTCTGGCTTTCCTCCTGGGAGCCAGGGAGCAGAGAGACAAACAGGGACTGTGAGATGGGGAACACACGCCCAGCGGCACCACAGCATTGGGGTGCGGTGCCATGTGAAGACCTGGGAGAAGCAGCTCTGCCCAGCCGGCACCCTCCAGCAGCCCCGCTGCAGAGCCCCTGTCAGTAGATGCCAGCACAGCTGCCTTTGAAACGGCTGCGGTTACCTTTTCTGCACTGCTGAGAAAAGCCACGATGAAGTCCATGTATCCCCTTAGAAATTCGTTCACTGGTAACAATTCAGCATCTAATAAAGGAGAGCAGGGAGGGCTGCAGAGAGGGTCTAGCGGCAGGAGAGAGCAGAAGGAGCTCTGCCGCCTGTCCAGCCCCGTGCCCGCTTCCCCGGCACAGTCTTCCCGTGCGTGTTCAGGGCTGGAGGGTGTCCGGCAGACGGGCTGCGATGCTGGAGCCAAGCAGGATGGGGAAAGCACCCAGTGCAGCAGGTGAGGAACTCGCTTCAGACAGGCAGGAAAGTCCCTGTCCCACAGCATGGCTGCCTTCCGCCTGCCCAGCTGCCTCTCACTGCCCATGCCATGGAGCAGGAGCTGGGTCCCCTCTGCCCACAGAGGTTGTGCTGGAGCCGGCTCCCAGCTCGGTGCAGCCCTGGCCTTCAGGCAGCATCATGCCCACCACCCGTGGGAACCTCCCTGCCAGCGTGTGGGGAAACATGATCCTGGCATCGAGCAGGGAGCGATTGCTGGTCCCCACCGTGCCCAGACAATCAGGGCCTCTCACTCACCGATTTTCAGTGGCTGGACCACATCCACCTGGTTGGGCTGCGGTGGAGGTCTGACCTCCTGGGGAGCCCCATCCTCCTCCTGCCAGGCCAGCCTGGGGCGGCTGGGGGGTCTTTTCAGCTGAGCCATCCTGGGGCGGCTGGGGGGTCTCTCCGCCATTTGGGGGAAGGTGGAAGCTCTGGTGAAATGCCTCAGCACTCTGGGTCTGCCAGAGGCAGCTGGGAAAGATGTGGGCTGCACTTGTGTGCTCCTTGCTGGGCAAAGATGTGGGCTGCGCTCAGGAGCTCCTTGCTGCAAGTCTGCCAGGGGCAGCAGGGAGTCTACCAGCGGCAGCTAGAGTTAGGTTGTGGTTGGACTTAATGATCTTAAGCGTCGCTTCCAACCAAAACAATTCTATGAATCTGTGAAAGACGTGGGCTATGCTCGGGGCTCTCGCCAGCTCCGTGCTCACACCCTGTCGCGTCGCTGTCCTGCTGGACAGTGCGGGCTGGGGCCCGCAGCTGCGCTGAGCACACGCAGGGCAGTGGGTGTCACAATGTGAGGTCACAAAGGGCCCCACTGTGACCCTGCGCCTGGGGAGGGAGGTCAGGGTGTCCCCTTGGGAGGCTCAGGGCCAGCTCAGGCCTGGGCACCCGGGTGCTCTTGGGGTGGCCTTGGCTAAATTTGAATCCCAGTTTCTAAAAGTTCCACCACCCGTTGCTCTGAGCACAGTCTTTAACAGTCCGTTGCACAGCTCAGTTTTCCCGAAGGCTGGTGTATGACAGGGGATGCAACAGACCCACTCAATGCCATGCTCCTTGGGCCAGGTGTCTACGAGGATGTTCCAGAAAGGAGTCCTGTTGTCTGGCTCGGTTCTCTCTGGGCTGCTGTGTTGCCACAGGACTTGCTTTTCAAGGCCCAGGACAGTGTTCTGGGCAGTGCCGTGGGGTATGGCGTATGTTTCCAGCCATGCAGTGGTGGCTTCCACCATTGTAAGCACAGAGCTCTTGCCGTGGCGGGTTTGTGGCAATGTGATATAGTCAATTTGCCAGGCTTCCCCATATTTACACTTGAGTCATCGCCCCCCATACCACACAGGCTCCGACCACTTGGCTTGCTCGATCGTAGCGCATGTTTCACAATGGTGAATAACCTGTGCAACTGCGTCCATGGTCGAGTCCAGCCCTCGATCACGAGCCCATCTATATGTTGCATCCCTTCCTTGATGGCCTGAGGCATCATGGGCCCAATGGGCCATAAATAATTGACCTTCATCTTGTCAGTCCAAATCTACCTCAGCCACTTTGATCTGGGCAGCTCGATCCCCCAGCTGGTTGTTGGGATCGGGTTCTTCAGTGGACCGACTCTCGGGCACATGAGCTTCCGAGCGGCGCACTCTCACAGGCAGGTTCTTCCGCCGGGTAGCAATATCTCGCCCGGATTCAGCAGCCCAGATGGGTTGGGCTCTGCGCTGCCAGCAGCTCTGCTTCCGTTGTGCTGACATGTGGAAAAAACTTGACAGCCTGTGAGGCTATAAAACTTTACAACCTGCCAGGTTATAAAGAAGGTACGTTAACTCTTGTTATCTCGTCCACTCAAGGATGCTGCTGGATGCTGCAGAACTTCTTATCTTTGCAGAGTTTGCTGTCTTCAATAAGGCCTTGTTTCTAATATCATAGGCTGCACAAAGCTCTAAGCTAGACACTTGCTATGTGGTTAGTTCCCTCTATCAGCACCACGGGGCATTTCCCACCATCCACGAGGCAGAGCAGAGATGAGGCTTCTTAGACGCTGGGGCCTCTTCAGCCCCTGTCAGGATGGCGGGTGCTGGGTCTGGTGGGGCCTCTGCCCCACGGCGGGGGCTGTGGCCCAGGGGACAGCAGGGGCCACACCAGTCGGACATGGTCGGCGGTGGCGGCGAGAAGCCGGATGGCCCATGGCTGCGTTCCAGCGGCACGGCCCGGGATACCGACTGTGCGAGCGGGTGGTGCCACGGAGACGCGGGGCCTGGAACATGGGGGTGGCCGGGGGGAGGAGAGGGACGGGGAGGGTGGCAGAGAGGAAGGGGCCCCGGGGCTGGGCCGGGGCTGCTCGAGCTCGGGGCAGGCCTGACAGGCGCCACGTCAGAGCTTGGCCTGGCCGTCCGCGAGGCCGCCTCCTGCTCACATCACTCTTCGCCACCATTGGTCGCGAGGGCCGTCAGTCTCCAGCTCTGAGGTGATCCTGCCTGGGATTGGCTGCCTGGGCTGTCACTCTGCCTTGGTTTGGGGCCCACCCTGCCCTGAGGCGCTCTTTTCTCTGATTGGCTGTCTGGGATTTCCTCCTGGCTACGACCATGAAACGATTGGTCAAGATGCTTATCAATCCCCCGTGTGCCACTCTCCTGCCAGGCGCGATTGGCGCAGCCAGCACAGCCCGCCCCTGAACGCTGCCCAGCTTGGTCAAATCTTGCCACCTTTCCTGCAGGCCTCCAAGCTTGATTGGCTGCTTACATATCAATCACATGACTTGCCCCGCCTCCTCAAATGTCATTGGCTGTCCTGGGTCCACTGACTCCCCACCAACTTCTGGCTGGTTGTTGCCAGGCAACGAGCTCCACCTAAAACTGAAACCGTGGGCCCTGAACAAAGGCCGGGAGTGATAAAAGACACGTTGGGACCCTAAACGTGAGGATTTGGGCCCCGAGAAGGACGCTCTGGGCACGCAGAAGGACGGGCAGATGCTACAGATGGCACCTTGGGCCCTGAACACGAGGGGACCCTCTTGGTTCCCACCCGAGCTGGGTTTGGTGCCCGTGACGCCACGGAACAGACACCTCTGCTGTCCGGAGTGGCCACGAAACAAACGGAGCCCAAAGTCCTGGGCTCCACGAGCTCAACGGGGAGTTGTGACATTTTATGGACGTTTCACAGGGACGGGCCATGGACTGAGGGCAACTGTGTGTGTGTGGCATCAACGGGCGGGAAGGGGAGCGCTGGTTGGTGAGGACGTATTGGATCGTGTGGGACCTGAGCCTGACATCCATGGGGTGGAACAAGGGGTGGAGAAAGGACCGTCGTGGTGGCGACACTGCTCCTGCGTGGAGCTCCAGAGGCTGCAGGGGGATTTCTGCTCCACCGGGGACCAGCAGGAGCCAGTGGCCCGTTCATGTCTGTCACCTGCTCTGGGGGCTGTGACCTCAGCAGCACCTGCACAGCAGGATGTCCTCACTGCCAACACCGGCTCTTGGCTCTGTCTCCACCTCTGTCCCCCATCTGCCTGTGCTCTCCTGCCTCACAGGCACCTTTCCCACCTGCTCCAGAACCCACCAAGGCCTCTGTCTGTCTCTGTGTTCATGTGGCAGATGTTACCTCAGGAGTGTTGTCCCAGCCAGGTCACTGCATTCTTTCTCTTCTCCCTCTGCTGTTGCCAGGACTGATGTGCTTTCTGACCTCACGGACCCTCTTGTCCTGCCTCCCTTCTGCTGCTAAACCCTGTTCCTACAATTGAAGTGAGTACCAGTCGGTGTCCCCTCTGTGGCATCTGGACCTTCCAGAGCTGCACGGCTGGTGGGAACTGTCACCATCAGCCAAGGCTCTGTGTGAAGTCTCCTCCTGGCACAGGAACAGCTCTGGCTGTGCTTGGTGAGCACCACGCTGCCCGAAGGAGAGCAGCAACACTGGCAGTGACTCCAGCTGGGAAGAGATGGTTTGAGGGCAGGTTGGCAGCAGACCCTGAGGCTGTGCTGGGAGTGGCCACATCTGGCTCCTCCCAGCAGGATTTTGGAAAGTCCTTTCCCAGCTGTGAGCACCAGGCCAAGGGCATGGAACAGAAACAGCCCCCAGCCCCGGGGGCCCCAGCCCCCAGCTGGCCTCTGTCCCCAAACTGTGAAAACTTCCAAACAGGCTCTCCCTCTCGTCCCGACTGACTCGGTGGGGTGAGGGCAGAGTTAACTTTCGAATAAGTTGTGCGGTAACTCGGAATAATGACAATTACTCGAGGCATTCAATTAAATCAGAAATGGTGACCAGTCACCAGCGGGTTCCGCAGGGCTCTGTCTTAGGGCCAGCACTCTTCAATGTCTTCATAAATGACTTAGACTCAGGACTTGTAGGATTGCTTAGCAAGTTTGCTGATGACACCAAATTTGGGGGAGCTGTTGACACTCTTGAGGGCAGAGAGGCCCTGCAGGGGGATCTGCACAAATTGGAGAACTGGGCAATCATCAGCCGCATGAAGTTCAGCAAGAGCAAGTGCTGGATTTTGCACCTGGGATATGGCAACCCTGGCTGTACAGACAGACTGGGGGATGAGATGCTGGAGAGCAGCTCTGCGGAGAGGGACCTGGGGGTTCTGGTCGACGTCAAGTTGAACATGAGCCAACAGTGTCTCTGGCAGCCAGGACGGCCCCATGTCCTGGGTGCATCCAGCACAGCATTGCCAGCCGGGAAGAGAGGGGATTGTCACTTCACATCGGGAGTGACACACCACAGGGCTGAGATGCCTCCCTGCAAGTGTTCCTGTCTGCTACGTCACCCTTGCCCGTGATGCTGGGCTGCGCTATCAAAAGTGCCAGAGCAATCAGAGAGGTTCTGGGGTCCTTGGAAAAGGCAGACTTTAAACCCAACTTCAAGAAAGGCTCTTTATTAAAATCCAGCCGTTTTTCCCAAGGAGAGCTGCTCCTCCACCTAAATTAGCGGCGCCAGCAGCACAGGCCTCGCAGGGTCCGTCGCCATCTTGGCTGCTCCCTTGGATTTCTCAGGATGAGGATGGTCTGAGATGCCAGGGAGCAGATGGAGGGTTCACTGTCCTCCTCCAAGGGTCGAAGGGCTGCAACAGAAAGAAGCAGAGCCCAGATGACCTCCCACGTCTGCAGAGAACCCCAGGCATCCCCTCCCGACCACGCTCCCTACTCACCGCTGCAGATCTCAGCCAGCTTCTCCTCCTCCCTTCGGTCCCTCAGGGGCCGCGCAGCGAGCCCTGGGCACAGAGTTCAGTCAGAGCCCTGCTCCCTCCCCCTCATCAGAGCTGACCCCAGAGGAGACCAGTAGCTGAGATGGTGGGACCGAGCAAGGCGGCCACCAAGCCCACCTGTGTGGGCAGGGCTGGGAGAGGAGGCCAAGGCCCTGCACGGGGCAGCCAGGGCTCTGGCAGCCACAGGGCTGCTCCTTGTGCCAGGGCAGCGGCGGGGACTGGGGCCAGGCTGCTGAAAGAGGGACCCCAGGGGCTGTGACTCACCAGTGAACCTCACAGCCGCCTCTCGCAAGCTGGCCTGAGCATCCTTCAGGTACAGCAGGCTCTGACTCAAGTATTCTTGAGCTCTGCTCCTGTCCTGCTCCAGCTGGAGAGAGCACAAGGGGATGAGCATGTCACTGTCTGCCCCCCACCCCGAGCTGGCCGGACCAGACCCTCCGCCCAGGAACCCCCATTCCCCTTCCCCCCACCCCCGGCAAATCCCGCCTCCCAGCCAGGAGCCCTGTGGGGCTGAGGCTGAGAGAGAGACACAGTCAGAGGGGTTCCAGGGGGGCTGAGAGCCCTCCCTCCTGCTGGGTGCGGGGCAGAGGGAAGAACCCTTGGGGGCTCTGTTCTTGAGGACAGGCAACAAGGATGCAGCTTGGGGCTGCAGCAGGGCAGGCGAGGCACATCTGCAGAGCCCACTGCCCAGACATGTGAGGCAGCCCTCATCCGGCCTGGGCCCTGGGCCTTGGAGGTTTTCCTCACCAAGCACTCTCCAATCCGCCATGTCTGCTGTGTCTGTGTCAGGCGTTTGAGCTGTTTCCACTCGAGCAGCTCTGCTGCAGCAAGGAGGGCTTCCCTGGCGGCCTGCAGAACAGCAGAAGCTGGGAGATGGCACCATGGCCTGGGGATGGAGACCCGGTGTCCCCCTCCTCCGGGCTTTGTTCCTGGGATGATCCTGCCCTTTGGGAGCAGAGACATGTCCTGGCCCAAACATCTGGGGCTCTCCTGGGCACAGCCTTGGGGAACAGGTTCTGAGGTTTGAAGCTCGAGCCCCAGCACCTGCAGGGACAGCTGAGGAGCCCGTAGGGACATGCCTGTTCAGGCCTGGGTGGCCACGGGTTGCTGCCAAGCCCTGCGGGACCAGGTAGGGCAGGTGGTGGAAATGGCCGTGGCAGCTTCTCTATTGCCGCTCGCGCTGGGTCTGCAGGGACCCTTTCTGTGGGCTGCGCTGGAGGAGGCTGCCAGCAGCCCTGTCCCCTGGTGCTCAGGCCACACGTGTGGTGTCAGCACGCCCTCCTCTGCCTCAGTGCTCAGCGTGGAAAGCCGTACCTTGGCCACGCTGTCGCTCTGGTCGCTCAGATGAAAGAAGAGGGGGAGCAGTGCGCGGCGCACGTAGCTCTTCATCCTCTTCTTGTCACGCCCCACCACTGACTGCACCCACTCTCTGAAGAGGCAGATGGAGAGCTCTCGCAGCTGGCTGGACTCCTAGGAGGAAGGAGGAAAGCTGGTCTTCAAATCCAGCAGCTCTCTGCCCACGGTGAGCAGAGGCAGTATCGGGGCTGACGTGAGGGGAGATGCTGCAGGGTCAGATTGTGCAGCAGGGAGGGGAGATGCTGCAGGGTCAGATTGTGCAGCAGGGAGCTGTGCTGGGCTGCAAAGCCCAGAAGCCATCCCACGAGAGCCCAGGGGAGCACACCCTGCTCCCAGTGCTGCCCACGGGGCTGGGCTGAGTCTCCACAGGGCTCAGTCTCCTGCATCAGCCTTACATCGTCAAAGAGGGGCAGGAGCTTTTCCACCAGCTGCTCAGTGATGGAGCTGGTCTCGTCCCTCTTCAGGTGACCCATCGTGCTGCGGAAGAACGCCAGGACCTTCCTCTTGATTTCTGTGTTGCCATAGTCAAGCAACCCCACGACTTGTGGCAGGAGGAACTGTATTCTTCTCGCCTGTATGAAAAACAGTTTCGTTTTCATGAAAGAGTCGAAGACCACCCTGGCAAAAAAGCTGCTCGCTGAGCACCAGTCTCCTGTCTGGCTTCCTGGCAGGTGGTAGCACAGGAATCTCTGCGGCAGCGTCCTGGCAGGTGGTGGCCATGGGCACACCAATAGGGATGCAGAAGAGCAGGGCTAGGGCAGGGAGGGAAGAAAAACAAAGACTCCCTGTGCCCTGCTCAGCCGTCCCCTTTTCCCACAGGCCCCAAGGGGCAGATGGCTTGGAGAGCCTCCGTGCCTGAAAAGCTCCCCAGGCAGCCATCAGGCCCCAGCAAGGCAGGGAGGCTATTTGGAGCACTCGCTCACTGCCTGACTCCCACCCAAGGCCAAGCCAGCGCCTCACGCACTGCCCCAGCCCCAGCTGCCAACACGGCTCCCCTTGACGCCAGCCTGCTCACCATGTCATGTCTTTCTGACCCACTGATGAGGCCTTTGGGAAACCGGGAGTCTGTCACCAGGAGTCTTCTGTGCAACTTCTTTAAGATCTTCTTCAGAGGCCGGGGTGTGGAGACCATCACCTCCCACATGGCCATGACAGTTCTGCAAGCCAGAGCGCTCTGTCAGCAGGGCAGCCTCGGCCACAGCAGCATGGCCGGGCTCAGCGCTGCAGGACGGTTGGGATGCCCTGGGCAGCAGCAGAGGGCTGAGCTGGTGCTCCCGTGGGGCTGGCAGGAGCGTGGTGGGGGGCTCTGGGCTGGCTTGCTCAGCTTTGGCTGCTGCGGGCCTGGCTGACCCCCAGGGCTGGAAATCGTGGTGGGATGGAGGGTCCTGCTCCTCGGGGCTGTCCTGCAGGATTCCTTGGTTCTGGCAGCCAGAGTGTCTCTGGGCCTTTCTCCCCACAGGGAACGAGGCCTCATGGCTTTTGGGGCCGGTACCTGTCTCCTGGTGGAGCGATCCTCAGCAGCGTCGTGAGCACCTTCCCAGGTCTCCTGTCAGCCATGAGGAGAAGCAGGGACTCCACGCTCTGCCGCGCTGGTGCCGTGCTGATGCTCTCCAGGTTTCCGTGGATGCACCTCATGATCTTTGGCAGCTGGAGGGAACACAGGTGAGGATGGTGCTGCCACTGGAATGCAGCCATTTCCTCAGCTGCCCTTTCCATCCCTCTCTGCCGCCTTCAGGTGGCTTCAGGTTCCTGAGACACCAGGGGGTGGCAGGGAGGGATGGAGAGAGGAACAAGGCCTGACTTGTCTGAAGGGCTGGGCAATCCAGCGCCAGGCCACTTACATCCGCCAGCCAGAAGTCAGGGAATTCCATGACCATGTCCAGCAAGTCTGCTGCCCCCATCTTGTCAAAGATGCTGGTGTCTCTCATCGCCTCGATGAAGGCAAGGACGATGTCTGTCCTCTCAGAACTTCTGAGGTAACTCGCACAGGACTATGGGAGGAAGGAAGGAAGGAAGGAAGGAAGGAAGGCAGGCAGGCAGGCAGGCAGGCAGGAAGGCAGGAAGGCAGAAAGGAAGGAAGGGAGGAAGGGAGGAAGTGAAGCCATGTCTCACCAAGTACCCTGATGCTGCTGCTTAGCCGGGCAGTGCCAGCAGCCGGGCAGAGACGCCCGGCAGTGCTGGCGGCAGTGCCCGCAGCAAAGCTGGCAGCAGGGGCGGCAGTGACTGCTGGGGAGGATGAGAAGAGAGGCCTCGGGGTGAGGGAGAAGGGGTTGGGCTCATGGGCACAGGGTGCTGGCCCTGACGCCAAGCAGGGCTTGCTGGTGACCAGGAGGACTGGCGCTGCTGCTGGGACACTGGAGCGCAGCCCTCGTGTCGTCCCTGCGTGGGGACAGCACGAACCCTCTCAGCAGGGACAAGGAGGCCATGTCAGCCCCGCTGATTGTGGAGGCCTTTGCTCACACAAGTCCCCTGCTGATGCCACCAACAAGAGCGCCAGCAAAAGCTCTTTACCATGACGTCAAGTTTTAGCGAATCCTGAGAGGAGCTGTCAGGATCTTCCAAGAGGGGTTGTGCTTGATTCCTCCTGCCTGAACAGTGGGGAAACACAGAAAACTCAGTAAGACAAAGCAGCTTTGCCGGCAAACTTCCCAAACCACTTTGAGATCTGCCCTCAAGATGGCAGGGCAGAAGTGGTCAAGTAGAATTCTGGAGGGCGTCAGGAATAGCTTCTTGCTACAAGCACTGGAAGCGCTAGCCGGGAGGACGCAGAGATAGATCTGCTCTTCACTGGCAGGGAAGACATGGCTTTGGGACATGGCAATCAGCAGTAGCTTTGGCTCTGGGAACCACAAAACAGTGGGGTTCAAAACCCTGAGAGGAGGGAGGAAGGAGAACAGCAGAGAACAGATGCTGGACTACAGGAGAGCACTCAGCTGCTGCAGCAAAATGACAGCTGGGATGCTATGGGAAGCAGCTGGGAGGGACAAAGGAGGTGAGGAAGAGAAGCAGACCCATGGCGAGATGTCTGTGTGTAGAGGGATGAAGCCCAACACAACTTCTCTTACTGTTTTGTCCAGCCAAGAATACAGCGAGGTGCCGAACAGCATCTCGAGCTAGAGTTCTTGTGCCTTCCCAGGAATGCTGGAAAAGGAGGAGATGCCCCAGCAGCTGTCCCAGCACCGGGATCTCGATTTCTTCAGAGTGGACGTTGCCGTCTGTGCATCTCTGAGAGAGGCGCTGGGCCTGGGCAAGGGAGGCAGAACAGCAGAAGGGTTGAGGGTAGGCAGCTGGTGCCAAAGGCCCGAACCCAAGCGTGTGTCCAGGGCTGGCTCCGGGGGCAGTCAGGGCTTTGCAGGGCTGTGCTGGCCACAGCTCCCAAAGCAGCTGGTTGGGCAGCAGCCCCGTGTGGGGAGAGCTGCAGGCTGCTCTGGGGTGCAGGGGTGGGGAGACAGCCAGGCCGGAGAGTGCTTGGCTCCTTACCTCCAGTGTGGGATTCTCCGCCAACACAAAGCACAGCTCCTCAATCCTCCCCAGGGCCCTCTGCCGCACGTGTGCTCTCTTAGAGCTGCTGAAACTCAAGAGCATCTGGGAAGAGAGAAGCTGCTGGTGAGCCCTGGGAGCAGCCACCCACTCTAGCAGAAGTAGCACCGTTCAACTCCTGGGCTGGACTCGCCCACTCCATTAAGGCTTCCTCTAGTCTCGAGCAAAGCCTGTAGTGGGATTCCTGCCCTGGGGTCCCTGGCAGGCTTGGGACAAATGCCCTGGGCCAGCCCTGTGGCCAGGCAGGAAGGTAGATGCCACCCTCTGCGGCTACTGTGCTGCGGAAAAGCCTGGCGGGCAGCCCCTGCTTCCCTGGGCAGGTGGGCACCCTCCCGGCAATGCGCTCTGTGTATGGCACAGAGTGGGACTGTCCACTCCAGAATGGACACCCCGTCCCCCCAGGGTGAGGAACAGCCCTTGTGAAGCCCCAACTTTGCACACGCCAGACCTGGAAGATATTCTGCAGCAGCTTGCTGACTCTGGAGGCACGAGAGTTGAGAAACAACGCCTCCAGCATGTTGTCCATGGCCCGCATGGTCTGCAAGAAGACAACGAGTTGTTGCCGTGTTTCCTGCCATCCGTCTCACTCCCAGGAGACTGATGTGTACTCCCAGCACCAAGGGACGACTCCTGCGCTGCTTCGCCATGCCTGGGAGCGACTCAGGGGCAAATAACCTGCTACGGGCAGAGCAGCCTGCAAAACTCGATGTGGCCAGGCCCATAGGCAGGGGACGAAGGGCTGAGGGTGGGACAGCAGAGCTGAGAACGTGCCCTGCCTTGGATCTCTGGTCATATCGCAGCACGGGGTAGCAGGGAGCAGACAGAGAAACTGGGCGCTCCTGTAGCTCATGCAGCACTTACTTCTAAGTAGAGGTAACGGTCCATGTCCTCCGCTTCTGGTGGAAGCAAGAAGACACTGGAGAAGCAAGCTTGGAGGAGGCTTGTCTCCTTGCCCTCCAGCACCCTGTCCACTGAGCTGCAAAGAGAGAGAGCAGCCAGTTGCACACAGGTGCTGGGAGCAGTGCCTCAAAACCTCGTGCAGGGGTCCCCAGTACGGATGGGCAGGTACCTCAATTCGGCAATGGCACGCATGGCGATCTGCCGCAGTGAGGTGCGCAGTTGGTCCCTGGGCTCCTCTTCCAGCAGCACCTGCAGAGCACAGCCGGGATGGGACCTGGCAGCTGCCAGCACCCAGTGCCACCAGCCGCCGGCCCTGCCCGAGCCTTGTCCTCACAGGGTGCCGGTGCCAGGGGGCCTCGATCCCTTCCCCAGAGCCGCTGGGTATCCCCTCACCTTGATATTCTCTGCCAGCTTGTATCTCTGGCAGAAGACATCTAGGCCCCTTGGCGAGAGGCGGCGCCTGCTGGTGTCACACAGGCCACGGATGCCCATAAGAAATCCAATCTTCTGGCTTTCCTCCTGGGAGCCAGGGAGCAGAGAGACAAACAGGGACTGTGAGACGGGGAACACACGCCCAGCGGCACCGCAGCATCGGGGTGCGGTGCCATGTGAAGACCTGGGAGAAGCAGCTCTGCCCAGCCGGCACCCTCCAGCAGCCCCGCTGCAGAGCCCCTGTCAGTAGATGCCAGCACAGCTGCCTTTGAAACGGCTGCGGTTACCTTTTCTGCACTGCTGAGAAAAGCCACAATGAAGTCCATGTATCCCCTTAGAAATTCGTTCACTGGTAACAAATCAGCATCTAATAAAGGAGAGCAGGGAGGGCTGCAGAGAGGGTCTAGCGGCAGGAGAGAGCAGAAGGAGCTCTGCCGCCTGTCCAGCCCCGTGCCCGCTTCCCCGGCACAGTCTTCCCGTGCGTGTTCAGGGCTGGAGGGTGTCCGGCAGACGGGCTGCGATGCTGGAGCCAAGCAGGATGGGGAAAGCACCCAGTGCAGCAGGTGAGGAACTCGCTTCAGACAGGCAGGAAAGTCCCCGTCCCACAGCATGGCTGCCTTCCGCCTGCCCAGCTGCCTCTCACTGCCCATGCCATGGAGCAGGAGCTGGGTCCCCTCTGCCCACAGAGGTTGTGCTGGAGCCGGCTCCCAGCTCGGTGCAGCCCTGGCCTTCAGGCAGCATCATGCCCACCACCCGTGGGAACCTCCCTGCCAGCGTGTGGGGAAACATGATCCTGGCATCGAGCAGGGAGCGATTGCTGGTCCCCACCGTGCCCAGACAATCAGGGCCTCTCACTCACCGATTTTCAGTGGCTGGACCACATCCACCTGGTTGGGCTGCGGTGGAGGTCTGACCTCCTGGGGAGCCCCATCCTCCTCCTGCCAGGCCAGCCTGGGGCGGCTGGGGGGTCTTTTCAGCTGAGCCATCCTGGGGCGGCTGGGGGGTCTCTCCGCCATTTGGGGGAAGGTGGAAGCTCTGGTGAAATGCCTCAGCACTCTGGGTCTGCCAGAGGCAGCTGGGAAAGATGTGGGCTGCACTTGTGTGCTCCTCGCTGGGGAAAGATGTGGGCTGCACTTGTGTGCTCCTCGCTGGGGAAAGATGTGGGCTGCACTTGTGCGCTCCTCGCTGGGGAAAGATGTGGGCTGCGCTCAGGAGCTCCTTGCTGCAAGTCTGCCAGGGGCAGCAGGGAGTCTACCGGCGGCAGCTAGAGTTAGGTTGTGGTTGGAGTCAATGATCTTAAGCGTCGCTTCCAACCAAAACAATTCTATGAATCTCTGAAAGACGTGGGCTATGCTCGGGGCTCTCGCCAGCTCCGTGCTCACACCCTGTCGTGTCGCTGTCCTGCTGGACAGTGCGGGCTGGGGCCCGCAGCTGCGCTGAGCACACGCAGGGCAGTGGGTGTCACAATGTGAGGTCACAAAGGGCCCCACTGTGACCCTGCGCCTGGGGAGGGAGGTCAGGGTGTCCCCTTGGGAGGCTCAGGGCCAGCTCAGGCCTGGGCACCCGGGTGCTCTTGGGGTGGCCTTGGCTAAATTTGAATCCCAGTTTCTAAAAGTTCCACCACCCGTTGCTCTGAGCACAGTCTTTAACAGTCCGTTGCACAGCTCAGTTTTCCCGAAGGCTGGTGTATGACAGGGGATGCAACAGACCCACTCAATGCCATGCTCCTTGGGCCAGGTGTCTACGAGGATGTTCCAGAAAGGAGTCCTGTTGTCTGGCTCGGTTCTCTCTGGGCTGCTGTGTTGCCACAGGACTTGCTTTTCAAGGCCCAGGACAGTGTTCTGGGCAGTGCCGTGGGGTATGGCGTATGTTTCCAGCCATGCAGTGGTGGCTTCCACCATTGTAAGCACAGAGCTCTTGCCGTGGCGGGTTTGTGGCAATGTGATATAGTCAATTTGCCAGGCTTCCCCATATTTACACTTGAGTCATCGCCCCCCATACCACACAGGCTCCGACCACTTGGCTTGCTCGATCGTAGCGCATGTTTCACAATGGTGAATAACCTGTGCAACTGCGTCCATGGTCGAGTCCAGCCCTCGATCACGAGCCCATCTATATGTTGCATCCCTTCCTTGATGGCCTGAGGCATCATGGGCCCAATGGGCCATAAATAATTGACCTTCATCTTGTCAGTCCAAATCTACCTCAGCCACTTTGATCTGGGCAGCTCGATCCCCCAGCTGGTTGTTGGGATCGGGTTCTTCAGTGGACCGACTCTCGGGCACATGAGCTTCCGAGCGGCGCACTCTCACAGGCAGGTTCTCCAGCCGGGTAGCAATATCTCGCCTGGATTCAGCAGCCCAGATGGGTTGGGCTCTGCACTGCCAGCAGCTCTGCTTCCATTGTGCTGACATGCGGAAAAAACTTGACAGCCTGTGAGGCTATAAAACTTTACAACCTGCCAGGTTATAAAGAAGGTACGTTAACTCTTGTTATCTCGTCCACTCAAGGATGCTGCTGGATGCTGCAGAACTTCTTATCTTTGCAGAGTTTGCTGTCTTCAGTAAGGCCTTGTTTCTAATATCATAGGCTGCACAAAGCTCTAAGCTAGACACTTGCTATGTGGTTAGTTCCCTCTATCAGCACCACGGGGCATTTCCCACCATCCACGAGGCAGAGCAGAGATGAGGCTTCTTAGACGCTGGGGCCTCTTCAGCCCCTGTCAGGATGGCGGGTTCTGGGTCTGGTGGGGCCTCTGCCCCACGGCGGGGGCTGTGGCCCAGGGGACAGCAGGGGCCACACCTGTCGGACACGGTCGGCGGTGGCGGCGAGAAGCCGGATGGCCAATGGCTGCGTTCCAGCGGCACGGCCCGGGATACCGACTGTGCGAGCGGGTGGTGCCACGGAGACGCGGGGCCTGGAACATGGGGGTGGCCGGGGGGAGGAGAGGGATGGGGAGGGTGGCAGAGAGGAAGGGGCCCCGAGGCTGGGCCGGGGCTGCTCGAGCTCGGGGCAGGCCTGACGGGCGCCATGTCAGAGCTCGGCCTGGCCGTCCGCGGAGCCGCCTCCTGCTCACATCACTCTTCGCCACCATTGGTCGCGAGGGCCGTCAGTCTCCAGCTCTGAGGTGATCCTGCCTGGGATTGGCTGCCTGGGCTGTCACTCTGCCTTGGTTTGGGGCCCACCCTGCCCTGAGGCGCTCTTTTCTCTGATTGGCTGTCTGGGATTTCCTCCTGGCTACTCCTATCAAATGATTGGTCAAGATGCTTATCAATCCCCCGTGTGCCACTCTCCTGCCAGGCGCGATTGGCGCAGCCAGCACAGCCCGCCCCTGAACGCTGCCCAGCTTGGTCAAATCTTGCCACCTTTCCTGCAGGCCTCCAAGCTTGATTGGCTGCTTACATATCAATCACATGACTTGCCCCGCCTCCTCAAATGTCATTGGCTGTCCTGGGTCCACTGACTCCCCACCAACTTCTGGCTGGTTGTTGCCAGGCAACGAGCTCCACCTAAAACTGAAACTGTGGGCCCTGAACCAAGGCCGGGAGTGATAAAAGACACGTTGGGACCCTAAACGTGAGGATTTGGGCCCCGAGAAGGAGGCTCTGGGCACGCAGAAGGACGGGCAGATGCTACAGATGGCACTTTGGGCCCTGAACACGAGGGGACCCTCTTGGTTCCCACCCGAGCTGGGTTTGGTGCCCGTGACGCCACGGAACAGACACCTCTGCTGTCCGGAGTGGCCACGAAACAAACGGAGCCCAAAGTCCCGGGCTCCACGAGCTCAACGGGGAGTTGTGACATTTTATGGACGTTTCACAGGGACGGGCCATGGAGTGAGGGCAACTGTGTGTGTGTGGCATCAACGGGCGGGAAGGGGAGCGGTGGTTGGTGAGGACGTATTGGATCGTGTGGGACCTGAGCCTGACGTCCATGGGGTGGAACAAGGGGTGGAGAAAGGACCGTCGTGGTGTTGACACTGCTCCCGCGTGGAGCTCCAGAGGCTGCAGGGGGATTTCTGCTCCACCGGGGACCAGCAGGAGCCAGTGGCCCGTTCATGTCTGTCACCTGCTCTGGGGGCTGTGACCTCAGCAGCACCTGCACAGCAGGATGTCCTCACTGCCAACACCGGCTCTTCGCTCTGTCTCCACCTCTGTCCCCCATCTGCCCGTGCTCTCCTGCCTCACAGGCACCTTTCCCACCTGCTCCAGAACCCACCAAGGCCTCTGTCTGTCTCTGTGTTCGTGTGGCAGATGTTACCTCAGGAGTGTTGTCCCAGCCAGGTCACTGCATTCTTTCTCTTCTCCCTCTGCTGTTGCCATGACTGATGTGCTTTCTGACCTCATGGACCCTCTTGTCCTGCCTCCCTTCTGCTGCTAAACCCTGTTCCTGCAAGAGAAATGACAACCAGTCGGTGTCCCCTCTGTGGCATCTGGACCTTCCAGAGCTGCACGGCTGGTGGGAACTGTCACCATCAGCCAAGGCTCTGTGCGAAGTCTCCTCCTGGCACAGGAACAGCTCTGGCTGTGCTTGGTGAGCACCACGCTGCCCGAAGGAGAACAGCAACACTGGCAGTGACTCCAGCTGGGAAGAGATGGTTTGAGGGCAGGTTGGCAGCAGACCCTGAGGCTGTGCTGGGAGTGGCCACATCTGGCTCCTCCCAGCAGGATTTTGGAAAGTCCTTTCCCAGCTGTGAGCACCAGGCCAAGGGCATGGAACAGAAACAGCCCCCAGCCCCGGGGGCCCCAGCCCCCAGCTGGCCTCTGTCCCCAAACTGTGAAAACTTCCAAACAGGCTCTCCCTCTCATCCCGACTGACTCGGTGGGGTGAGGGCACAGTTAACTTTCGAATAAGTTGTGCGGTAACTCGGAATAATGACAATTACTCGAGGCATTCGATTAAATCACAAATGGTGACCAGTCACTAGCGGGTTCCGCAGGGCTCTGTCTTAGGGCCAGCATTCTTCAATGTCTTCATAAATGACTTAGACTCAGGACTTGTAGGATTGCTTAGCAAGTTTGCTGATGACACCAAATTTGGGGGAGCTGTTGACACTCTTGAGGGCAGAGAGGCCCTGCAGGGGGATCTGCACAAATTGGAGAACTGGGCAATCATCAGCCGCATGAAGTTCAGCAAGAGCAAGTGCTGGATTTTGCACCTGGGACATGGCAACCCTGGCTGTACAGACAGACTGGGGGATGAGATGCTGGAGAGCAGCTCTGCGGAGAGGGACCTGGGGGTTCTGGTCGACGTCAAGTTGAACATGAGCCAACAGTGTCTCTGGCAGCCAAGACGGCCCCATGTCCTGGGTGCATCCAGCACAGCATCGCCAGCCGGGAAGAGAGGGGATTGTCACTTCATGTTGGGAGTAACACCCCACGGAAACTGCCTAAATGCAGCACTGGGAAGTTCTTCCTTTAACCAATGTCCCCGTGCCCATTCCTCATGACGTGGGCCATCTCAGATGAGTACAGAGCAAGGTGACACACCACAGGGCTGAGATGCCTCCCTGCAAGTGTTCCTGTCTGCTACGTCACCCTTGCCCGTGATGCTGGGCTGCGCTATCAAAAGTGCCAGAGCAATCAGAGAGCTTCTGGGGTCCTTGGAAAAGGCAGACTTTAAACCCAACTTCAAGAAAGGCTCTTTATTAAAATCCAGCCGTTTTTCCCAAGGAGAGCTGCTCCTCCACCTAAATTAGCGGCGCCAGCAGCACAGGCCTCGCAGGGTCCGTCGCCATCTTGGCTGCTCCCTTGGATTTCTCAGGATGAGGATGGTCTGAGATGCCAGGGAGCAGATGGAGGGTTCACTGTCCTCCTCCAAGGGTCGAAGGGCTGCAACAGAAAGAAGCAGAGCCCAGATGACCTCCCACGTCTGCAGAGAACCCCAGGCATCCCCTCCCGACCACGCTCCCTACTCACCGCTGCAGATCTCAGCCAGCTTCTCCTCCTCCCTTCGGTCCCTCAGGGGCCGCGCAGCGAGCCCTGGGCACAGAGTTCGGTCAGAGCCCTGCTCCCTCCCCGTCATCAGAGCTGACCCCAGAGGAGCCCAGTAGCTGAGATGGTGGGACCGAGCAAGGCGGCCACCAAGCCCACCTGTGTGGGCAGGGCTGGGAGAGGAGGCCAAGGCCCTGCACGGGGCAGTCAGGGCTCTGGCAGCCACAGGGCTGCTCCTTGTGCCAGGGCAGCGGCGGGGACTGGGGCCAGGCTGCTGAAAGAGGGACCCCGGGGGCTGTGACTCACCAGTGAACCTCACAGCCGCCTCTCGCAAGCTGGCCTGAGCATCCTTCAGGTACAGCAGGCTCTGACTCAAGTATTCTTGAGCTCTGCTCCTGTCCTGCTCCAGCTGGAGAGAGCACAAGGGGATGAGCATGTCACTGTCTGCCCCCCACCCCGAGCTGGCCGGACCAGTCCCTCCGCCCAGGAACCCCCATTCCCCTTCCCCCCACCCCCGGCAAATCCCGCCTCCCAGCCAGGAGCCCTGTGGGGCTGAGGCTGAGAGAGAGACACAGTCAGAGGGGTTCCAGGGGTGCTGAGAGCCCTCCCTCCTGCTGGGTGCGGGGCAGAGGGAAGAACCCTTGGGGGCTCTGTTCTTGAGGACAGGCAACAAGGATGCAGCTTGGGGCTGCAGCAGGGCAGGCGAGGCACATCTGCAGAGCCCACCGCCCAGACGTGTGAGGCAGCCCTCATCCGGCCTGGGCCCTGGGCCTTGGAGGTTTTCCTCACCAAGCACTCTCCAATCCGCCATGTCTGCTGTGTCTGTGTCAGGCGTTTGAGCTGTTTCCACTCGAGCAGCTCTGCTGCAGCAAGGAGGGCTTCCCTGGCGGCCTGCAGAACAGCAGAAGCTGGGAGATGGCACCATGGCCTGGGGATGGAGACCCGGTGTCCCCCTCCTCCGGGCTTTGTTCCTGGGATGATCCTGCCCTTTGGGAGCAGAGACATGTCCTGGCCCAAACATCTGGGGCTCTCCTGGGCACAGCCTTGGGGAACAGGTTCTGAGGTTCGAAGCTCGAGCCCCAGCACCTGCAGAGACAGCTGAGGAGCCCGTAGGGACATGCCTGTTCAGGCCTGGGTGGCCACGGGTTGCTGCCAAGCCCTGCGGGACCAGGTAGGGCAGGTGGTGGAAATGGCCGTGGCAGCTTCTCTATTGCCGCTCGCGCTGGGTCTGCAGGGACCCTTTCTGTGGGCTGCGCTGGAGGAGGCTGCCAGCAGCCCTGTCCCCTGGTGCTCAGGCCACACCTGTAGTGTCAGCACGCCCTCCTCTGCCTCAGTGCTCAGCGTGGAAAGCCGTACCTTGGCCACGCTGTCGCTCTGGTCGCTTAGATGAAAGAAGAGGGGGAGCAGTGCGCGGCGCACGTAGCTCTTCATCCTCTTCTTGTCACGCCCCACCACTGACTGCACCCACTCTCTGAAGAGGCAGATGGAGAGCTCTCGCAGCTGGCTGGACTCCTGGGAGGAAGGAGGAAAGCTGGTCTTCAAATCCAGCAGCTGTCTGCCCACAGTGAGCAGAGGCAGTATCGGGGCTGACGTGAGGGGAGATGCTGCAGGGTCAGATTGTGCAGCAGGGAGCTGTGCTGGGCTGCAAAGCCCAGAAGCCATCCCAGGAGAGCCCAGGGGAGCACACCCTGCTCCCAGTGCTGCCCACGGGGCTGGGCTGAGTCTCCGCAGGGCTCAGGCTCCTACATCAGCCTTACATCGTCAAAGAGGGGCAGGAGCTTTTCCACCAGCTGCTCAGTGATGGAGCTGGTCTCGTCCCTCTTCAGGTGACCCATCGTGCTGCGGAAGAACGCCAGGACCTTCCTCTTGATTTCTGTGTTGCCATAGTCAAGCAACCCCACGACTTGTGGCAGGAGGAACTGTATTCTTCTCGCCTGTATGAAAAACAGTTTCGTTTTCATGAAAGAGTCGAAGACCACCCTGGCAAAAAAGCTGCTCGCTGAGCACCAGTCTCCTGTCTGGCTTCCTGGCAGGTGGTAGCACAGGAATCTCTGCGGCAGCGTCCTGGCAGGTGGTGGCCATGGGCACACCAATAGGGATGCAGAAGAGCAGGGCTAGGGCAGGGAGGGAAGAAAAACAAAGACTCCCTGTGCCCTGCTCAGCCGTCCCCTTTTCCCACAGGCCCCAAGGGGCAGATGGCTTGGAGAGCCTCCGTGCCTGAAAAGCTCCCCAGGCAGCCATCAGGCCCCAGCAAGGCAGGGAGGCTATTTGGAGCACTCGCTCACTGCCTGACTCCCACCCAAGGCCAAGCCAGCGCCTCACGCACTGCCCCAGCCCCAGCTGCCAACACGGCTCCCCTTGACGCCAGCCTGCTCACCATGTCATGTCTTTCTGACCCACTGATGAGGCCTTTGGGAAACCGGGAGTCTGTCACCAGGAGTCTTCTGTGCAACTTCTTTAAGATCTTCTTCAGAGGCCGGGGTGTGGAGACCATCACCTCCCACATGGCCATGACAGTTCTGCAAGCCAGAGCGCTCTGTCAGCAGGGCAGCCTCGGCCACAGCAGCATGGCCGGGCTCAGCGCTGCAGGACGGTTGGGATGCCCTGGGCAGCAGCAGAGGGCTGAGCTGGTGCTCCCGTGGGGCTGGCAGGAGCGTGGTGGGGGGCTCTGGGCTGGCTTGCTCAGCTTTGGCTGCTGCGGGCCTGGCTGACCCCCAGGGCTGGAAATCGTGGTGGGATGGAGGGTCCTGCTCCTCGGGGCTGTCCTGCAGGATTCCTTGGTTCTGGCAGCCAGAGTGTCTCTGGGCCTTTCTCCCCACAGGGAACGAGGCCTCATGGCTTTTGGGGCCGGTACCTGTCTCCTGGTGGAGCGATCCTCAGCAGCGTCGTGAGCACCTTCCCAGGTCTCCTGTCAGCCATGAGGAGAAGCAGGGACTCCACGCTCTGCCGCGCTGGTGCCGTGCTGATGCTCTCCAGGTTTCCGTGGATGCACCTCATGATCTTTGGCAGCTGGAGGGAACACAGGTGAGGATGGTGCTGCCACTGGAATGCAGCCATTTCCTCAGCTGCCCTTTCCATCCCTCTCTGCCGCCTTCAGGTGGCTTCAGGTTCCTGAGACACCAGGGGGTGGCAGGGAGGGATGGAGAGAGGAACAAGGCCTGACTTGTCTGAAGGGCTGGGCAATCCAGCGCCAGGCCACTTACATCCGCCAGCCAGAAGTCAGGGAATTCCATGACCATGTCCAGCAAGTCTGCTGCCCCCATCTTGTCAAAGATGCTGGTGTCTCTCATCGCCTCGATGAAGGCAAGGACGATGTCTGTCCTCTCAGAACTTCTGAGGTAACTCGCACAGGACTATGGGAGGAAGGAAGGAAGGAAGGAAGGAAGGAAGGCAGGCAGGCAGGCAGGCAGGCAGGAAGGCAGGAAGGCAGAAAGGAAGGAAGGGAGGAAGGGAGGAAGTGAAGCCATGTCTCACCAAGTACCCTGATGCTGCTGCTTAGCCGGGCAGTGCCAGCAGCCGGGCAGAGACGCCCGGCAGTGCTGGCGGCAGTGCCCGCAGCAAAGCTGGCAGCAGGGGCGGCAGTGACTGCTGGGGAGGATGAGAAGAGAGGCCTCGGGGTGAGGGAGAAGGGGTTGGGCTCATGGGCACAGGGTGCTGGCCCTGACGCCAAGCAGGGCTTGCTGGTGACCAGGAGGACTGGCGCTGCTGCTGGGACACTGGAGCGCAGCCCTCGTGTCGTCCCTGCGTGGGGACAGCACGAACCCTCTCAGCAGGGACAAGGAGGCCATGTCAGCTCCGCTGATTGTGGAGGCCTTTGCTCACACAAGTCCCCTGCTGATGCCACCAACAAGAGCGCCAGCAAAAGCTCTTTACCATGACGTCAAGTTTTAGCGAATCCTGAGAGGAGCTGTCAGGATCTTCCAAGAGGGGTTGTGCTTGATTCCTCCTGCCTGAACAGTGGGGAAACACAGAAAACTCAGTAAGACAAAGCAGCTTTGCCGGCAAACTTCCCAAACCACTTTGAGATCTGCCCTCAAGATGGCAGGGCAGAAGTGGTCAAGTAGAATTCTGGAGGGCGTCAGGAATAGCTTCTTGCTACAAGCACTGGAAGCGCTAGCCGGGAGGACGCAGAGATAGATCTGCTCTTCACTGGCAGGGAAGACATGGCTTTGGGACATGGCAATCAGCAGTAGCTTTGGCTCTGGGAACCACAAAACAGTGGGGTTCAAAACCCTGAGAGGAGGGAGGAAGGAGAACAGCAGAGAACAGATGCTGGACTACAGGAGAGCACTCAGCTGCTGCAGCAAAATGACAGCTGGGATGCTATGGGAAGCAGCTGGGAGGGACAAAGGAGGTGAGGAAGAGAAGCAGACCCATGGCGAGATGTCTGTGTGTAGAGGGATGAAGCCCAACACAACTTCTCTTACTGTTTTGTCCAGCCAAGAATACAGCGAGGTGCCGAACAGCATCTCGAGCTAGAGTTCTTGTGCCTTCCCAGGAATGCTGGAAAAGGAGGAGATGCCCCAGCAGCTGTCCCAGCACCGGGATCTCGATTTCTTCAGAGTGGACGTTGCCGTCTGTGCATCTCTGAGAGAGGCGCTGGGCCTGGGCAAGGGAGGCAGAACAGCAGAAGGGTTGAGGGTAGGCAGCTGGTGCCAAAGGCCCGAACCCAAGCGTGTGTCCAGGGCTGGCTCCGGGGGCAGTCAGGGCTTTGCAGGGCTGTGCTGGCCACAGCTCCCAAAGCAGCTGGTTGGGCAGCAGCCCCGTGTGGGGAGAGCTGCAGGCTGCTCTGGGGTGCAGGGGTGGGGAGACAGCCAGGCCGGAGAGTGCTTGGCTCCTTACCTCCAGTGTGGGATTCTCCGCCAACACAAAGCACAGCTCCTCAATCCTCCCCAGGGCCCTCTGCCGCACGTGTGCTCTCTTAGAGCTGCTGAAACTCAAGAGCATCTGGGAAGAGAGAAGCTGCTGGTGAGCCCTGGGAGCAGCCACCCACTCTAGCAGAAGTAGCACCGTTCAACTCCTGGGCTGGACTCGCCCACTCCATTAAGGCTTCCTCTAGTCTCGAGCAAAGCCTGTAGTGGGATTCCTGCCCTGGGGTCCCTGGCAGGCTTGGGACAAATGCCCTGGGCCAGCCCTGTGGCCAGGCAGGAAGGTAGATGCCACCCTCTGCGGCTACTGTGCTGCGGAAAAGCCTGGCGGGCAGCCCCTGCTTCCCTGGGCAGGTGGGCACCCTCCCGGCAATGCGCTCTGTGTATGGCACAGAGTGGGACTGTCCACTCCAGAATGGACACCCCGTCCCCCCAGGGTGAGGAACAGCCCTTGTGAAGCCCCAACTTTGCACACGCCAGACCTGGAAGATATTCTGCAGCAGCTTGCTGACTCTGGAGGCACGAGAGTTGAGAAACAACGCCTCCAGCATGTTGTCCATGGCCCGCATGGTCTGCAAGAAGACAACGAGTTGTTGCCGTGTTTCCTGCCATCCGTCTCACTCCCAGGAGACTGATGTGTACTCCCAGCACCAAGGGACGACTCCTGCGCTGCTTCGCCATGCCTGGGAGCGACTCAGGGGCAAATAACCTGCTACGGGCAGAGCAGCCTGCAAAACTCGATGTGGCCAGGCCCATAGGCAGGGGACGAAGGGCTGAGGGTGGGACAGCAGAGCTGAGAACGTGCCCTGCCTTGGATCTCTGGTCATATCGCAGCACGGGGTAGCAGGGAGCAGACAGAGAAACTGGGCGCTCCTGTAGCTCATGCAGCACTTACTTCTAAGTAGAGGTAACGGTCCATGTCCTCCGCTTCTGGTGGAAGCAAGAAGACACTGGAGAAGCAAGCTTGGAGGAGGCTTGTCTCCTTGCCCTCCAGCACCCTGTCCACTGAGCTGCAAAGAGAGAGAGCAGCCAGTTGCACACAGGTGCTGGGAGCAGTGCCTCAAAACCTCGTGCAGGGGTCCCCAGTACGGATGGGCAGGTACCTCAATTCGGCAATGGCACGCATGGCGATCTGCCGCAGTGAGGTGCGCAGTTGGTCCCTGGGCTCCTCTTCCAGCAGCACCTGCAGAGCACAGCCGGGATGGGACCTGGCAGCTGCCAGCACCCAGTGCCACCAGCCGCCGGCCCTGCCCGAGCCTTGTCCTCACAGGGTGCCGGTGCCAGGGGGCCTCGATCCCTTCCCCAGAGCCGCTGGGTATCCCCTCACCTTGATATTCTCTGCCAGCTTGTATCTCTGGCAGAAGACATCTAGGCCCCTTGGCGAGAGGCGGCGCCTGCTGGTGTCACACAGGCCACGGATGCCCATAAGAAATCCAATCTTCTGGCTTTCCTCCTGGGAGCCAGGGAGCAGAGAGACAAACAGGGACTGTGAGACGGGGAACACACGCCCAGCGGCACCGCAGCATCGGGGTGCGGTGCCATGTGAAGACCTGGGAGAAGCAGCTCTGCCCAGCCGGCACCCTCCAGCAGCCCCGCTGCAGAGCCCCTGTCAGTAGATGCCAGCACAGCTGCCTTTGAAACGGCTGCGGTTACCTTTTCTGCACTGCTGAGAAAAGCCACAATGAAGTCCATGTATCCCCTTAGAAATTCGTTCACTGGTAACAAATCAGCATCTAATAAAGGAGAGCAGGGAGGGCTGCAGAGAGGGTCTAGCAGCAGGAGAGAGCAGAAGGAGCTCTGCCGCCTGTCCAGCCCCGTGCCCGCTTCCCCGGCACAGTCTTCCCGTGCGTGTTCAGGGCTGGAGGGTGTCCGGCAGACGGGCTGCGATGCTGGAGCCAAGCAGGATGGGGAAAGCACCCAGTGCAGCAGGTGAGGAACTCGCTTCAGACAGGCAGGAAAGTCCCCGTCCCACAGCATGGCTGCCTTCCGCCTGCCCAGCTGCCTCTCACTGCCCATGCCATGGAGCAGGAGCTGGGTCCCCTCTGCCCACAGAGGTTGTGCTGGAGCCGGCTCCCAGCTCGGTGCAGCCCTGGCCTTCAGGCAGCATCATGCCCACCACCCGTGGGAACCTCCCTGCCAGCGTGTGGGGAAACATGATCCTGGCATCGAGCAGGGAGCGATTGCTGGTCCCCACCGTGCCCAGACAATCAGGGCCTCTCACTCACCGATTTTCAGTGGCTGGACCACATCCACCTGGTTGGGCTGCGGTGGAGGTCTGACCTCCTGGGGAGCCCCATCCTCCTCCTGCCAGGCCAGCCTGGGGCGGCTGGGGGGTCTTTTCAGCTGAGCCATCCTGGGGCGGCTGGGGGGTCTCTCCGCCATTTGGGGGAAGGTGGAAGCTCTGGTGAAATGCCTCAGCACTCTGGGTCTGCCAGAGGCAGCTGGGAAAGATGTGGGCTGCACTTGTGTGCTCCTCGCTGGGGAAAGATGTGGGCTGCACTTGTGTGCTCCTCGCTGGGGAAAGATGTGGGCTGCACTTGTGCGCTCCTCGCTGGGGAAAGATGTGGGCTGCGCTCAGGAGCTCCTTGCTGCAAGTCTGCCAGGGGCAGCAGGGAGTCTACCGGCGGCAGCTAGAGTTAGGTTGTGGTTGGAGTCAATGATCTTAAGCGTCGCTTCCAACCAAAACAATTCTATGAATCTCTGAAAGACGTGGGCTATGCTCGGGGCTCTCGCCAGCTCCGTGCTCACACCCTGTCGTGTCGCTGTCCTGCTGGACAGTGCGGGCTGGGGCCCGCAGCTGCGCTGAGCACACGCAGGGCAGTGGGTGTCACAATGTGAGGTCACAAAGGGCCCCACTGTGACCCTGCGCCTGGGGAGGGAGGTCAGGGTGTCCCCTTGGGAGGCTCAGGGCCAGCTCAGGCCTGGGCACCCGGGTGCTCTTGGGGTGGCCTTGGCTAAATTTGAATCCCAGTTTCTAAAAGTTCCACCACCCGTTGCTCTGAGCACAGTCTTTAACAGTCCGTTGCACAGCTCAGTTTTCCCGAAGGCTGGTGTATGACAGGGGATGCAACAGACCCACTCAATGCCATGCTCCTTGGGCCAGGTGTCTACGAGGATGTTCCAGAAAGGAGTCCTGTTGTCTGGCTCGGTTCTCTCTGGGCTGCTGTGTTGCCACAGGACTTGCTTTTCAAGGCCCAGGACAGTGTTCTGGGCAGTGCCGTGGGGTATGGCGTATGTTTCCAGCCATGCAGTGGTGGCTTCCACCATTGTAAGCACAGAGCTCTTGCCGTGGCGGGTTTGTGGCAATGTGATATAGTCAATTTGCCAGGCTTCCCCATATTTACACTTGAGTCATCGCCCCCCATACCACACAGGCTCCGACCACTTGGCTTGCTCGATCGTAGCGCATGTTTCACAATGGTGAATAACCTGTGCAACTGCGTCCATGGTCGAGTCCAGCCCTCGATCACGAGCCCATCTATATGTTGCATCCCTTCCTTGATGGCCTGAGGCATCATGGGCCCAATGGGCCATAAATAATTGACCTTCATCTTGTCAGTCCAAATCTACCTCAGCCACTTTGATCTGGGCAGCTCGATCCCCCAGCTGGTTGTTGGGATCGGGTTCTTCAGTGGACCGACTCTCGGGCACATGAGCTTCCGAGCGGCGCACTCTCACAGGCAGGTTCTCCAGCCGGGTAGCAATATCTCGCCTGGATTCAGCAGCCCAGATGGGTTGGGCTCTGCACTGCCAGCAGCTCTGCTTCCATTGTGCTGACATGCGGAAAAAACTTGACAGCCTGTGAGGCTATAAAACTTTACAACCTGCCAGGTTATAAAGAAGGTACGTTAACTCTTGTTATCTCGTCCACTCAAGGATGCTGCTGGATGCTGCAGAACTTCTTATCTTTGCAGAGTTTGCTGTCTTCAGTAAGGCCTTGTTTCTAATATCATAGGCTGCACAAAGCTCTAAGCTAGACACTTGCTATGTGGTTAGTTCCCTCTATCAGCACCACGGGGCATTTCCCACCATCCACGAGGCAGAGCAGAGATGAGGCTTCTTAGACGCTGGGGCCTCTTCAGCCCCTGTCAGGATGGCGGGTTCTGGGTCTGGTGGGGCCTCTGCCCCACGGCGGGGGCTGTGGCCCAGGGGACAGCAGGGGCCACACCTGTCGGACACGGTCGGCGGTGGCGGCGAGAAGCCGGATGGCCAATGGCTGCGTTCCAGCGGCACGGCCCGGGATACCGACTGTGCGAGCGGGTGGTGCCACGGAGACGCGGGGCCTGGAACATGGGGGTGGCCGGGGGGAGGAGAGGGACGGGGAGGGTGGCAGAGAGGAAGGGGCCCCGAGGCTGGGCCGGGGCTGCTCGAGCTCGGGGCAGGCCTGACGGGCGCCATGTCAGAGCTCGGCCTGGCCGTCCGCGGAGCCGCCTCCTGCTCACATCACTCTTCGCCACCATTGGTCGCGAGGGCCGTCAGTCTCCAGCTCTGAGGTGATCCTGCCTGGGATTGGCTGCCTGGGCTGTCACTCTGCCTTGGTTTGGGGCCCACCCTGCCCTGAGGCGCTCTTTTCTCTGATTGGCTGTCTGGGATTTCCTCCTGGCTACTCCTATCAAATGATTGGTCAAGATGCTTATCAATCCCCCGTGTGCCACTCTCCTGCCAGGCGCGATTGGCGCAGCCAGCACAGCCCGCCCCTGAACGCTGCCCAGCTTGGTCAAATCTTGCCACCTTTCCTGCAGGCCTCCAAGCTTGATTGGCTGCTTACATATCAATCACATGACTTGCCCCGCCTCCTCAAATGTCATTGGCTGTCCTGGGTCCACTGACTCCCCACCAACTTCTGGCTGGTTGTTGCCAGGCAACGAGCTCCACCTAAAACTGAAACTGTGGGCCCTGAACCAAGGCCGGGAGTGATAAAAGACACGTTGGGACCCTAAACGTGAGGATTTGGGCCCCGAGAAGGAGGCTCTGGGCACGCAGAAGGACGGGCAGATGCTACAGATGGCACTTTGGGCCCTGAACACGAGGGGACCCTCTTGGTTCCCACCCGAGCTGGGTTTGGTGCCCGTGACGCCACGGAACAGACACCTCTGCTGTCCGGAGTGGCCACGAAACAAACGGAGCCCAAAGTCCCGGGCTCCACGAGCTCAACGGGGAGTTGTGACATTTTATGGACGTTTCACAGGGACGGGCCATGGAGTGAGGGCAACTGTGTGTGTGTGGCATCAACGGGCGGGAAGGGGAGCGGTGGTTGGTGAGGACGTATTGGATCGTGTGGGACCTGAGCCTGACGTCCATGGGGTGGAACAAGGGGTGGAGAAAGGACCGTCGTGGTGTTGACACTGCTCCCGCGTGGAGCTCCAGAGGCTGCAGGGGGATTTCTGCTCCACCGGGGACCAGCAGGAGCCAGTGGCCCGTTCATGTCTGTCACCTGCTCTGGGGGCTGTGACCTCAGCAGCACCTGCACAGCAGGATGTCCTCACTGCCAACACCGGCTCTTCGCTCTGTCTCCACCTCTGTCCCCCATCTGCCCGTGCTCTCCTGCCTCACAGGCACCTTTCCCACCTGCTCCAGAACCCACCAAGGCCTCTGTCTGTCTCTGTGTTCGTGTGGCAGATGTTACCTCAGGAGTGTTGTCCCAGCCAGGTCACTGCATTCTTTCTCTTCTCCCTCTGCTGTTGCCATGACTGATGTGCTTTCTGACCTCATGGACCCTCTTGTCCTGCCTCCCTTCTGCTGCTAAACCCTGTTCCTGCAAGAGAAATGACAACCAGTCGGTGTCCCCTCTGTGGCATCTGGACCTTCCAGAGCTGCACGGCTGGTGGGAACTGTCACCATCAGCCAAGGCTCTGTGCGAAGTCTCCTCCTGGCACAGGAACAGCTCTGGCTGTGCTTGGTGAGCACCACGCTGCCCGAAGGAGAACAGCAACACTGGCAGTGACTCCAGCTGGGAAGAGATGGTTTGAGGGCAGGTTGGCAGCAGACCCTGAGGCTGTGCTGGGAGTGGCCACATCTGGCTCCTCCCAGCAGGATTTTGGAAAGTCCTTTCCCAGCTGTGAGCACCAGGCCAAGGGCATGGAACAGAAACAGCCCCCAGCCCCGGGGGCCCCAGCCCCCAGCTGGCCTCTGTCCCCAAACTGTGAAAACTTCCAAACAGGCTCTCCCTCTCATCCCGACTGACTCGGTGGGGTGAGGGCACAGTTAACTTTCGAATAAGTTGTGCGGTAACTCGGAATAATGACAATTACTCGAGGCATTCGATTAAATCACAAATGGTGACCAGTCACTAGCGGGTTCCGCAGGGCTCTGTCTTAGGGCCAGCATTCTTCAATGTCTTCATAAATGACTTAGACTCAGGACTTGTAGGATTGCTTAGCAAGTTTGCTGATGACACCAAATTTGGGGGAGCTGTTGACACTCTTGAGGGCAGAGAGGCCCTGCAGGGGGATCTGCACAAATTGGAGAACTGGGCAATCATCAGCCGCATGAAGTTCAGCAAGAGCAAGTGCTGGATTTTGCACCTGGGACATGGCAACCCTGGCTGTACAGACAGACTGGGGGATGAGATGCTGGAGAGCAGCTCTGCGGAGAGGGACCTGGGGGTTCTGGTCGACGTCAAGTTGAACATGAGCCAACAGTGTCTCTGGCAGCCAAGATGGCCCCATGTCCTGGGTGCATCCAGCACAGCATCGCCAGCCGGGAAGAGAGGGGATTGTCACTTCATGTTGGGAGTAACACCCCACGGAAACTGCCTAAATGCAGCACTGGGAAGTTCTTCCTTTAACCAATGTCCCCGTGCCCATTCCTCATGACGTGGGCCATCTCAGATGAGTACAGAGCAAGGTGACACACCACAGGGCTGAGATGCCTCCCTGCAAGTGTTCCTGTCTGCTACGTCACCCTTGCCCGTGATGCTGGGCTGCGCTATCAAAAGTGCCAGAGCAATCAGAGAGCTTCTGGGGTCCTTGGAAAAGGCAGACTTTAAACCCAACTTCAAGAAAGGCTCTTTATTAAAATCCAGCCGTTTTTCCCAAGGAGAGCTGCTCCTCCACCTAAATTAGCGGCGCCAGCAGCACAGGCCTCGCAGGGTCCGTCGCCATCTTGGCTGCTCCCTTGGATTTCTCAGGATGAGGATGGTCTGAGATGCCAGGGAGCAGATGGAGGGTTCACTGTCCTCCTCCAAGGGTCGAAGGGCTGCAACAGAAAGAAGCAGAGCCCAGATGACCTCCCACGTCTGCAGAGAACCCCAGGCATCCCCTCCCGACCACGCTCCCTACTCACCGCTGCAGATCTCAGCCAGCTTCTCCTCCTCCCTTCGGTCCCTCAGGGGCCGCGCAGCGAGCCCTGGGCACAGAGTTCGGTCAGAGCCCTGCTCCCTCCCCGTCATCAGAGCTGACCCCAGAGGAGCCCAGTAGCTGAGATGGTGGGACCGAGCAAGGCGGCCACCAAGCCCACCTGTGTGGGCAGGGCTGGGAGAGGAGGCCAAGGCCCTGCACGGGGCAGTCAGGGCTCTGGCAGCCACAGGGCTGCTCCTTGTGCCAGGGCAGCGGCGGGGACTGGGGCCAGGCTGCTGAAAGAGGGACCCCGGGGGCTGTGACTCACCAGTGAACCTCACAGCCGCCTCTCGCAAGCTGGCCTGAGCATCCTTCAGGTACAGCAGGCTCTGACTCAAGTATTCTTGAGCTCTGCTCCTGTCCTGCTCCAGCTGGAGAGAGCACAAGGGGATGAGCATGTCACTGTCTGCCCCCCACCCCGAGCTGGCCGGACCAGTCCCTCCGCCCAGGAACCCCCATTCCCCTTCCCCCCACCCCCGGCAAATCCCGCCTCCCAGCCAGGAGCCCTGTGGGGCTGAGGCTGAGAGAGAGACACAGTCAGAGGGGTTCCAGGGGTGCTGAGAGCCCTCCCTCCTGCTGGGTGCGGGGCAGAGGGAAGAACCCTTGGGGGCTCTGTTCTTGAGGACAGGCAACAAGGATGCAGCTTGGGGCTGCAGCAGGGCAGGCGAGGCACATCTGCAGAGCCCACCGCCCAGACGTGTGAGGCAGCCCTCATCCGGCCTGGGCCCTGGGCCTTGGAGGTTTTCCTCACCAAGCACTCTCCAATCCGCCATGTCTGCTGTGTCTGTGTCAGGCGTTTGAGCTGTTTCCACTCGAGCAGCTCTGCTGCAGCAAGGAGGGCTTCCCTGGCGGCCTGCAGAACAGCAGAAGCTGGGAGATGGCACCATGGCCTGGGGATGGAGACCCGGTGTCCCCCTCCTCCGGGCTTTGTTCCTGGGATGATCCTGCCCTTTGGGAGCAGAGACATGTCCTGGCCCAAACATCTGGGGCTCTCCTGGGCACAGCCTTGGGGAACAGGTTCTGAGGTTCGAAGCTCGAGCCCCAGCACCTGCAGAGACAGCTGAGGAGCCCGTAGGGACATGCCTGTTCAGGCCTGGGTGGCCACGGGTTGCTGCCAAGCCCTGCGGGACCAGGTAGGGCAGGTGGTGGAAATGGCCGTGGCAGCTTCTCTATTGCCGCTCGCGCTGGGTCTGCAGGGACCCTTTCTGTGGGCTGCGCTGGAGGAGGCTGCCAGCAGCCCTGTCCCCTGGTGCTCAGGCCACACGTGTGGTGTCAGCACGCCCTCCTCTGCCTCAGTGCTCAGCGTGGAAAGCCGTACCTTGGCCACGCTGTCGCTCTGGTCGCTTAGATGAAAGAAGAGGGGGAGCAGTGCGCGGCGCACGTAGCTCTTCATCCTCTTCTTGTCACGCCCCACCACTGACTGCACCCACTCTCTGAAGAGGCAGATGGAGAGCTCTCGCAGCTGGCTGGACTCCTGGGAGGAAGGAGGAAAGCTGGTCTTCAAATCCAGCAGCTGTCTGCCCACAGTGAGCAGAGGCAGTATCGGGGCTGACGTGAGGGGAGATGCTGCAGGGTCAGATTGTGCAGCAGGGAGCTGTGCTGGGCTGCAAAGCCCAGAAGCCATCCCAGGAGAGCCCAGGGGAGCACACCCTGCTCCCAGTGCTGCCCACGGGGCTGGGCTGAGTCTCCGCAGGGCTCAGGCTCCTACATCAGCCTTACATCGTCAAAGAGGGGCAGGAGCTTTTCCACCAGCTGCTCAGTGATGGAGCTGGTCTCGTCCCTCTTCAGGTGACCCATCGTGCTGCGGAAGAACGCCAGGACCTTCCTCTTGATTTCTGTGTTGCCATAGTCAAGCAACCCCACGACTTGTGGCAGGAGGAACTGTATTCTTCTCGCCTGTATGAAAACCAGTTTCCTTTTCATGAAAGAGTCGAAGACCACCCTGGCAAAAAAGCTGCTCGCTGAGCACCAGTCTCCTGTCTGGCTTCCTGGCAGGTGGTAGCACAGGAATCTCTGCGGCAGCGTCCTGGCAGGTGGTGGCCATGGGCACACCAATAGGGATGCAGGAGGGCAGGGTTAGGACAGGGAGGGAAGAAAAACAAAGACTCCCTGTGCCCTGCTCAGCCGTCCCCTTTTCCCACAGGCCCCAAGGGGCAGATGGCTTGGAGAGCCTCCGTGCCTGAAAAGCTCCCCAGGCAGCCATCAGGCCCCAGCAAGGCAGGGAGGCCATTTGGAGCACTCGCTCACTGCCTGACTCCCAGCCAAGGCCAAGCCACCGCCTCACGCACTGCCCCAGCCCCAGCTGCCAACACGGCTCCCCTTGACGCCAGCCTGCTCACCGTGTCATGTCTTTCTGAGCCACTGATGAGGCCTTCGGGAAACCGGGAGTCTGTCACCAGGAGTCTTCTGCGCAATTTCTTTAAGATCTTCTTCAGAGGCCGGGGCGTGGAGACCATCACCTCCCACATGGCCATGACAGTTCTGCAAGCCAGAGCGCTCTGTCAGCAGGGCAGCCTCGGCCACAGCAGCATGGCCGGGCTCAGCGCTGCAGGATGGTTGGGATGCCCTGGGCAGCAGCAGAGGGCTGAGCTGGTGCTCCCGTGGGGCTGGCAGGAGCGTGGTGGGGGGCTCTGGGCTGGCTTGCTCAGCTTTGGCTGCTGCGGGCCTGGCTGACCCCCAGGGCTGGAAATCGTGGTGGGATGGAGGGTCCTGCTCCTCGGGGCTGTCCTGCAGGATTCCTTGGTTCTGGCAGCCAGAGCGTCTCTGGGCCTTTCTCCCCACAGGGAACAAGGCCTCATGGCTTTTGGGGCCGGTACCTGTCTCCTGGTGGAGCGATCCTCAGCAGTGTCGTGAGCACCTTCCCAGGTCTCCTGTCAGCCATGAGGAGAAGCAGGGACTCCACGCTCTGCCGCGCTGGTGCCGTGCTGATGCTCTCCAGGTTTCCGTGGATGCACCTCATGATCTTTGGCAGCTGGAGGGGACACAGGTGAGGATGGTGCTGCCACTGGAATGCAGCCATTTCCTCAGCTGCCCTTTCCATCCCTCTCTGCCGCCTTCAGGTGGCTTCAGGTTCCTGAGACACCAGGGGGTGGCAGGGAGGGATGGAGAGAGGAACAAGGCCTGACTTGTCTGAAGGGCTGGGCAATCCAGCGCCAGGCCACTTACATCCGCCAGCCAGAAGTCAGGGAATTCCATGACCATGTCCAGCAAGTCTGCTGCCCCCATCTTGTCAAAGATGCTGGTGTCTCTCATCGCCTCGATGAAGTCAAGGACGATGTCTGTCCTCTCAGAACTTCTGAGGTAACTCACACAGGACTATGGGAGGAAGGCAGGCAGGCAGGAAGGAAGGCAGGAAGGCAGGCAGGCAGGAAGGAAGGCAGGAAGGCAGGCAGGAAGGAAGGGAGGAAGGGAGGAAGTGAAGCCATGTCACACCAAGTACCCTGATGCTGCTGCTTAGCCGGGCAGTGCCAGCAGCCGGGCGGAGACGCCCGGCAGTGCTGGCGGCAGTGCCCGCAGCAAAGCTGGCAGCAGGGGTGGCAGTGACTGCTGGGGAGGATGAGAAGAGAGGCCTCGGGGTGAGGGAGAAGGGGTTGGGCTCATGGGCACAGGGTGCTGGCCCTGACGCCAAGCAGGGCTTGCTGGTGACCAGGAGGACTGGCGCTGCTGCTGGGACACTGGAGCGCAGCCCTCGTGTCGTACCTGCTCGGGGACAGCACAAACCCTCTCAGCAGGGACAAGGAGGCCATGTCAGCCCCGCTGATTGTGGAGGCCTTTGCTCACACAAGTCCCCTGCTGATGCCACCAACAAGAGCGCCAGCAAAAGCTCTTTACCATGACGTCAAGTTTTAGCGAATCCTGAGAGGAGCTGTCAGGATCTTCCAAGAGGGGTTGTGCTTGATTCCTCCTGCCTGAACAGTGGGGAAACACAGAAAACTCAGTAAGACAAAGCAGCTTTGCCGGCAAACTTCCCAAACCACTTTGAGATCTGCCCTCAAGATGGCAGGGCAGAAGTGGTCAAGTAGAATTCTGGAGGGCGTCAGGAATAGCTTCTTGCTACAAGCACTGGAAGCGCTAGCCGGGAGGACGCAGAGATAGATCTGCTCTTCACTGGCAGGGAAGACATGGCTTTGGGACATGGCAATCAGCAGTAGCTGATTGGGGAACTCTGGGAGCTCTGGGAACCACAAAACAGTGGGGTTCAAAACCCTGAGAGGAGGGAGGAAGGAGAACAGCAGAGAACAGATGCTGGACTACAGGAGAGCACTCAGCTGCTGCAGCAAAATGACAGCTGGGATGCTATGGGAAGCAGCTGGGAGGGACAAAGGAGGTGAGGAAGAGAAGCAGACCCATGGCGAGATGTCTGTGTGTAGAGGGATGAAGCCCAACACAACTTCTCTTACTGTTTTGTCCAGCCAAGAATACAGCGAGGTGCCGAAGAGCATCTCGAGCTAGAGTTCTTGCGCCTTCCCAGGAATGCTGGAAAAGGAGGAGATGCCCCAGCAGCTGTCCCAGCACCGGGATCTCGATTTCTTCAGAGTGGACATTGCCGTCTGTGCATCTCTGAGAGAGGCGCTGGGCCTGGGCAAGGGAGGCAGAACAACAGAAGGGTTGAGGGTAGGCAGCTGGTGCCAAAGGCCCGAACCCAAGCGTGTGTCCAGGGCTGGCTCCGGGGGCAGTCAGGGCTTTGCAGGGCTGTGCTGGCCACAGCTCCCAAAGCAGCTGGTTGGGCAGCAGCCCCGTGCGGGGAGAGCTGCAGGCTGCTCTGGGGTGCAGGGGTGGGGAGACAGCCAGGCTGGAGAGTGCTTGGCTCCTTACCTCCAGTGTGGGATTCTCCGCCAACACAAAGCTCAGCTCCTCAATCCTCCCCAGGGCCCTCTGCCGCACGTGTGCTCTCTTAGAGCTGCTGAAACTCAAGAGCATCTGGGAAGAGAGAAGCTGCTGGTGAGCCCTGGGAGCAGCCACCCACTCTAGCAGAAGTAGCACCGTTCAACTCCTGGGCTGGACTCGCCCACTCCATTAAGGCTTCGTCTAGTCTCGAGCAAAGCCTGTAGTGGGATTCCTGCCCTGGGGTCCCTGGCAGGCTTGGGACAAATGCCCCGGGCCAGCCCTGTGGCCAGGCAGGAAGGTAGATGCCACCCTCTGCGGCCACTGTGCTGCGGAAGAGCCTGGCGGGCAGCCCCTGCTTCCCTGGGGAGGTGGGCACCCTCCCGGCAATGCGCTCTGTGTATGGCACAGAGTGGGACTGTCCACTCCAGAATGGACACCCCGTCCCCCCAGGGTGAGGAACAGCCCTTGTGAAGCCCCAACTTTGCACACGCCAGACCTGGAAGATATTCTGCAGCAGCTCGCTGACTCTGGAGGCACGAGAGTTGAGAAACAACGCCTCCAGCATGTTGTCCATGGCCCGCATGGTCTGCAAGAAGACAATGAGTTGTTGCCGTGTTTCCTGCCATCCGTCTCACTCCCAGGAGACTGATGTGTACTCCCAGCACCAAGGGACGACTCCTGCGCTGCTTCGCCATGCCTGGGAGCGACCCAGGGGCAAATAACCTGCTGCGGGCAGAGCAGCCTGCAAAACTCGATGTGGCCAGGCCCATAGGCAGGGGACGAAGGGCTGAGGGTGGGACAGCAGAGCTGAGAACCTGCCCTGCCTTGGATCTCTGGTCATATCGCAGCACGGGGTAGCAGGGAGCAGACAGAGAAACTGGGCGCTCCTGTAGCTCATGCAGCACTTACTTCTAAGTAGAGGTAACGGTCCATGTCCTCCGCTTCTGGTGGAAGCAAGAAGACACTGGAGAAGCAAGCTTGGAGGAGGCTTGTCTCCTTGCCCTCCAGCACCCTGTCCACTGAGCTGCAAAGAGAGAGAGCAGCCAGTTGCACACAGGTGCTGGGAGCAGTGCCTCAAAACCTCGTGCAGGGGTCCCCAGTACGGATGGGCAGGTACCTCAATTCGGCAATGGCACGCATGGCGATCTGCCGCAGTGAGGTGCGCAGTTGGTCCCTGGGCTCCTCTTCCAGCAGCACCTGCAGAGCACAGCCGGGATGGGACCTGGCAGCTGCCAGCACCCAGTGCCACCAGCCGCCGGCCCTGCCCGAGCCTTGTCCTCACAGGGTGCCGGTGCCAGGGGGCCTCGATCCCTTCCCCAGAGCCGCTGGGTATCCCCTCACCTTGATATTCTCTGCCAGCTTGTATCTCTGGCAGAAGACATCTAGGCCCCTTGGCGAGAGGCGGCGCCTGCTGGTGTCACACAGGCCACGGATGCCCATAAGAAATCCAATCTTCTGGCTTTCCTCCTGGGAGCCAGGGAGCAGAGAGACAAACAGGGACTGTGAGACGGGGAACACACGCCCAGCGGCACCGCAGCATCGGGGTGCGGTGCCATGTGAAGACCTGGGAGAAGCAGCTCTGCCCAGCCGGCACCCTCCAGCAGCCCCGCTGCAGAGCCCCTGTCAGCAGATGCCAGCACAGCTGCCTTTGAAACGGCTGCGGTTACCTTTTCTGCACTGCTGAGAAAAGCCACGATGAAGTCCATGTATCCCCTTAGAAATTCGTTCATTGGAAACAATTCAGCATCTAATAAAGGAGAGCAGGGAGGGCTGCAGAGAGGGTCTAGCGGCAGGAGAGAGCAGAAGGAGCTCTGCCGCCTGTCCAGCCCCGTGCCCGCTTCCCCGGCACAGTCTTCCCGTGCGTGTTCAGGGCTGGAGGGTGTCCGGCAGACGGGCTGCGATGCTGGAGCCAAGCAGGATGGGGAAAGCACCCAGTGCAGCAGGTGAGGAACTCGCTTCAGACAGGCAGGAAAGTCCCCGTCCCACAGCATGGCTGCCTTCCGCCTGCCCAGCTGCCTCTCACTGCCCGTGCCATGGAGCAGGAGCTGGGTCCCCTCTGCCCACAGAGGTTGTGCTGGGGCCGGCTCCCAGCTCGGTGCAGCCCTGGCCTTCAGGCAGCATCATGCCCACCACCCGTGGGAACCTCCCTGCCAGCGTGTGGGGAAACATGATCCTGGCATCGAGCAGGGAGCGATCGCTGGTCCCCACCGTGCCCAGACAATCAGGGCCCCTCACTCACCGATTTGCAGTGGCTGGACCACATCCACCTGGTTGGGCTGCGGTGGAGGTCTGACCTCCTGGGGAGCCCCATCCTCCTCCTGCCAGGCCAGCCTGGGGCGGCTGGGGGGTCTTTTCAGCTGAGCCATCCTGGGGCGGCTGGGGGGTCTCTTCGCCATTTGGGGGAAGGTGGAAGCTCTGGTGAAATGCCTCTGCACTCTGGGTCTGCCAGAGGCAGCTGGGAAAGATGTGGGCTGCACTTGTGTGCTCCTCGCTGGGGAAAGATGTGAGCTGCGCTCAGGAGCTCCTTGCTGCAAGTCTGCCAGGGGCAGCAGGGAGTCTACCGGTGGCAGCTAGAGTTAGGTTGTGGTTGGACTCAATGATCTTAAGCGTGGCTTCCAACCAAAACAATTCTATGAATCTGTGAAAGACATGGGCTATGCTCGGGGCTCTCGCCAGCTCCGTGCTCACACCCTGTCGCGTCGCTGTCCTGCTGGACAGTGCGGGCTGGGGCCCGCAGCTGCGCTGAGCACACGCAGGGCAGTGGGTGTCACAATGTGAGGTCACAAAGGGCCCCACTGTGACCCTGCGCCTGGGGAGGGAGGTCAGGGTGTCCCCTTGGGAGGCTCAGGGCCAGCTCAGCCCTGGGCACCCGGGTGCTCTTGGGGTGGCCTTGGCTAAATTTGAATCCCAGTTTCTAAAAGTTCCACCACCCGTTGCTCTGAGCACAGTCTTTAACAGTCCGTTGCACAGCTCAGTTTTCCCGAAGGCTGGTGTATGACTGGTGAGGCAACAGACCCACTCAATGCCATGCTCCTTGGGCCAGGTGTCTACGAGGATGTTCCAGAAAGGAGTCCTGTTGTCTGGCTCGGTCCTCTCTGGGCTGCCGTGTTGCCACAGGACTTGCTTTTCAAGGCCCAGGACAGTGTTCTGGGTAGTGCCCTGGGGTATGGTGTATGTTTCCAGCCATACAGTGGTGGCTTCCACCATTGTAAGCACAGAGCTCTTGCCGTGGCGGGTTTGTGGCAATGTGATATAGTCAATTTGCCAGGCTTCCCCATATTTACACTTGAGTCATCGCCCCCCATACCACACAGGCTCCGACCACTTGGCTTGCTCGATCGTAGCGCATGTTTCACAATGGTGAATAACCTGTGCAACTGCGTCCATGGTCGAGTCCAGCCCTCGATCACGAGCCCATCTATATGTTGCATCCCTTCCTTGATGGCCTGAGGCATCATGGGCCCAATGGGCCATAAATAATTGACCTTCATCTTGTCAGTCCAAATCTACCTCAGCCACTTTGATCTGGGCAGCTCGATCCCCCAGCTGGTTGTTGGGATCGGGTTCTTCAGTGGACCGACTCTCGGGCACATGAGCTTCTAAGCGGCGCACTCTCACAGGCAGGTTCTCCAGCCGGGTAGCAATATCTCGCCCGGATTCAGCAGCCCAGATGGGTTGGGCTCTGCGCTGCCAGCAGCTCTGCTTCCGTTGTGCTGACATGCGGAAAAAACTTGACAGCCTGTGAGGCTATAAAACTTTACAACCTGCCAGGTTATAAAGAAGGTACGTTAACTCTTGTTATCTCGTCCACTCAAGGATGCTGCTGGATGCTGTCGCGATTGAGAGACGGAGACGCAGCTTGATGCAAGCAAGATGTCCGATTTATTGAGCTAACACACATACATTTATATGTTCTAAGTTAAGCGTGTCTTAAGTTGATTGGCTAATCACTCTAGCACATGCGCAAGACTAACAAGACTACTTAAACAAAGTTTGTTGATTAGGCGATGTTCCCGCGACTATCAGTCGCCACCTGTGGTCACGGGTTGTTCTTTGTCCTTGGGCGTAGGCGTTTACTGATAACCACAAATTCCTTGTCCCTGGGGCTTGTCTGGGCATGTCTATTGCAACACTCGATTTTGCAACAAGCTAGCATACAGGCCTCAGGCCCAGGCAACAGCTCTCGCTAACCCACATCTCCCCCTTTCTGTTTTAATTAAACATTTTGGCTATCCCAAGGTCGATGACCAGCTAATTCAAGAACATCTTCTCTAACTAATATTTCCATAAACGGATCGCCAACTTGCGCCAGGGACGGACAAAAGTCTGTAACCCCAGTGCGATTTGCCCATGTAAGCCATACATTAGTACGGGGGTCAACTTGGTGCAATTCAAATCCCATGCTGACATATGTAAATACCCATAGGGCAACCACAACTATTCCCTTGCCCATCTCCGTAGCTTCTTATTCCTTCTTTGCTCACACTCCTTCTTTGTTTGTTCCCACTTTTCTGGGGCGACTATCCAAATTTGAGGTATCTTGATATCCTTACCACATTCTATTTTGGAAAATCAGATATTGCCTGATTTTTGGATTACAATTCCCACCCAGTCTACCGTATGATAATCAGGTCGTGGTACTCCCTCAGGAGGGGTCTGTGGTAGAGTAAACTCTGTTTCCCTTTCTATTGTCAATAATGTATCTAATAATATATCTACTTTTTGCCACTCTTTTTCAAGACAACCGTGACACCAACGTTCCACCGTGTGGCGGTTCAGCCACTGTGATTTACCACAGTTAGCACAAATCCTGCAGATCCATGGGTAACAATTTGTACACTGGGGGCATTTAAGCTCCCATTTAGTAGCTTCTAAAACAGAGTTCATTCGAGGGCGGTGTCCTCTTCACCGGGCGTAGAATCTGGATTCAAGATGTCGTCAGAGGGCTGCTGCTGTAGTGCCTCTCGAAAAGGCCTCACATTTTTCGCTGGGATCCAACGGGGGCCTCTTCCTGTGGAGACACAAGCATAGCCTCTACCCCATGTAACGAGGGGATAGGGTCCCATTACTTTACCTGTTTCAGGGTCCCGAATTAGCACCGGTGGCTTAATTCTGGGTTCCAAGAGGGTGTTTGTACTAAAATGTCGAACTATGGGAGGATTACTGTCCAACAGAGAACAATTCAAAAAATTAAAGACATATAAGGCTTTCTGTAATCGCTCTTCTGGAGTAGCGGTCCCTACTCCCCCTTTTTGTTTTTGTAACAAACACTTGAGGGATTGGTGCGAGCGCTCTATTAGGGATTGGCCTGTGGGGGAGTGAGGAATGCCGGTGGTGTGTGAGATTCCCCAAGAATTTAAAAAGGAATTTATTGATGAAGAGACATAGGCAGGGCCATTGTCAGTTTTAATCTGTGAGGGTAATCCTAAAGTGGCAAAGGCTCGCGTCAGGTGCCTTTGAACATCTCGCGCTCTTTCTCCTGCATGACAAGAGGCAAACAATGCACCCGAAAAGGTGTCGATAGAAGAATGTATATACTTCAAACGACCAAATTCAGGAAAATGCGTAATGTCTGTTTGCCAAAGCTGCAGACTCTGTAACCCTCTTGGGTTAACTCCTCCGGCAACGGATATAAAAGAATGTCTTTGGCAATCAGGACACACGGCAACAATGTTTTTTGCCTGCTGCGTGGTGAGGTTAAATTGTCGTTTTAAACCTCCAGCATTTTGATGAAAAAAGGAATGGCTAAGTCGAGCTTGTGCCACACGATCGGGTAATACCTGCACGGGTAGCGTAAGCATATCAGCCTGTCGGTTTCCCTCGGCCATAAACCCAGGTAAAGAGGTATGGGATCTAATATGCATAATAAAATAGGAATGATGGCGAGAATCTAAGAGAAAGACAAGCTCCTGTAGCAAGGTAAACAAGACTGCATGAGAAACATCACGGAGCACTGAGGCTTCTGCTCGTTGAACAATTACTGCAACATAAGCAGAATCAGTAATTACATTGAGAGGGATAGACCATTTCCGGAAGGCGCGAACCACGGCTGACAATTCTGCTATTTGAGGAGAGCCCTGTACAGTTTCTACATCAGAGTCCCAATGTCCAGACTTATCGTCCCACCAAAGGATAACGGACTTGTGGGTTCTACCCGATCCATCTGTGAAAACAGTAAAGGCCTGTAGAGGCTGATCGCTTCTTTTTGGCATCGGCAGAAGGTGAAAATCAGCGTGTAACAGTTTATGAGAAGGTGGATGCGAAGTAAGTTGGCCCGTATAATTGACTAGAGCTGTCCCTAATGCGTCCGATTGTTGTAATAGCCATTGCAAATAAACAGCTGTTACTGGTAGACAGATAAGGGTAAAGTCTGTTCCTGCTAAAGTCAACAGTCTTTGTCGAGCTTTGACGACAAGGGATGCAAACATTTCATGCTGTGTCGAAATAGTTTTTGTGGCTTGGTTGGGTAAAAAAATCCATTCAATAATCAGCAAAGGGTCCGGTTTCTGGCTATCCCACTGAAAGATCAGCGCATGAGGTTGCCGTGAAGGATTCAAAATGATGAGTTGAAAAGGTAACTCAGGTGCCCATCGATGCGCTTGTCTGTTGGTAATTGCCATGGCAACTTTCTGTAGGGCGTTAACAGCCTCAGGATTAAGGTTCCGTGGGGCACAGAGATCTGAGCCCCCTTTGAGCATTTCAAATAATGGGCTTAGGTCTGCATTAGTAATGCCAAGCAAGGGTCTAACCCAATTGATTGTTCCTAACAGTTTTTGTACATCATGTAAGTTTTTTACCTCCGTGGCTATTTGTAAAGGCTGAGGAACAACAGTTTGGGCTCGTATGCGCCACCCTGGGTACTTCTATGGTGGCGTCCGTTGTACTTTTTCTGGGGCAATACAGAGGTTTGCCGATTTAATGGCAACCATGACAAGGGCTACGGCTTCCTCCATGACTTCATGGTGTTCTGCTGCCACTAGAATGTCGTCCATATAATGGTACAGTAAGACATGGCGCATCATGGTTCTAATTGGACTAAGTATCTTAGCTACATACCACTGACATATCGTGGGACTGTTTTTCATTCCTTGTGGCAGCACAACCCAGTGGTACCTTTGTAATGGGGCTTGCATGTTGACGCTTGGTACAGAAAAGGCAAATTTAGGGGCATCATCTGGATGCAAGGGAATATTAAAAAAGCAATCTCTAAGGTCAATGACCGTTAAATGCCAATCACGAGGAATCATAGTAGGTGATGGGAGTCCTGGTTGTAGGGCTCCCATGCTTTCCATAGCGTCATTAATTTTCCGGAGGTCATGGAGCAGGCGCCACTTGCCAGTGTGTTTTTTGATAACAAAAACCGGCAAATTCCAGGGACTGTTAGAAGACACAATATGTCCCTTCGATAGTTGTTCTGCAACTAGTTCTTGGAGGGCGTGAAGTTTTTCCATAGGTAGGGGCCATTGATCGACCCAGACAGGGGTTTCAGTTTTCCAGATTAATTTTAGGGTCTCACGCCCCTCAATGGCCCCACCTAAAAATGTGCCTGGGTAGTTTGAAGAGACATACCCCATTGGGATAACACGTCACGCCCCCACAAAACCATGGGGACAGGTAAAACAAACGGTTTGACAGATGCTGTCTGGCCGCTTGCATCCTGTATCTGAATTAGTTCTAAGCTCTGTCGACTAGCTCCATATCCCCCTATCCCAGCTAACGCTTGGGAGACATCTGCTAGGGGCCATTGGGGGGGCCATTTGGCTTGAGAAATGACAGTAACATCCGCACCCGTGTCACTAATTCCGCACAGTACAACCCGTTGATTCCCACGAATAAGAGTACATCGACATGTGGGGCGTTTTTGCGTGATAGATTGGACCCATAAAATCTGCGGTTCTCCTGTGGAGCCAAAAGCTCCTTGCCTCTGTGGCATTAACTGGTCACTAGGCAGAGAATTATCAACTTTGGGCATTAAAACTAGTTGTGCAATCCGACTTCCCTTTGGTATAATACAAGGAGGAAACGGAGTCCAAGCCATGATTTTAATCTCTTGAGAACTGTCAGCATCTATTACCCCAGGTAATACAAAAAGCCCTGATAGCGTCGTAGACGACCTTCCCAACAACAATGCCTGCGTTGCGGGTGGTAAAGGGCCGACAATACCAGTGGGCAACAGATGGACTGAGGAATCAAGTAGCGTTACTGCATAGGAGGTTGCCAGGTCCAAGCCGGCACTTCCTGCTGTTGCTGGGTAGAGATCGGCAACGCTGCTGCCCCTCCCTGCGCCCGCGGGGGGGCCATCCGCGGAACTTGTGTCTGCACGTGCCGCGACCCCGCGCTCTGTGACCGGTTTCCCTGCATCGGACGTCCCTGAGAATCATACTTAGACCAGCATTGATTAGCATAATGCCGTCCCTTCTGGCATTTAGGGCAGACCCCGGGTATCTGGGGACGCCTCCAAGCACTCGTAGCAAGGCAATCTTTCTTAAGGTGGCCCGGCTTCTCACGGCCATAACAGTTTTGGGGCGGTGGAGTGGGGTTAACTGGCCCACGCATGGCCGCGAACGCGGCAGCCATAACCTCAAATTTATGGTCCATGGTGCCGATCCTGTTACAGGCCTCCACCATCTCGATTAGGGTAGGATTCTGATTCGGGAGAGACCTTAAGAGTTTTTTGCAGTCAGCGTTAGCATTTTCTACGGCTAACTTAAGGAGTAGAATTTCTCGGGCTTCCGTATTAACAATCTGCCTTTCTAGGGCTTGTTTTAATCTATCTATAAACTGCATATACGGTTCACGAGGTTCTTGGGTTATAGTAGTAAATGCTTTCTGGGGTCTGCCTGAATCAGGAACTTTCAGCAGGGCCCTTTTCACTTCCTCTCGGAGTGCTTCTAAATCTTCTCGAGGGATATCCCTAGCTTGAGCGACAGGGTCCGAGAACCGTCCCGTCCCTGTAAGATGTTCTATGGTCAACGCAGCTAAAGCAGCATTAGCATGTCCCGCATACCCCAGCAAAATTGTTTGCAATCCTGTTCTCCATTGAGATTCCCACATCGTATACTGAGTCGGAGTCAATAACAACTGCGCAAGAGACTTCAGATCGTGTGGGGTCATAACATATGTGTCAAATACCGAAGACAAAAGACTCGCAAAATAGGGAGAGGATAGCCCGTGCTCGGTAACAGTACGGCGTAACTCTTTGATAACCGAGAAGGAAAGTGCTTCCCATTGGGCCCCCCCCGCCCCCGATATATTACAGGGGCGACTATATTTCTCGCTACTTCCAGCTCCCCTTCCTTCAATGCCTGGCGCTTAATTTCTCCCCAAACATCATGAGGGTCAGGGGGAAATAAGTCAGGCTCCTTCTCGGGGTCGATAGGCCCCGGATCAAAGGGATCACCTTCAGGGGGATACCCTGCGGCGCAAGATAATGGTGGCGCAGAAGGCTTCATCCCATTAGCAGCATCGGGAGAGGTTACGGGACAGGCAGGGGGTAACTGGGAAGGCGCTGATTCTTCCTCGCAGGAGCCCCGTTGCATTTGCTCCTGTGCTTTCACAGTCTCAAAAACAGTTCTCCATCTAGGGAGCATACGTTGCGCCTCTTCGTGCCCCGCCGTAGCCGCATCCCATAATTTAACCCCCACATCGTCCCAAAGCTCACGTGTAAAAATCGAAGAGGCAGTTACTGTGGGGATTTTCACCTGCACCCACTTGAGCATTAACTTCAGATCCTGCCTGAGAGGGTCTTCTTCCCATGCTTTTTAAGCAACGCTTTCATTAGCTCATAAACGTCTCTCTCAGGGGAAGACGCTTGATTCCCCATTTCTTTAGTTTCCAACGCTTTCATAACCTCATAAACGTCTCTCTCAGGGGAAGACGCTTGATTCCCCATTTCTTTAGTTTCCCGCAGCTCACCTCTCGTTCCAGACGGAGGGATTAAGTAGCCGGCCGGCTTATCCTGCTTCCTTTCAGCAGCTCATTCAACGTCCTGCGGGACTCGCGACCTGCCACCAGATAGGCGGTTCTTCGTTCCTCAGCGGTCTCACCGTCGGCGATCACGTCGGGGTCACCAATTTGTCGCGATTGAGAGACGGAGACGCAGCTTGATGCAAGCAAGATGTCCAATTTATTGAGCTAACACACATACATTTATATGTTCTAAGTTAAAGCGTGTCTTAAGTTGATTGGCTAATCAATCTAGCACATGCGCAAGACTAGCAAGACTACTTAAACAAAGTTTGTTGATTAGGCGATGTTCACACGGCTATCAGTCGCCACCTGTGGTCACGGGTTGTTCTTTGTCCTAGGGCGTAGGCGTTTGCTGATAACCACAAATTCCTTGTTCCTGGGCCTTGTCTGGGCACGCTGTGTTTCATGTCTATTGCAACACCCAATTTTGCAACAAGCTAGCATACAGGCCTCAGGCCCAGGCAACAGCTCTCGCTAACCCACACCCAGCCATCGCTCAGACTGTCCCATTAGGCTTCTCCCATAGCTTTCAAGTGCATCATTCCAATGCAGTTTCTTCATCAATCAAGAACACTTGATCTCTGCTCCAGAACAGAAGCTGCTTTACACAGGTTTTCCCATGTTTTATTCCTCTCCTGGTGATTCTCCTCGCTCTTCTGGGGATCTGGGTCGGGATCTGGGTGTAGATCTGGGTAGGGGTGGAAAATCTTCTGAATGGTCACTAGATGGCAGCATTTCTCTAGAAATCTGCTTTGGGCATACTAGAGGCAAAGTGGCTTCCCCTCTTTTTTAGGTTCGGTCTAATTAAGAATACGATTAAAATGTTGTGCTTCATTTGGGAGCATAGAAATAGGAGTGCAGAAGGGATGACACCAGGTAGGGTGAGACCAAAAGTACTCTGGCCAGGGTCATCCTTTCTTGCCTTGCCTTGCCTTGCCTTTCCTTTCCTTTCCTTTCCTTTCCTTCCTTCCTTTCCTTTCCTTTCCTTTCCTTTCCTTTCCTTTTCCTTTCCTTTCCTTTCCTTTCCTTTCCTTTCCTTTCCTTTCCTTCCTTTCCTTTCCTTCCTTTCCTTCCTTTCCTTTCCTTTCCTTTCCTTTTCCTTTCCTTTCCTTTCCTTTCCTTGCCTTTCTTTCCTTTCCTTGCATTTCCTTGCCTTGCCTTGCCTTGCCTTGCCTTGCCTTGCCTTGCTTGCCTTGCCTTGCCTTGCCTGCCTTTCCTTGCCTTTCCTTTCCTCTCCTTGCCTTTCCTTTCCTTGCCTTCCTTTCCTTGCCTTTCCATTCCCTTCCTTGCCTTGCCTTGCCTTGCCTTGCCTTGCCTTGCCTTGCCTTGCCTTTCCTTTCCTTGCCTTTCCTTTCCTTTCCTTTCCTTTCCTTTCCTTTCCTTTCCTTTCCTTTCCTTCCTTTCCTTCCTTTCCTTTCCTTTCCTTTCCTTTCCTTTCCTTTCCTTTCCTTTCCTTTCCTTTCTTTCCTTTCCTTTCCTTTCCGTTCCTTTCCTTTCCTTTCCTTTCCTTTCCATTCCTTCCTTTCCTTTCCTTGCCTTGCCTTGCCTTGCCTTGCCTTGCCTTGCGTTGCCTTGCCTTACCTTGCCTTGCCTTTCCTTGCCTTGCCTTGCCTTGCCTTGCCTTGCCTTGCCTTGCCTTGCCTTGCCTTGCCTTGCCTTCCCTTTCCTTTCCTTTCCTTTCCTTTTCTTTCCTTTCCTTTCCTTTCCTTTCTTTCCTTTCCTTTCCTTTCCTTTCCTTTCCTTTCCTTTCCTTTCCTTTCCTTTTTCCTTTCCTTTCCTTTCCTTGCCTTGCCTTGCCTTGCCTTGCCTTGCCTTGCCTTGCCTTGCCTTGCCTTGCCTTGCCTTGCCTTGCCTTGCCTTGCCTTGCCTTGCCTTTCCTTTCCTTTCCTTGCCTTTCCTTGCCTTTCCTTGCCTTTCCTTGCCTTTCCTTGCCTTTCCTTTCCTTTCCTTTCCTTTCCTTTCCTTTCCTTTCCTTTCCTTTCCTTTCCTTTCCTTTCCTTTCCTTTCCTTGCCTTTCCTTGCCTTGCCTTGCCTTGCCTTGCCTTGCCTTGCCTTGCCTTGCCTTGCCTTGCCTTGCCTTGCCTTGCCTTGCCTTTCATTGCCTTGCCTTGCCTTGCCTTTCCTTGCCTTTCCTTGCCTTTCTTGCCTTTCCTTGCCTTGCCTTGCCTTGCCTTGCCTTGCCTTGCCTTGCCCTGCCTTGCCTTGCCTTGCCTTGCCTTGCCTTTCCTTGCCTTTCCTTGCCTTGCCTTGCCTTGCCTTGCCTTGCCTTGCCTCGCCTCGCCTCGCCTTGCCTCGCCTCGCCTTTGCCTCCACTTGCCTGTCCTCCCCTCCCCTCGCCTCCCCTACCCTCGCCTCCCCTCCCCTTGCCTTCTTGCCTTGCCTTGCTGTAGCAAAACCTTTAACTTCTTCCCAGCCATCACTCAGACTGTCCCATAGGGCTTCTGCCATAGCTTTCCAAGTGCATCATTCCAATGCAGTTTCTTCATCAATCAAGAACACTTGATCTCTGCTCCAGAATAGAAGCTGCTTTACACAGGTTTTCCCATGTTTTATTCCTCGCCTGGTGCTTCTCTTCGCTCTTCTGGGGATCTGGGTGCGGATCTGGGTGTAGATCTGGGTAGGGGTGGAAAATCTTCTGAATGGTCACTAGATGGCAGCATTTCTCTAGAAATCTGCTTTGGGCATACTAGAGGCGAAGTGGCTTCCCCTCCCTTTTTAGGTTCGGTCTAATTAAGAATACGATTCAAATGTTGTGCTTCATTCAGGAGCATAGAAATAGGAGTGCAGAAGGGATTACACCAGGTAGGGTGAGACCATAAGTACTCTGGCCAGGGTCATCCTTTCTTGCCTTGCCTTTCCTTTCCTTTCCTTGCCTTTCCTTGCCTTTCCTTTCCTTTCCTTTCCTTCCTTTCCTTTCCTTTCCTTTCCTTTCCTTTCTTTTCCTTTCCTTTCCTTTCCTTTCCTTTCCTTTCCTTTCCTTTCCTTTCCTTTCCTTTCCTTTCCTTTCCTTTCCTTTCCTTTCCTTTCCTTTCTTTGCTTTGCCTTGCCTTGCCTTGCCTTGCCTTGCCTCGCCTCCCCTCGCCTCCCCTCCGCTCCCCTCGCCTCCCCTACCCTCGCCTCCCCTCCCCTTGCCTTCTTGCCTTGCCTTGCTGTAGCAAAACCTTTAACTTCTTCCCAGCCATCACTCAGACTATCCCATAGGGCTTCTGCCATAGCTTTCCAAGTGCATCATTCCAATGCAGTTTCTTCATCAATCAGGAACTCTTGATCTCTGCTCCAGAACAGAAGCTGCTTTACACAGGTTTTCCCATGTTTTATTCCTCTCCTGGTGCTTCTCCTCGCTCTTCTGGGGATCTGGGTTGGGATCTGGGTGTAGATCTGGGTAGGGGTGGAAAATCTTCTGAATGGTCACTAGGTGGCAGCATTTCTCTAGAAATCTGCTTTGGGCATACTAGAGACGAAGTGGCTTCCCCTCCCTTTTTAGGT